>NC_083399.1:0-300000 GCF_030864355.1 Cutaneotrichosporon cavernicola | reverse complement strand
CCCTCCAGACTCTCGATCTGCACGGGCCGCGCCACGGGGTTGAGCAGCGACCATAGGCCTTTGACGCCCATGGTGCAGGATAAATGATGGAAAGCGAAGCTGGAGAAGACAAGGACGTCGGTCGAGTAGGTACGCGTGGGTGGAGGTCCAGTCAACTGCTGGTCAACTGGGAGACACGCCAACAGGCGTGTGCGTCATCGGCACGTGCTGTGATGATAATGTTGTCTGGTGTCCTCTCACAGCGCGGTACAATCTGATGATTGAATGATACTGTGGCTGGTGCGGTAAAGCTCACACCATAGAAATCGTTCCATAGTATCTGCATCGCCCGAAGTTGAATCACGCTATCACTCCCACAATCGCAGGCCTACCTCACAGCACCTTTCAGCCTGTACACACACACCTCCACTCCAGATTTCGGACAGCTCAACAACTCGTTCATGATCTGATCAGAGCACCACGCACCATGTCCAAGTCGTTCGTCTTCGTCACTGGCAACGCCAACAAGCTCAAGGAAGTCAAGGCGATCCTCGCGACCGGAGACAGTGGTATCGAAGTCACCAACCAGGCTGTTGACGGTGAGTCGTCCTTCGCTCCCCGAGATATTGTCGATGTGCGGTCGTGCATCAAGGAAGGTCGCCGTTCACCTCAACTCCCAAGCTCCGCTCGACCGCCTCCTCCTCGCTGCATTGCCTGGGATGTATGGCGCTGATCTCAGTCCCCGAGCTCCAGGGCACGACGCAGGAGATCGCCAAGGCCAAGGCGGCAACCGCGGCCAAGATTATCGGTGCGCCGTGCGTCACTGAGGACACGGCGCTGTGCTTTGAGGCTATGGGCGGGCTGCCTGGACCCTACATCAAGGACTTCTTGGGTACTCTTGGACATGACGGTGAGTGGTAGGGTGGAGGGAAGGTGGACGAGGAAGCACCAGCCGGAAAGGCGGAATTGGGGCATTGGGAGAGAACCAGCGAACGAGTGAGAGGGTCCGGACAAGGAGGTCTGGTCTTCTGAGCTGTCGTGCTGCTAGTGGGGCTCGACCGGGTCCCAGTCGTCCGTGGACTCTCTTGGAAGACTGCTCGCATTGGGCTTGTCCTTGGCACCTGCACCTCATCCTCATCTGGGAACCCGTTCACACTAGGCCTCAACAAGATGCTCGCTGGCTTCGGAAACACAAACGCCTACGCCCTCTGCACCTTTGCCTACTGCGAGCCCGGGTCTGAACCCATCCTCTTCGAGGGCCGCACTGAC
The DNA here is from genome assembly GCF_030864355.1 of Cutaneotrichosporon cavernicola. NCBI lineage: Eukaryota > Fungi > Basidiomycota > Tremellomycetes > Trichosporonales > Trichosporonaceae > Cutaneotrichosporon > Cutaneotrichosporon cavernicola. The sequence goes on along the minus strand of NC_083399.1, from coordinate 298,752 downwards.
GGGCGTATCGTGCCGGCTCGTGGGCCAACCAACTTTGGCTGGGACCCGATCTTTGAGCCCGTCGAGGGCAATGGCCGGACGTACGCCGAGATGGATGGGGCAGCCAAGAATGCCATCTCGCATCGCTATCGCGCACTCGAGAAGCTCAGGGCATACCTCGCGGCCAAGTAGAGTACAACCATGCAATTATGTAGCAAGAAAAAAAAAAACATCTATTATCCGTCTCTAAATGTCTCCAATGTCAACTCAGCGTACACTCTAGCCGGTGTGCACGCCTACTCAATAACGTATGTGTTGTCCTGGGCGCACTCCATGCACTCCTTCTTCTCCACGATGCCGCGCTGTACGAGGCTGTCGTAGAACGCCTTCCTGGCCGTGGGATAGAGGAAGGCACGCGCAATAAACACAAGCTGTCGTCAGCCGCGCCCACTCTATTCTCACCTTCTCCTGGTCCTCAAATAGTTCGGCGATGCGGTGTCTGGCAGCCGCGCTTCCCTCGCTAATCCAACGCTCCCACAGCGCGAGCTTCTCCCGATCCAGTGCTTGCGACGCCAGATTCCGCGCGATGTTGGCGACTGGATGGTCGGAATTGAGCACCTCGTCGAGCGTCCCAGGCTCCTTGACCTCCTCCTCGTCCACCTCCTTCGGCCCGACCTCGGGCGGAAGAAGTGCGCGCAGGCGCACCCACTCGCGCCGCCGCACCCAACCCCACCAGTTGAGCCGGCCTGGATGCGGAACCCACTGTCTCGTATGGAACCACAGGTTGTACCGCCACCCCTGCTGGTCCGTGTCGAGCCGCATATTCGCCATCCATGGTGTCAACCACATCCATTGTGGCGAGGGCGTCTGGTACGTGCCGAGGCTGTATCCTGTCTTGATGCTCTTCCGCTTAACCTGCCCTGTTTTGGTCTTCGGCCGCTCGTCGTCACGCCCATCGTCCCCGTAATCGAGCTCTTGCAGCGCCGGTGTTTCAGTTGCCTTGGGCCGCTCAAGGATAAAGTCGCTCTCAACGGTCAGAGGGAGAGTGAACGTTGTCGGGTCCCACGGTTGGAGCGAGTTCGAGCTGTACCACGACTTGCCGAACAGAGTGATCCCGCGCTGGTTCTCGTACATCACTGCCATCAGTGGAGAAGAGAAGAGACGCACCCTCCCACGCATAGTGGGCCACTTTGACTTTGGGTAGGGGCGGTAATTCGGCCTCGGTGTGCAACACACGCCCATCGACTTCGATCTCGATGTGTCGATACGACATCTGACACGCCTCAGCTTCGCTCGCAATCTTCACTGCCTCCGCATCGGGATCGTATGAGTCACTCGAGTGCGAGCGGAAGAGAGAGGGACGGTGTCGCCGCCTCTTGGAGAGCGAGGCGAGGATTGCGGCGGCCTGGGTGTCATCGGCGGCTGATGTGGTGGGCGGCGTCGGGAGAGTAGATAGTGTTCGCCGAGGTGAACCTGGAGGCGGCGTCAACGGAGGTGGGAGGGAAGGTGGGCGAGCCGAGGAGTCTGATGCCCGGTCTTGGCTCGGTGCAGTTTTGGGCTGTGTTGAGGGCGACTTCCGACCTCGCGCCGGCACGGGTTCTGTGGGCTCGGCGGGTGGGGAAGCGGGGTAGATGGACTGGGCCCCCCTTTCGCCGGTCGAGCTGTTGGAGAGAGGCGTTTTGTCGGGGGCCGCCATGTTGATATAGAGAGTCAAGAGTTAGGTCTCGAGGGTTGTTGAAATGGGACGTGGTGCGGGTGAGGGTTGCGATCAGATCATGACGTCAAACCCAAACCCTTTAACGTGACGAGGAACATGCACCGGATAGTGTATGCATTACATCTTTCATCACCCATCCTCCATCTTCAATCCTCCTCCTTTGCTCATTACATCGCCATCCAACGCCCTGCGCCCAAACTTTAGTCGGAAGGATCGAGGCAAGTACAACGCCAAAGCCATGGCGACCACGTCAGCCCGCCCCCTCGCGGTTCCGACCAAGCCGAGTCAACTCCTGCACCCCTCATCGGCCGGTTCCCCGCATTTGCCACCGCCCACTCCGTCATACCACTCGGCCTCTTCTCTCGGCAGCCACGACACGATGGATACTCTCGAGCTTACACCTGGTGTTGGTCTGGGGCCATTCTCGTTGGGTGATAGCCTGTGGCATGTCCTCGACCTCCTACGCTCGCGTAAGACAGAGGCACCCAAAGTCGACGTGTCGTGGGACCCAGATGTGAGCTCGCCTCAAATGGCTTCAAAGAGTCAGGAGGAACTGACGCCAGAACTCGCCCACAACCTCTGTTACCGTACATGCAGGTCCACTGGCCCTCCTCTTCCCATCTCCCGCCCAGCGGCTCGCACACATTGTCGTCACCGATCTCGCGGACGTCACGCTCACTTATGAGGGGACTGTGCTGTCCTCACCCACGTGCGCGTTCACCCGCGCCGGCGTCGCGTACGCCCTCGGACCCACGTTTAGCGATGGCACCCAGCGACTCGCCTATCCCGGGTTGGTGCTCGAGGCTGCCGGTGGCGACCGCGATGACCGCGTCACGAGTGTCAGTATCATGGCACGCGATGGCGAGGAGCCTGTCGGCGAGGACGGGTTGCGTAGGTGTTCCATCAAGGTGCGTTGTCGTAATCGCGTCATCTCTCATCTCATCGCCACCTCCCTCCCCGCACCTCCCATTCCCACCACCGGCGAACCCTGGCCCACTACCACCCAGCCTCCTTCGCTGACACCAGCCGGGACACGGCGCGACGCTCACTTTCGCGCACGATGTGAATATCATGCTCGGGGAGACGACCGCACAGGACGTACTCCTCGACCTCGGGCCACCCCTGCGCAAGTACTGGCGCGAGGACGACCGGTTAGACCGTGTGTGGGGCCCACCCCGCCGTGTGCCTCCAGGGCATGACGCGACATCGCCCAGCGCCTGCTTCTGGAACTACCTGCAATACGGACTCGATCTGCTCGTCGTCGATGGAATTGTCACAAAGCTCGTCGCGTACTCGAACATTGTGAGCTGACTACGGTGTATCGCGAGCTGACAACAGCCCGGCACGCCCATGTTCCAGCAGTACGCGCGCTGCCCGTGGGAGGTGGAAACGGGTGATAACCCGCTTGACTTGACTGCGCCGCTGTCTTCTTTCCGGATCGAACTCGGATCCGCGCCCCTCGCGGCTAACGGAGAATCACCTGCACCAAAGCAAAAGAAGAAGAAGGGAGGGGAGACGGCAGACACAGACCCACCAGCGCCCGACTCGGACGCCATGGTCCTCGACCGCTCGGTTGAGGGCGGGCTGGAGGGTGTCGTGGGTCTCAGCCGCTCACAGCTCGTGGGGTTCGATGGCCTCGTGCTGGAGGTTGATGAGGGCAGTGGGGGGATTGCGTCTGTGCAGATCTTCCGGGCAGGTGTGTAGCTGTGAGTGAGTGTGAGTGCGGTGACACCGTAGTGTAGATGATCCAGCGTCATTTGGTGTCACGAGTGAGTATTACCGTTGTATCAAATGCAATACATTACGAGCATGTACATAAAATTCAGCAGCAGCATCCATTTACTCCCGCTCACCATAGGAGGCCACACGTGGACCTGGACGGAAGCAAAATGCGCGCCGCTCACCCCGCTGCCGGAAGCCGGTTGTTGACACGAACAAGTCACATTCAACTTGACACATCTCCATCTAAACATCCCTCTTCAACAACAAGACGCCTGATTCCCTCTTGAGACATACTCATACAATTCCTCCAACATCTCCGATACCCCTTCTGCTTTTGAAAACGCCCCGCGCACTCTCCGCGCAGAGCAACCATGCCTAGAGGCCGCGGGCGCCCACGAAAGGAGGTGACCCCGCCGCCAGAAGACGAGGGCGCGTCCTCACCTTCCTCGTCTTCTCTCTCGTCTCCTGTCAAATCTCACACTGAGACGGACGTCCCAACCCCCGTGACGGCCATGGAAATCGATCCTGAGGTCTCCTTAGACGTCGACATGGGCCTGCAGATGGACGACTCTCTTGACCTGGCTAACATTGACCTGTCCGCATTGGAGGGTCAACTCGCCGAAGGCGGACTCGACCAACTTGACCCATCAGAGCTCGATCCTTCACAGCTCGACCCATTGGAACTCGACCCGTCCCAGCTTGGCGACGCGCTGACCGAACATATGGGCAGCGACCTCCCCGAAGTCGACCTTGCCACTCTCGGCGATCTCGACAATGTCGACCTCACGCAGATGCTCGGGGACCTCGACGAGCAGGAGAAGGAGACGGCGGAGGGTGATGCGGGCACAGTGGAGAGAGTGGCAGAGGGCGATGCTGAAGACGCAGAAGACGAGGAGGCGGCGGAAGACGAGGTCGACGACGAGGACGAAGATGAGGAAGACGATGACGACGACGAAGAAGAGGAAGAAGACGAGGAGGAGGAGGAGGAGGATGAGGAGGAAGAAGACGACGAAGAGGAAGAGGATGAGGACGAGGACGAGGAGGAAGACGACGATGACGCCGACGAGACCAAGGCGGCCGTCCCGGCTACCACGGCGCTTCCTTCCGGCACGACCTTCCGCTACCCTCCCGCGCCCAAGGACACTACCAAGATCCCCGAGCGCGAGCGCAAGTTCAAGATGGCACGCTTCCTTCCCTGCACTGCCGACGGGTGCGATTGCTCCGGCCTCGAACCACCATCAGGCAGCAACGTCGTACTCGACACTGGCGAGGACGTCGAGATGGGCGACGCCGACGACGAGCCGGCGGCTGCGTGGCGCACCGAGGAAGGGTGGTGGAGACAGTGCGGCGCGTGTTCGCACGGGTGGGAGGAGTCGGGGCATGTGTTCTCAGAGGACGTGAACCACCCCGAGAGAAGACGGAGGGAGAAGGTCGCGGGCCGCATCGAAGAGATGTTAGAGGTGGGTCGTGTGACTGACTATGCTGACGGCCAGGAGGAGAATTGCTTGACCACGTTCCCCACACCACATATCGAGGCAACCGAGTCGTTGAGAAGACAGCTCTCCGAGTTTGCCAAGCCGCAGCCTGCTGGCAAGCACCCAGCGGGCAAGAATCCCGTCTCGCGGTTGGGTGGCTTTGACTCGATGGAGAACGGCACCCCGTTCAGCGAGGACGGTGAGGACGGGCGACCTAGAAAGCGCATGCGCACATCTGCGTCCGGGTCGCGGTCGCCTGAGAAGCCTGGGCGAGAAGGGCCTGCCAACGGCGAGGCGAATGGGAAGGGCGTGGGCAAGCAGCCGAGCCGCGCTGGTAAGAAGAAGGGCGGCAAGGGGACGACCGCTCGGACGATCGGCTCCATCTCTGGCCCCTCTGGCGGAGGCGGGCTTGAGGGCTCAGACGATGACGATGACACGCCGCTCGCAGCGCGCCGGCCAGAATTAGACGACCGAGAACGGCGGCGCCGCGCCGAGGCCAAGGAGAAGGAACGGCAGCGTGAGGACCAGGCGATCGCGCGCGCTGCGGGCGACGAGGGCGACGAGGAGCAAGCGCACGTCGACGTCAACATGTGGCGCAATTGGGAGTTACCCATTCTGCCGTTGCGACCTGCTGCGCTGGAGCAGACGAACAACGAAATCCGGATGATGGTCGCATCCTCGCGCGCGCCAGACGAGGTACAATGGATCTTACTCGTCGGCGCCAAGAACCTGTTCATGAAGCAGCTACCCAAGATGCCGAGAGAGTACATTGCACGCTTAGTGCTCGATCCGAACCATATCACCCTCGCAATCGTTAAGTACGGCTACCGCGTGGTAGGTGGCATCTGCTACCGGCCGTTTGAGCGACAAGGGTTTGCCGAGATTGTCTTCTGTGCAGTCGACAGCAGCGAGCAGGTCAAGGGCTATGGTTCGCACGTAATGAACGCGCTCAAGGACCACGTACGCAAGAATCACCCGACGATCGACACGTTCCTCACGTACGCAGACAACTATGCTGTCGGGTACTTCAAGAAGCAGGGATTCAAGAAGGAGATCACGTACCCACGCAAGCAGTGGGTCGGCTACATCAAGGACTATGAAGGCGGAACTATCATGCAGTGCACGATGCTCCCCAAGGTCGTGTATGCGGAGGTCAACCAGATGCTGGCGGACCAGAAGGCGGCCGTGGCAGCCAAGATCCGCCAGATCTCACAGAGCCATGTCATTCGCCCGGGCCTGAAGGTCTTCAAGGACGCCAAGCCTGGGAGCCTGACGCTCCCGAAGGAGGACATCCCCGGACTAGCCGAGAGTGGTTGGAACCCGGATTTGGACGAGATGTGAGTAGACAATCTCTCCCCCTCTGACATCAGCATGAGACAGCCCAAGCGCAACCCGTACTTTGCGGTGATGCAGCAGATCCTCAACGACCTGCAGAACGACCCGAGTTCGTGGCCGTTCGTCAAGCCCGTCGACAGCAGCGTCGTCGTCGACTATTACAACGTCATCACGAACCCCATGGGTGCGTCGTTTGTTGGAGCTTGCTGACGCCAGACCTGAGCAAGATGGAGCATAAGCTCGAGAACAACCACTACAACAGCATGGACGACTTTGTCGCTGACGCGCGCCTGATCTTCGCCAATTGTCGGCAGTACAACGGCGACAAAAACCAGTATGCCAACCTCGCCAACAAGCTCGAGAAGCAGCTGGACAGGATTGTCAAGAAGCGTATGACGCAATAGTGCGAAGAGAAGAGTGGTTGAGCGGGCTTGGCTGAGCGCGGAGCTGCCCGAAGCGGGCAACACGGCATGCCGACCGTCGTTCACTCTCGCACATTGAGAGCACGCGGTTGAGTTAGCGACACCGTATGTCGCCGAGCATTGAGCAGTGAGCAGTGGGCAGTGAGCAGTCACGGAGGACTAGACCCAGGGGAGTTTGTACTAGTAGCGCCAACATGTAGTTGTAGCGATGCAGTGGTGCACCCACGCGAATCAGTAAGGTCTTTGCCCGCCTTTGCCCGCCATTACAAGGAGGGATCTCGAAGTGACGTCATTGTGGCACGTATGAGTATGATGCTGAGGCTGACTGAGATTGACTGAGGCTGACCTTGTGAGCAGGTGGCTTGTAGATTGGACATGATCCAGTTGTCTATGGCCTAGCGACGGCAACAACCGTTGTTGGCCCATTGGAGGATGCTACTATCGCCAAAGTGACAAACCTTCGTACCTCGATAGGCTAAGCCGATCTGTACAATTACACAAGCGTGGGATGCTAAATCAACGTCAAGTGGATCTGAATGGGGGAAGGGGGATATGAGGATATGGGGAGTAAGGGGTGAGGGCGGTGATGATCTCCTGCCCGTGATGAGATGGCAAGTAAGCCCTGGCCATGAAGGAATAATGAAGTGAAGCGAGCCCAGGCATATTGACATGAGTCTGACTTGGGAGCTCATCTCTCGCGATCAGCGTAACAACGTACCAGCGTAACAGTGCCTAATCCTCGCAGTACACGGGTCTTTCTTTGCATCCAGGTCAACTAGAGAAGACTACTATTAGAGCACATCTAGAGCATGCTGACCAACTGGAGCTCCATTAGGCCCCGATCCAATGGAGCCCTGAATCATCTGTGATTCAGGTCAGCTGGAGAACCGGAGACTGCGACTGGGAGGTTGTAGCTGGAACACGCTTGGATTGTTTTAGGTGGAGCAAACTCTAAGGATCGATGAATGTATGACGTCTGTGATTTTGGGTGATTTAAAAGTGTGGAGCATAGCTTATAGCTTGATATTGGGCATATTGGGAAGGTGTACAAATGCAAATGCATTTGATCTCCCTTACTCTTCTCGTCAACTCTAGACGAGTGTGGCAATTTCTGTAGCTGGCCCTTTGTAGTTGACGCTACGCCACTCGCCACCGAACAGTAGGCCACATGATTCCATGACCCCGCATTGCACTGCTTAATCACCTACGTAACCTGCCTTGTTCTTAGCAAGTTGGTTTGCCCCTCTACACCCATCTCTATCCATCCCATCCACTTGCCTATCGCCCGCCCCATCTCCGCACATCCCAACACTATCAGGCATTGCGAGGACGTGAGTGAGACATCTACACCCACTCGCACCCAACACAAACCACTAGACCTTGGAGACCTCCACCGGCTCCACCCACTACCAAATAGATCCCGCTCCTTACCTAGGATTCCCTAGTCCTCAGTTGGCAGTTGGGTGGTTGATCGGTCGGTTCAAGCCCATCGCATCCACTATCCACAGTTTGTCAATCATTCTCGTGCTAAGAGTCGAGAACATTCACAAACTACTTGACAACCTACATCAACGTCTCCATCCCATTCCCACCTTTACTATCCAGGCCATAAGGCCTCAATCGCAATAGAAGTAGCATTCCCCACCAATCAATCGACCCGTACTCTCAACACCAACACCTACCCCGGCCCACCACTCAACCCCGCCCACCCTTCCCTCCCTATCCCATTGCATCGCCTGGCGCATGAACCCCAACTCTCCTTACACAATGGATCAAAGAGGAGCCCGACCTCCCATGCAGCTGCCTGGCCAACCAGCCCGTCCACCCGCCCCGCAGTTCGTCCAAGGCGACTATGCACACCGCCTAGCCCCATCATACAGCAACTGGCAGGGCCAGGCAGCCTACAACCCGCAAATGTTCATACCCGGCGCAGGATACGACGTACAGGCCGCAGTAGCTGCCGCGCAACATATGACGCCTGCGCGCCCACCGCAACAGGCGCGCTCGGAACGCTTTGACCCCACAGCGATGCCGCCCCCCGGTGGCCAGTATCCCATGGGCGCATTCCCATGGCCGAGGCAAGACGTATCCCCTACCGGCACGCGCGAACATAACGGATCGAGGCCAAACACATCCGACGGGCAACTCCTTTCTCCGATTCAGGTCAAGAGCGAACGCGACGAGATGGCTCCATCTGTTCCCGCCGAAGAGCCCGAACCAAAGGTCGACCACCGTAAGCGTAAGCGTAACCGCACCATCCGGTCTTGCGTGCCATGTCACAACCACAAGCGAAAGTGCGACCGCAGACGGCCGTGCGGGCGCTGCACGGCGCTCGGACTGACTGGGTCGTGTGTGTACGAGGTCGACGAGGCGCGTGATCCGTAAGTCTGCAAGGAACAGTGGCGGTGGCGTTGGAGGCGCTGGGAACTGGGTTAGAGTCGGTTGCCAAAACCCTGGCGTCATCAGTAGTGACTAGCTAACATCAGAAACGACCCCGAGGTCATTGAGACGGACCGCTTACGCCGCCGCATCGCCGAGCTCGAACAGGTCGTGCGCGAACTTCGTCAACGGCATCCGCCCCGTAACCAGACTCAGGCACAGCAGCAGGCTACAGTCAATACGACCAACATGGGCAGCATCGCAGGACCAGCCACCGCCGACGACAAGCGAAGGGTCATTGTCGACCGGTTTGCAAAGTTCAAACTTGGCGAGGTCGGCGCCGGCACAGCGTGGAGCGCCAACACTCCGACAGCATCGGACGCGTCGCCGGAAAGCACTGTCAGCCTCAACCGCCCACATTACGCCGAGCCTTACAACGCCGCCTCACTACCGGGCGAGGACCTTGTCAGCGACAAGCAGGGCAGCAAGACGTTCCTCGGTGCGCCGGCTGGTAAACCCCTATTCCGACGCCTGCGTGAGATCGTCATCGGCAAGGGCAAGGACCATGCCGAGATCCCCGAGGATCTCGCATTCACGGGCTGGTTCTCGACCCGAAAGACGTTCCCATTCACGACCATCTGGAGCCACGACAACTTTATCGACGAGATCCTTGGTTTGCTTCCGTCGCCCGAGGACGCCGAGCTGCTGCTCGAAGCGTTCGTCGACGAGATCGCCGTCCTCTTTGAGGCGTGGGTCCTTCCCGACTTGTGCGCGAGCTTCCGTCACTTCTTCACCCTCAGCAGTACCGAAAAGCGCTCCCACCCGCTCCAGGAGCTGTCGCTGTTCATCATGATCTGCTCGCTCGGATGCATGATCCGCTCGAGCGCGAGCGAGATCTTTGGCGACGGCAAGCCGTCCCCTCCTCACACGGGACGGGCCGCGGGCGACAAGGACCTCACGACGTCGCGCCTGCAGAGTGAACTGTACCTCTCGGCCGCGTACCAGGCGCTGCGCCTGTGCTCGTTCCTCTCCAGCCCGACGATACACACTGTCCAGTCCCAGATCCTCATCAACGTGTATCTGCTGCACAGTGAGCGTGCCGCCGACGCGTGGGCTCTCACCGGCTCACTCGTGCGCCAAGTCATCGCGCTTGGCCTGCACGTCGACCCGGCGCATCTTGACCCTCGCATCTCACAGAAAGAGGCCGAGATCCGTCGCCGAGTGTTCTGGACCGTGGCCGGCCTCGACTGCCTCCTGGGTGTGTCGTTCGGCCGCCCGACCATCATCAACTACTACACGTGCGCGGTCCCGCAGGACATCGAGGACGAAGTTCTATCCGAGGAGCCTGGCAGCGCCGTGGCCCTCACGCCGCCGACGAACGCGCTCAACCCAAATACGACTGAGCAGACCTTCCACGCCGCTTACTTCCAGATCTCGTTGCCCAGTCTCGAGCTCCTCAACCGCGTGTTCCACGTATCGCCGCTCGTCGCGCGCGAAACCTTCATGGGTTGGTTCCAGCCTACGGTCGCCGACCACCCGGTGCCTCCGCCGACCGTCGTCGGCAACACATACGAAGACGCGATTCGCCTCGGCCGCGACATCTTCGATTGGTACTCTCATGTGCCGGAAGGCATGCGCTTCGATCCCGAAGATCCCGACCTCCTCAACCTCCGGCAGCGCACGCGCATGCGGATTAACCAGACTCTGGCGCTGGCTGTCAAGACATTTATCCTAGTGTCGGTGTCTTCTAATATTTGTGCTCACTCCAGGCTCATCCTCCACCGGCCGTACCTGCGCGCCGACCCGAGCGCGTACCCAGAGTCGGCACAGCTCTGTGGTCGCTCGGCACACATCATCCTCTCAGCCTATTCAGCGATGGCCCGCACCAAATCCTCAATCGTCTGGTCATGGTGGACCATGTCCTACCGCGCCTTCCATGCCGGCACTGTCTGTGCCTTCCTAGCCATCCGCGAACCAGGAACCGACCTTGCCGAACGCTGCCTATCTGACCTCCGCTCGGCCATAACAATCTTCGACGACCGCAGTTCAAACTGGAACGTCTCGCACCCCGTCCAAGGAGACCTGTCGGCCGGTCTACACCGCCTCGAAACGCTCGCGACCGCCGCGACGCAACAACACTCGCCGCGACCGGAACACAGTCACCATCCAGACGCACCCATCTTCCCAAACTTTGCGGGTGATCCCAGTGTGCTGTCCTTCCCCCATGAGCTCACGCAAGCATCCGACCACGAGCTGCTCCTGGGTGTGGACGAGCGAGCTGGAGACGTACAGCGCCGCCCGTCCGCACCGTTCTTGCAGCCGTGGACTCTCACTCAGCCGGGGCCGGACGCGGGCATGACCAGCCCGTTTACGACGGAGCCGCTGGCTCTTCCGCAGGTGAGTCTGATCCTGGCTGTCCTTCCGCCCAAGGTGCCAGGGACAGAGCAAGGCCAGGATGAACACATGAACAAGCACTGATGTCAGATCTGGGCGTCCATGTTCAACATCAAGATGGACCCGGATGTCGACGACGTACACGGCATGCCGCATCTAATGTCACATCCGCAGGCCAATACTGCGCAGTAGGCGCTCTCGAGTGGTCCATCGCTCGACAGCATTGTTACGAATGTCATGAATCGATTGTACCATATGCATTGTCTTGTTCATCGGCGCAGTGCGTGTGTGACGAACTCTGCACGGCGGGCGGGTTATCTATATTTGCCAGTCCTGACGTGTTACTTACGGGCCCAGGATTGCCTGAGCACTTTGGTCTGGGCTTAGTCGTCGGAAGCGGCGTGCTTCACTTCTGCGTCCTCGTTCTCGTGGCGATGAACACCATTCATGTTGGAATCACGTGGAGAGCACTGCTGCTCATCTCCTGATCACCAGTTTCCGACTAAAACCACTCCATTTCCCACAACCCACCAACTTACCAACCAGTGCTTATCTGCTTCCGCCTCCCATCGCCTCCCTGATGCGTCATGGCTTGAACACCTCACCATCACACTTCATCTCAACCATGGCCGCCACGCAGACAGCAACTGCGCTCGACGCGCACAGGTCCTACCTCCAAGAAGTGCGGGAACGCCAGCGCGCCCGACGCGTGCAGGTGGCACTTGCGACGGCGTCTCTCTCCCCGCCGAGTCGAACGCACTCGCGCGCGCCGTCGGCCACCACCCCTTCCGATGCTGGTCCATCCACACCCGCCCGCTCACTAGCCAATGTGGCAAACTACGTGCCCCGCGAAGAGGCCATACGTAATGACTATGCGGCGTGGTACGCGTGTTCGGGTCAGTGGCCCAGCAATTACGTTCTTGGCGCTGGCGACGGGGAGATCTGTGACGAGTACGGCCGGCGAAGGATTAGCTGACCCCAGATTTCCCGCACTCCGTCGTTTGATGGACCTCAAGGCTGCGCATGTCGCTGCTTCCGCGCACCCCCCTCTCATTGCCCCAGTTACTGGTCCCACCGCATCCGCCCTCCTTCCCACCCTCTCTCCGCATAGGTTCGACGTTATTCTGCTGCATGACCCCCGGTTGTGGGGCGGCACATGGGGGGATATCGCCGCCCTACCTATTCGTCATCTGAGCGCTGACCCGGCGTTTGTGTTCCTTTGGGTTGGGGCTGGGGATGCAGACGGTCTCGAGCGCGGCCGTGAATGTCTTGCCAAGTGGGGGTTCCGGAGGGCGGAGGATATCGTTTGGGTCAAGACCAACAAGGCCAAGGGGGAGAGTAATCCCGGAGGCGCGAGTACTGGCCTATTCGCGAGCCAGAAGGAACACTGCCTCATGGGTATCCGCGGGACGGTACGGCGGTCTACGGATGTGCACTTTGTCCACTGCAACGTCGACACGGATGTGATCGTCTGGGAGGGTGAGCTTGCAATGCGAGATAAGCTGACAGCAGGCGCGTCAGACGGCCCACGTACACCGCCATACCTCTACACACTAATCGAGAACTTCTGTCTCGGCGCTCGCCGCCTCGAGCTGTTCGGCGACGGTGCGCGCGCCCGCCCAGGCTGGGTCACTGTTCCGCTCGTGCCCGACTCGTCGTCCGTCGGCCTGGTCACCCATACTGCGCTAGAGATACCTTCGGACGCGGAGCGCTTCGATCCAAACATCTACCCGATCCACCTCCCCCGCAAGAAGGAGGAGGGCAAGCCCGTAATCCCGTTCCACGCCGAGATCGAGATGCTGCGTCCCAAGAGTCCCCAACGGCGCGGTCGCAAGACACCTGGGCCTGGTCCGGGACCCGGGACCCCCAACCCCGGGCCAGGAAACCACACGCCGCGTTTCGGTCCCGGGGTCATGCGTATGGGTGCGCTCACGCCGGCACAGAACATGGCGCCAATGATGCCGTTCCAGCCCATGGGTATGGGGATGCATCCCATGCAGATGCCCATGATGCAGATGCAGCAGGGCATGCCTATGCTCGAGCAGATGGCTATGCTGCAGATGCAGATGGGGCAGATGGGGCAGGGAATGGGTATGATGCAAGGTATGGGGCCTGGCATGGTCGACCCCATGCAGCAGCAGATGATGATGATGGGCGGGGGAATGGGGATGGGCGGTATGGGTGGCATGGGAGGGATGGCGATGGGCATGCAGGGCATGCCCATGGGAGGTATGGGGAGTATGGGTATGTCGGGTCCAATGGGACCAGGAGGGCCAGGCATTATGGGAGCCGGTATGGGCGGGATGAGTCCGATGGGAGGCAGGAGCCCGCAGCCAGCCGCGTCACCTCACGTCGGGGCATCGCCGCACGTCCCGTCGCCCCACTTCGTACCGTCACCTCACGTCGGACAGGAGGCACTGCCCGCTTCGCCGGACCCCAACGCGATCGTCCACTCGCCGAGTCCCGTCCCTGTCTCAGTAGACGAGTGGGGCAACCCCATCGATTACGGACAGCAGCAGTACGGGTACGTCTTCCAAGGGCACCAAGGGCACGGTGGGTACGGGTACGGTTACTACGGATATGGGCAGTAGCTGTACGTGTCGCATAGGTTGTATGTATCTCAGATTTAGCTACCAATGATGTTAATGACGCCCGGGAAGCCGTCCTCGTCCTCGTCATCTTCCCAGACCTCGTCAAAGTCGTCGTCGTCGAGGAACCCGCCATCAAAGGCCATGTCGTTGTCGGAAAAGTCGCTGTCGGAAGGGTCGTGGCCGTAAACGCCGTTGTCCCTAGGGCCCATGGGGTTGAATGGGAGTTGGGGTGCAACATGCGACTCGACGTACGTGGGGTTGCCGAGGAAATTGGGGTCGATGTCGGGCTTGGCGACCTCTGCAGGATCGGCGGTCGCCGCCCACTCCTCAAATGTGCAGATGGTGAAGCCGGTCATCGCCTCATCGAAGGTTGGAATGAGGGTTGGGTCGTCATCAGCATAAATGGCGAGGTGCTTGCGTGCGCTTTCCGCCACGGCAGAGCGGATAACGTCGCACACGCTCTCGTGGCTAGTGGTCGGCGCAAACCCGAGTGCGTGGAGGGGGATACGCTCAAGGCCTGCGATGGTGACCTTGAGCCCGAGCGAGAGGACGGCGCCCACGGCGACATCAAGGCCCTTGATCGCACCCGCAAGCTTCTCCTCCTCAACCTTGCGTCCGGGTCCATCCTTGAAGACTTCGAACACGTAGGCGAGCGACTTCATCTTGAGGTTGAGAGCGTCGCGGGGGCGGTGGTTCATGCACAAGGGCACCCACGAGAAGAGTCTCTCCTCTATCACGGGAATGTCAACGAGCGAGCGGAAGATAACGCGCTCGGCGAGAAGACTGCTTGGCATGTGGAAGTGGAGGTGGGAGATGAGGGTCTGCGGCAGGCGGATATAGTATACGAACGACTTGGCGGTACCGATATCGAAGGTCGGCCAGATGTAGCGCACCACAGCGTCGGGGAAATCGAACGCCGTGTTCTCGTTGCCCCCAAAGTTGTCAACTACGCGAATATCGTTCCGCACACCCCAATCGAGACGAACTCTGCGCCGGCGCTCCGTCTCCTTCTCCCAGTTGATGCGGTTGATGGGTATACCCGCCGGAACGGTGTCTGGGACCCAGTTCTCGTCCAGCACAGGATCGCCGAACATGGGTCCCTCCCGCTCCTCTCGAGGCAGCGAGTTGTAAGGCGGAAACGGCTCGGTGAGATCGCAGCAGTCCCAATTGCCCGGTGTTCCCATAGCCACATGCCTCCAAAGGAGCTTGTCGACGCGCGTCCGTGTCGCTCTGGATACGAAGCGGAGAGTGAGGAGTACCTCGAACGGCGCGAGGTCGATGATGCGCTCAAATACATGCGGGAAGGCCGTGCTGTCAAGTACTTTGCGATTGGGGAGCATCTTGGGCTTGGGAGCTCTTCTCTGGTTGAGGCGGGCCTTGGCTTTGGCGTGGTCGACGTGTGTAGCGGCGGCGTCGGTGGAAGAGCGCGTTCGGGAAGAGCGCGTGTTGTGGACAGGTGTCATCGAGTGGATGGATTGTTTGTAAGGCTGTGGAGTTGCGTTTGTGTGAAATGAGGGAGTGAGTAGATGAGAACGTTGGAGAGGAGGACTCGACTCAACCGACACAGCCATGTTATGACTCAACCGACACAGCCATGTTATGACTCAACCGACACCCATGGTATGTGTCGGTTGAGTCAACTGTCATGACTCGACACAACTGACTGACACAACTGACCGACACAACTGACCGACCCACTCCCTCTAACTGTTGAGAATCACATACAGAAATAAATACACGTCATTTTATCAGTCTACTTAAGGGCGATATACTAGTATCGTTCTATGCATCTACTCCAATTACTACGGTAGCCCGGTTCTAGTTCCACCAATCCCAGGGGCCAAAACCAACAGATTAAGAGTCACTTAGCCTACCGACTGAGCAACGAGGCAGCGCCGCAGACCAGCGGCGCACCTTCAAGACGCCTCCCAAGGAGGCGGCGGCACCACCAGAGGGCCGCAAACTCCGAAGCGACAAAGGTGAACTTCAACCTGCAGTCGACGACCCGGACCAACATGCACGGCGCCAAGCCAGCCATTCCCAAGGAGTTGCTGAAGTCGGACACGTCTCCATACAGACGTCTCCGCAGACCGTCGAACAAGCGCCGCCACCGCCGGCGCCCCTCGGTCTCACCGCTCCATACGAAGGCACTGCGTCATCCACTAGCTCGTCTGCAGAAGCTGAATCAACGCCGTCGCCCTCTCCAGCTCGCGCCCGCACACGGCGTGAGAAAGCACCTCTAGGAAGTGCACCTCCACTTCCCACTTCGCAACAACACAACGTCTCCGGAAGCATGCTTCCGTCAACCTCCACTTTCCCACAGTCAATTCCGAACTTCCCACACTCCGACTTCCTCACCATGTCCGAGTCTCAACTACTCAAGCCATCTGAAATTAAGGCAAACGTTCCAAAGCTCAAGAACCATGGGAACTTCCATCAATGGAACCTCAAGCTCAAGTCGCAGCTACGTATCTGCGGCATTGTCAACTATCTCCATGAGGAGACACGCCCCGTTGAGCCTCATCGCGTTACAAACGTCAGCAACCTAGCGAACTCCCTCAAGGCCGCTCTTGCATGCCATGAAGATGAAATCGACGCCGAGTCTCCGCCCAAGGTCCTCGACTTCAAGGACAACGAATCCTCCGAGCCCATCGGCGTGCGCATGCTGTCTACCGACGAACTGCGCCAGTGGCAGTATTGGGCAACCCGAGAATCGCGCACACGTTCTGCTCTCGAAGATACGCTCGATGACTCTATCGCTCCGCTCTACAACTATCACAAGAGCGCACACGAAATGTACGCCGCCATCTGTGACGTCTATCGTCCCATGGACGACACCCAGCTTGCAGACCAGTACATCCGTCAGCTCAACGCCCTCAAGCTCAAGAAGGACTGCAAGAGCAAGGATTTACTCAAGCATCTTACGGCTTTCAACGAGCTCAACTCCAAGATCATTACGTACGGGACATGCCTTTCCGACGCCGAGCTCGTACGACTATTCACAGGAAGCCTCACCGTTACCGAACGCCTCCACGTTGGAACTGCAGTAAACGCCAACACAGAACGCACTTTCAAGGTGTGGCAACGTGAATTCGCAAATTACGTTTGTCTTCTACAGCTCGACGAGCCCGTCATCACCAAATCCACAGGATCGAGTCTTATCTCAGCCACAATTGATACGTCTCAGTCTGCCAAACCCGCTCGAAGCGACCGCAACCGCCGCGGTCGAGGAAATTCAACTGCAACCTTCAACCGAAATACTGCGGGAGGTAGCGGTGACCGCAAAACGGCTCCCAGGACGTACAACGAAGACCAGATCAAGCAAATGGAAGCAAACGGAAACTGGTGCAAGATTCATGAACGTTCAGGGCATAGTACCAAGGACTGCGGTGCACTCAAGTTTTCCTCCAAGATCCTCGAGTATTCGAAGCTCGAACCACGCGACAACATGTCTACGTCGTCACCGAAGAACAAAACCGGCCCCAACGGCAAAGTTGGGCTCTCCGCTGCAATTTGCGCATCCACCACATCGACAAATCCTTTCCAGGATCCCACGATTCTACGTTTCCTCGTTGACAACGGTTCGGACATCCACCTCGCAGGCTCTGTCAAACACCTCATCAACGTGCGCAAGCTCAGTGAGCCGAAGCGAGTTGGTCTCGGTTTCACCAACAATTTCATCACAATCACGCATATTGGTGACATGCCGCTCAAGCTCGAGCATGGTACTGTCACATTCCATGACGTACACGTCTCCAGCGACACGTACGGTCGCATTCTATCGCAGAGACAGCTCGTCGAAGAAGGATGGACCGTCGACACTGATGACGGCATGTACATGAAGAACAAAATTGCACATCTCACACTTGAGAAACTCCCAGCGCATCTGCGCCACACTTTCCTCTCATTCGATGTCGACACAGACGTCGCCGATGGCACGACGACGGAGGAGAAGGAAGAAGAAGACGAAAACGATAACGTCATCATGTCTCACGTCACCGCCACATCCACTGCCACAATCGCTGCCACAGTTGCACCTATAACGCTCACACGTCCAGATGGCATCAAGCTCGTCGACATTCATTATCGTCTAGGCCACCTCTCGCGCACCAAAATGCTCGAGCTCATCAACAAAGGCCTTGTCGACGGCGTCACCAAAGAGGACGTCAAAGATGACAAGTGGAAGACCATCGATTGTCCGCACTGCGCACCGTTCAAGACAGCAGCTCTCCCCCGAACAGGCCCATCTCCTCGCGGAAACGCATGGGGCGAGATGGTACACTGTGATATCAAAGGGCCCATCAATCCCGTCAGTTTCGATGACCAGAAGTACCTCTGTTCTATCATCAGCGACGTTGCCCGTCATCGTGAGTTCCACCCGATAAAAACAAAGGCTATGGCAGGACCAATCCTACGACAATATATCAAAGTCCTGCAGACCATGACAGGTCTTACGGTCAAGATTGTTCGCACCGACGGAGGAGGAGAATTCAATTCCCTCGAAATGCGTCGTTTCTATGCCGACATGGGAATTCAACACCACGTCTCACCACCAGGTGACCCAGCGCTCAACGGTCCCATTGAACGCTTCAATCGCACTGCCGCCGAACACCAGACGGCAATCCTCAATGCCTCCAACATGGACACCAAATACTGGTTGTACAGCGCAGTTTACACGTCAAACATCCTCAATATGACAACGTTTCTTGACGACGGATGTACTGCATACGAAGCGTTCAACGGGCGGCCGCCGAACCTCGCCAATATCCGCCCGTTCGGCGAACGTGTGCACGTCCGAATGCGCCTGCTCAAAAAGGATGATGATAATTTCACGTTCGAACGAGTTCGATCGCTACCAGGACGTGTTCTAGCTCGAGAACCTCGTTTCAGCGCCTGGTGGGTGTTGCTCAACAACGACACAGTTACCCTAGGCCGAGACCTCTACCAATTCAATCCAGTGGATCGCTCGCAACCTATGGTACCATTTCCAGATGATTACCATGACACACAGTCGGACCCAGACGTCGACCTCACCGGTATCACAGGCGACAACGCAAATGAAGACACCATCGAGGACGAGGAGGAGCGAGTCATACAGATCCGACAACAAATCGAACATGTGCGACCGGAACAGGAACAACAGCGTGCAGAAGACTCTGCAGGCACCACATCCCTCGACAACAACATCGCCACATTTGTCGTTCTCGACGCTTTCCGAGACGAGGAAGGAGACTACAGCATCGTCACTTTCGAAGAGCTCGGCGTCAACAATGTCGATGACATCATCGCGACCGTGCGCCCGATCTCCGACGCCGACGCCGACGCTGACGACAACCTTGAACCTGTCTCCGTCGCCGAAGCCATGGCGGGTCCCGACGCCGAGAAGTGGCGTGACGCCATGCGCCGTGAGATTGAACAGTTCAACAACAAGAATACCTGGGTCGAAACGACACTTCCAGACGGGCGTCGCGCCATCACCGCCAAGTGGGTGTTCAAGCGCAAGCGCGACGCCGACGGCAACATCACCAAGTTCAAAGCACGTCTAGTAGCCCGTGGGTTCACGCAAATCCACGGCGTCGACTATGATGAGACTTACGCACCTGTCGCCCGCATGAGCAGCCTACGCCTGCTATTCACCATAGCAGCCGTCTACAATCTCGAGCTAGGGCAAATCGACGTCGAAGGAGCATACCTCAACGGCGTCATCGAAGAGGAAATCTACCTCAACACACCACCCGGTGTACGGCTTTCAGACCCGAATGCAGACGTCTTTCGCATCACCGGATCCCTGTACGGGCTCAAGCAGTCCGGACGAGTCTGGTGGATCGAACTGAACACCCGTCTCACCGCCATGGGCTTCCAACGCTGCCCAGACGAGTGGGGGCTCTATTGCCGCAACAACAACGGCACACGAGCTTACATTTCTGCATATGTTGATGACATCATCTGTGCCACAAGCACCAAAGAAGAATTCAACGACATCAAAACGGCAATGCGCAATCACTGGACCATCACCGACTTAGGTGAGCCGCAGTACATCCTCGGCGTGCGCGTCGACCGCGATCGTCTACTGCGCACCATCACACTATCGCAACCTACTTACGTTGAAAACGTTTCCGAACGTTTCAACATTTCCACTCGCGGCGCAGGCCGCAACGCACCTCTTCCCGTCAGCAGCAAGACGTACGGGGAGCTCCTTACCGACGCCGACACTACCGACGAACTCACGGCAGAACGTCGCACGTACTACCAAGAAATTGTCGGCACCATCCAGTGGATAGCCGGCGCCACACGCCCTGATATGGCGTTTTCCGCCGGTTTCCTTGGGCGTGCAAGCAACGCACCCACGGAACGTACACTCGCACTTGCCGAACGCGCGTTAAGCTACCTCGCTCACACCAAGACGACCGGTATCACTCTCGGCGGCAAAACAACGCCGCTCGAAGTGTACGCCGACGCCGATCACGCCTCATGTCTTCAAACCCGTCGTTCAACCACCGGAATCGTCACCTACTTCCACGACTCCCCCGTCACCTGGTCCTCACGCCGTCAGGCCACCGTCTCACAGTCCAGCGCCGAAGCCGAATTCATCGCCGCCTCCGAGGGCGCACGTGAGGCGATCTGGTTACGCCGAGTTCTAGATCATCTAGGATTTCCGCAACAAGGTCCGACACCGCTCTACATCGACAACGAAGCCGCCATCAAGCTCGGAGATCGCCCCACGGCATTCCCACTCAATAAGCACATCGATATTCGCAAACACATGCTGCGGGAATACGTTTCCGAGCGATACATCAAGCTCCGCTTCATCAAGACTTCCAAGCAGCGCGCCGACGTTCTAACTAAGCCTCTTGCAGGGCCTAGCCACCAACTTGCGCGCACCCATCTACGTCTCACACAAATACTGTAATATTCTCAGAAATACGCTTTTGTCACATAAAAACTCACCGTCAAGCGTACGGGGAGTGTTGAGAATCACATACAGAAATAAATACACGTCATTTTATCAGTCTACTTAAGGGCGATATACTAGTATCGTTCTATGCATCTACTCCAATTACTACGGTAGCCCGGTTCTAGTTCCACCAATCCCAGGGGCCAAAACCAACACTAACACGTGGCCTGCACATGGTTTTGTTGGGTTCCTGACGACGCTCCACAATCCCGACGTACTTAAGGATCTAAGTAGCTAACTAGTCTTGATAGTTGATTGTATATCTTGTGAAGAAGTCTGTGTGTGGCCCCGCCCCAGGTGGAGGTCAAAGTGGAGGTGGTGCCTGGTTCGTGTTTGGCACCAGTTCGAATCCTTGTCAGAAGTTGCGTTTGGATGACCCTCCTTGTGGCGAAAGCGGCGATGGCGACATGAGAATAGCTATCGACATTGAGTTGTACTTGTACACTATATATCACCTTCACTGAACAACGGCAAGGCGTCTTTCCTCGTCGGGAGTCAGTAGGGTGGCGACGAGGCTCGGTGGCCGCTGTGAACCCGCAGTTCAGCGGTGGAGAGCTGCTCCCCGTCAACACACCTTCCTCACCCATGATCGCCCACATCTCCTCGTCTTGTAATCACTCCATCACTTAACCAGACCAAGCATCAACACTTCTGTCCCATCAGCAACTCGCAGCAATCTTTCTCCTCTTTCGCCGTCACGATGCCCCAGCCTGACCTACACTACAAGCTCTCGTACGACGAGTCATTACGTGTCCGCCTTCCTTGGTCTACCTTCCCCACACCACTTCTAATGAGGCTCTCAGTCCAACCTCTCGCCTGACTTCGGGCAGCTGGGACAGGCCTACGCGCGCACCAAGCATGGTGATCGCAAGCGCAAGCTAAGGCCTGCGAGGCGGCCGACGAGCTCTTCGCCAGTCAGCGGCCCATCAAGAACACCCAGTCGACGCCCGAGTCCATGCCGAGGCCATCCCCCGAGAGTACGAAGTAGATTCTGCAAGTGTATCATATCCCATCTGAATAGTATCATCCCCTACCCATCCTCCTCCTTCACCTCGACCTCACGCTTCTTCCGCGACCCGTCGGCCTTGGGCAGAATCTCAAGGAGTGGGAAATTGAGTCAAGTGTGGTTTGGTCATGTGTAGAGTGAGTGAGAGGTTGCGGGTGATGGTGAGTGAGGGCCAGTGGAGAGAGAGGCGAGTAAGTAGTGGTGCAAACTGTTCAGGTGACGTGAGAAGCGAGGCCGAAGATGTGTGTCAAATTCGACGGGTCGGCAGCTTGTCGCCCATCTGCCAGTGGTAGGCTGTGTGTGAAGCATGCCATTGTTAGATCTCTCCATCCTCATGCACACAGGCAGACCACCTCATCACCACTCATCATCCCTACCTCACAGTATCCAAAGCAATCTGGCTGCGGTCACTCAACTGTACGGTCCGAACGGTCCGTTCCGAACGATTCGAGTCGGATGAAGTAAGCGGCACGTGACCCAAGTTGAGGTCTCCAAGCTGATGTTATCAGTTGGTTTGGTATCATCATTCCACCTTGCATATCGCCACTGAGTGGCGTAAGACTGCCTCTCCTGTCCGCCATCCCCGCCACGATGCTCGACGCAACGGCTTTCCCTCACATCCTGGACGGCATCATCGACCTCTGTGACACCGCCGCCCTAATATCCCTCCGAACCGCTACCCGCGACCTCCACGACCGCTGCAACAAGCGCCTCTTCGGGCACATCCTCCTCCAGTGGGACAAGGAGGGCACTGAGTTGTCGATCACCTCCCCCGAACCGCCATATACGCGCTTGCCGATCCGTCTGTCCCCTCCCTCTCTTGGCGACAGGTTACGGCGGCTGAAACTAGCCCTCGGGGCGGATCCCGACCCAACGGCGGGTGGGGCATACGACCTCGCAGCGCACCTCCCCTCCCTTGCTCCGCTATCTGCAACCCATACAATCGATGTGCAGGACCACTCGTTCCCCATACCAGGCTGGCCACACTTCACTCCCGCCGCCCTGCCCCCTCTCCCATCGCTGGAACGTACCCGCGCAGCCTTTCCCCTCCTCTCCCCGACTACTGTGCTGTATCTGAACATCCGCGCGCCGCCGGGCGAACGAACACTCCACGGCCTCGCTTTGCGGAATCAAGTCCTCGCCCGCTCCGATGTCGATCTGGTCATACACGTCTTCTTCGACGCGAACTGGGGCCAGCGCGAGATGGACCTCCTGAGTATCAGCAACGCGAAGAACGTCACTCTCGTCCTCCATCCCGCTGGAGGAGGAAGTGCTGAGCCGACACAAGATGCGGGGAGGCTGCTCTGTCCCACCTCGATCACAAGGGATATTTCCTACACGCTCGTCGGACTCGAGACTGTGTCTCCCTCTTTGCTGGGGTTACCTCACTTGTCTCACGAGCAGGTGCAAGAGGCTGTGTGCGGCCTCCGTGGAGGGGACCGTGTCACGTTCATGACACTCGCGGAGTGGAGTAAGTCGGTGGACGCGCTGGAGAGCGAGGTGCCTGCTCATATGGTGCGCGAAGTGGCGCGGACGTCGGTGTGGTCACCAGTTATCATTGAGAAGGTCGGCAACGTCGTCGGCAACTGGATCTTCTAGCCGGATGAGTCCCGCCTGTGTTGACGGGAGTCAGGCGCGTGCTCACCACCATGTCCCCCGCTCCTCTTCGCAATGGTCTCCCGTCTCCCCTGCCCACCGCCATGTTTGGTGGGAGCGCCTTTCTCGTCCCGGTGAGCTTCGCCACGTCTAGAGCCCTACACCTGAGGAGCACTCCAGTCCGATGCCAACTAGCACGCCCCACAACTCAGACCCAACCCAGACCCAGCCCAGATAGAATCTAGCCATGTTCTGCATCTTGTCTACTCCTCAACGTCGTCCTGCTCCTTGCGGGCAGGGTATCCTCCCAGCGCCTTCTCGAGTCCACCGTAGGGGTACTCGCGACGCACGGCCTTCAGAGGAGGAGAGGTCTCGTAAACGAACCAGCCGAAGGCACCGACGAGGCCGAGCGCAGCTGTCAGCGCCAGAAGGGCGGCGCCGCCGCCGATCTTGAAAACGTCAGGCCCCCACATGCCGAGGTAGTCCTCCTCCTCCATGACCTGGCGTTAGTGACGTTCGAGATGGTCGAGAATGGTCGAAAATGGTGTGCGAGAGGTAACGCGGAAATGGTCGAGTGGACGTTCGAGAGGAGCGAGAGATCGCGCCGCGCACGGCATTGCAATGACCTGCGATTGCACAGCGCGCGTCCGGGGGACGCAGCAACTCCACACATGGAGCATGGAGCCAGCAGAACGCGCGCACCCTCCACCTCCGCTCATCGCTTCAACTCCGTCTCCATGCCCACCCCTCTGCCCATAACATCTCGCGCACGACGAAGACGCACCGGCTCATCGAAGTTCTTGCGCTCCTGGATGTCCCACCATCCGAATGGTTCCCGGAGCTGCAGCGACACCTCAGGAAGCTGAGGGTAACCGTGAACTGGAGTTAGCGAATTCACTACGCTGCAGCGTGCAACGTCCTCCTCAACGTTCCCAGACGTTCGCGACCACATGACAGGGGCCGCATAATCGTGATGGGAACGACGGGGGATTGCGCGACGCGACTCCTCAGGGCGGACTAACGCTGGGGGTCGACCTCGACTCCAGGCGGGGGCGGAGGAATGGGGGCAGAGGGCGAGTGGTGGGGGTGCGTCGGCACAGGAGGGGCGATGTAGTACGAGTTGCCGCGCGCGAGGAGCGCGGCAGGGCGGAAAGTGCGGGTCGCGCGGAGGAGCATGGTCGCTGGCCGTTGGTAGTGACGAGCACCGTATGTCTGGTATTGCCCTCGCTCGGATAGGGCAAGACGTCGGAGCGTGAGCTGCGGTGGGCGGAAAGCCGGCGTTTCGGCGAGTGGCGGTCACGTGGGATTATGTAAAGTTTGTGTACTTGCGGATTTCAGACCTCCACCCAGCCCCAAGTTATTGTCCTTCAGTTCCACTTCTCTTCGCTCATTCCCGTTACCATGGCGCTCCGTCTCCCCGGTGCACGCAGCTTTAAGCCTGTTCGCGGGAAGCCGCGCCCCCGTCTCAGCCATCCTGCGCCGGGCGGACCGGCACAACCACCCGCGCCACCGGGCGCACAATCCCAACCCCTTCCCTCTACGTCCAAGCCTTCACAACCCACAATCTCCCAGTCTCAACCGCCACGTCCGCGACCCGTTCCTAAGGGGAAAGAACCGCTCTTCACCAGCGCCGAAGATGACGAACCTCTTCTCAAATCGATATCCGATGACCTTCCTCCAACCGTAGCATCAGCAGACCTCCCGCCGTCCGTCGCGCCTGTCGCAGACTTCCTACCATCCGTCGCGTCCGTTGATCTCCCACCATCTGTCTCTAGTCGTCCTCCTACAGTCGCGGCTGTCCATGAGGACCCACCATCCGTCGGTGCAGCCCCCCCCTCCGGCGTAGTTCCTTCCCTCGATGTCGATGCCCAACCAGCCTCCTCCATCCCTGAACCGTCCCTCGCCACCCCATCCTCGTCGCGCGCAGTGACTCCCTCCCGCTCAAGCACGCCGCTCAAGAGAGGGGGGAAGTCGGCACTTCTAGCCGCGGCGGCGTCCAGCTCCTCGCCTATTATCAAGCACGGGAAGAGTCGCGGGCGCGCTCCAGTCCGTCCTGCCCCGCGACTGGGTGCAGCACCGTCACCTGCCCCAGAGCTGGACGACGACGACCGGTCCATCCGGTCCGCGACGCCGGGGACAAGGAGGGTGTACCCTCCCAAGCGCCCGAAGCACATAGTGGCGGACGCTGATGCGCCTTCTCCCGCCGTCGTTGATGCGCCGCCTGTTGTTGCACTGGATGGGCCCGCAAGCACTGCCGAGGCTGGGTCTCCAGCTGTGCTCCCGGTTGACGATGGACCACCTGCTGTCGGATCTGCTGACGACGCGCCGCCTCTTGTCGGTTCCGTTGCCGACGGCCCGCCTGCCGTTGGTACTGTTGATGTCGCACATGCTGTCCTTGCCGTTGTCGAGGACCAACCTCCTGCCGTTGCTGCTATTAACGGTGGCCCTCCTGCTGTTGGCGCTGTCCATGACGCATATCCATTCGTCGGCATTGCTGACGACGGACCTCCAGCTGTTGGTGCGATCCTGGACGACGTGCCACCTGTCGTCGGATCCGCATCACGATCTGTGTCCGATCTCCCATCCGCGGTGGGGGCGGCTAGTACCTCCACTCCCAGCGCGGCGCAGCTCGCAGCCGAAGCTGTCGCGTCCATCACTCCCCTCCAAGGGCCTGCTCAAACCCTTGGCGCTCTGGCGGGCTCTCGCCGCAGAAAGCGCCGTGCTCCTTCAAACTCTGAGACCCAGGACTCATCTGCTGGAGACGAGGCCGATATCGACGCTGACGACTCTGAAGATGTGCTGCCTGTACCAGCTCCGAAGAAGAAGCGCGGGCGCCGGAAGAAGGCGACTGCTGAAGGAGCAGAAGAAAGCGAAGCCGACAACTCGGCGTCCACACCCAACAAGAAGCGCAAGGCTAAGGCGCCAGCGTCCGGCCGACCCCAACCCCGTGCCCCGCCCCGTATTCAGAACCCTGAACTTGACGGCGTCGAGGCCGACGATATGGTCGGCGAAGAGAAGGTTAACATGGAGGAGATGAGTCTCAGCCAGGTCGCTTCGTTATCGCGTGGGCGGGTCTCGGCACGTGCGCTCAAGCTTCATCAGTTCCAGCGCTCTGAGGCCGAGCGCAAGGCAAAGGAGCGCGCCGATAAGGCAGAGGAGAGGTGGAGGAAGCGCCGCGTCATTCGCCGCAAAGCACGCGAGATCAGGAACGAGAAGCGCTCTGAGCGGCGTGCGGCCGGGAGCCAAGATGAGGTGTCCGACGATTCGGTCAACTCTGCAAGCGACAACGACGACGAGCCTGAGCGTCTCACACCTCCCAGCTCGCCGAGCTACTTCGGACGTGTCCTACGCAACGCTCCGGTCGTCTTCGATGCGGAGCAACGTGCACGCATGCAGAAAGAGACTGATGAGAAGGCCGCGAGCAGCTCGCGCGCTGCTCGGCGCCGTCAAGATGACGATGAGGACATTGAGGGCCTGGGCCTCTTCGGCAACAACTATGACGATGACGACGACGACCCAATGGACGATCTCGAGGACCTTGGCGAGGACTTCCAGCTTGAGGTCGAGGCCGACGAGCAGCCTGCCGGGGGTGAAGAAGGCGACGGCGAATTTGCGGGTCTCACCGAGAGCCAGTTCACCGGCGGCCACTTCAACGAGGCTGGCGAGTGGGTCGAGGAAGGAGGCGACGCCGGAGCGGTCCTCCAGCGCCGTAACGAGGAGGAGCGTCGACGTATCTTGGCGGGCACAGGCGACCGCGTCGTGGAGATTGTCGACAACGAGACGCAGTTTATCAACTCTGCGACCTGGGGCAAGAAGGTCTCAAACGATCGCTGGACGGCAGAGGAGACCGAGCTGTTCTTCAGCGTGAGCTGGACGTGAAATATGCCGGCTGACAACAGGCACTACGTGAGACGGGCGAGAACTACACGCTCATGAAGGCGTACTTCCCGGGGCGCAACGTGAGACAGCTGCGGCGCAAGGCGCAGCGCGAGAACAAGTCGAACCCGGAGCGCATGTACGATGCGGTGATGAACCGCAAGCCCATGGGTGAGCTTCGAGTCCGAAGAATGAGCTGACGGCAGACTACAAGTACCTGGCCAAGTCGTCAGGGTTTAACAGCACTGAGCCGTACGACCACGAGCACAAGTTCTTGGCGGACTTGAAGGAGGAGCAGCTGCGACAGGCGGAGGAGGA
The DNA here is from genome assembly GCF_030864355.1 of Cutaneotrichosporon cavernicola. Taxonomy (NCBI): domain Eukaryota; kingdom Fungi; phylum Basidiomycota; class Tremellomycetes; order Trichosporonales; family Trichosporonaceae; genus Cutaneotrichosporon; species Cutaneotrichosporon cavernicola. The sequence goes on along the minus strand of NC_083399.1, from coordinate 270,987 downwards.
CCGGCAGGCTGCGCTTGCCGCGAAGAATGCGCCGCAAGTGGCAGAGTTTGGCGATGTGGGCATGGAGATGGACGTCGAGGTGGATGAGGATGCGTACGATGGGCTAGAAGAATGGGGAGAGGAGGACGAGAATGCCGAGTTTGTGTAGGATAGAGTAGGAGTCTGTAGGGATAATAATATTGTATTTGAGCCTTGTAGCATGTATACAGGAGGCAATGGACAATTGGACAAGAAGTAGTAGACGTGCCTTATTGAATGTGCGCGTATGATTTCCAGTAAATGGAGTAAACATTCCCCTCCCCTTTGCACCCCTTTACAGTTAAACCCTGAAGCCATGGAACCCCAGTCTGTGGCTGTTTTGGTGAGCAATTGAGCAAGTAACAGACTGTCGGCCTGTCGGATCCCATTGATGGTTGCACTTTAAACATCTTGATCTCTTTCATCCTTTCATCCACCCTCCCATCCACTTTTGCCTCCAGCTTCTTCGCATCACTTCCATCCACTCACCACCCACACTTGGGCTACATCTTGTTGCCAGCCTTGCGCGCCACCTCGGTACCTCGGGCTAACGCCCGTGCCCCCACTCCCCTCCCCCTCCCCCTTCTCCACTTTCCAGCATGGCAATCACCACGCTCACCCTCGACGCACGCCGACCCCTAGCCGAGGTCAACATCCGCGTCGCAAAGGCAAGGCGTGTCGTGGTCGTCTCGGGCGCGGGCATCTCTTGCTCCAGCGGGATTCCGGTGAGTCTTGACGTGATTGGAGGGTGTGGTTGGATGCGATGGGGCCCAGTATTGTTCTCGGGGATGGTAGTGATGGGAGTCGGGAGGGGGGACAATGTGCGTCAGGTGTGATTTCCATCGTTGGGTGGACCAGCGGGAACGGGGAAGGTGGGCCGTAGACCTCACCCAACAACCCCGTTCCACTCTCCGCCCACCCCCGTTCTCACCTCCTCCCTCTCTTCCCCAACGACTCCCCCCCTCCTGTGCCCCACCTTCCCTCCCATAGTGACACGTCAGCCCCCGCTTTCCTTACCTTCCTCGCCTTCCTCGCGGCCTGCCATTGCTCCCACTGACGCCCAGGACTTCCGTTCCGGAAACGGCCTCTATTCGCTGGTCAAGACGCGCTACCCCGAGTCCTTCGTCACTGGCAAGGACCTCTTCTCATCGGGCCTCTTCTCCACCCCCGAAACCACTTCCATTTTCTACACATTCATCGCCGAGCTCTCGCTCGCGTGCCAGGCGGCTGAGCCCACACGTACACACCACTTCATCCGTCGTCTCGAGGCCAAGGGCAAGCTTCTCCGGTCATACACGCAAAACGTGGACGGCTTTGAGCGCCGTTTAGGGCTCGAGAGCGGCGGCCGCGGGACCGGACTGACGAAGAACGGCACACGCAACGTTGAGCTGCATGGAGATCTGGGACGGGTGCGCTGCGTCCTGTGCTTTGCCGACTTTGAGGCGTGCGACGAGTATGTGTGCATGTTCCGTGAGGGCGAGGCGCCGAATTGCCCTTCCTGCGAGGAGAGACGTGAGTGTGTGATCCTTCCCCACCTTCCTCCCACGCCTTGCTTATCTCAAACTGCTCTCTGTGTTGACACCAGATGCCGATCGCGTCAACCGCGGGGCGCGCGCCACTTCAGTGGGAACACTTCGCCCGTCGATCGTGCTATACGACGAGGCGCATCCGCTTGGTGACCAGATCGGCGAACTCCAGGCGCACGACATGAAGCGCCGCCCTGATATGCTTCTCATCATGGGCACGTCGCTCAAGGTTCACGGCCTCAAGCATCTGATCAAGGACTTTGCCAAGGTCGTGCACGAGCGCAAGGGCATCGTTGTGTTTGTCAATGCCACCACACCGAACAAGGAGTGGGAGAGTGTCATTGACTATCATGTTCAAGGTCCGACGGATGAGTGGGTTGACCTCGTTCAAGAAGATTGGAAGAAGGCGCGGCCACAGGACTGGGAGCTCCAGACAACCCTGGACCCTGCCGTTGTGCACAAGTCCGTCGTCAAGGGCAAATCGAAGGCAAAGTCAAAGTCCAAGGCCAAGCCGAAGCCGCTCCGTGAGTGCAACCCATATCTCATCTTACACTCAGCCTCCTCGGATGACGCGTGCCACCTTCCTACCCCGCCGAACTCGCAGCAGTCGCCAATCTCGTCTCCTCGTGGGTCGGCGCGAAATACCCCACAGCGCGACAGCAGCACCCTCCCGCCAACGTCTTCTCCCCTCACTCCCGTCCCCACTCCGCCCGTCTCACCTTCTCCCTTCAAGACGCTCAAGGTGCCTGCCACGCTCTACTCACCCGCGTCGCCGAGCAAGCGCAGCGCCAGTAGAACAGGCGCCCCAGCGCAGGCCAAGCGGTCGCGGACAAGACCGGCGTCCCCGTCGCCGAGCCCTGGCGGTAGAGGCAACACACTAGTGCCGATCACGAACACGCTCGCGACCGACGATGAGGATGACGACGAGGATGACGACGTCCTTATCATTCCCGCAAAGCCTCGCCTCACTCGCACGCCTTCGTTACCTCCGATGCCCAGCCGCAAGGCCAAGGCAGCTGCAAGCCAGGCGTGGCTAGGGTTGGCCCCGAAGGTGATGATGAAGAAGCAGCCTAAGGAGAACTCGAGTGGCCAGTCTCCGCAGAAGCGCGTCGCAGCCGACAAGCGGTGCAGTACGCGACCCACCCGCGTGCCGTCTTTACGGGCTCCATGAGAATGCGCCGTGAAAGTTGGGTGCATAAAGACTAGAGAGAAGCCAGAGTCGCCCGACGTGTAGCATAGGTGTAGGCTGAAGCGAAGCTGTAGACTGTAGTAGGCTCCGTTGCTTGGTGCTGTTCTAATGAGTTTGATGGCGACGGCACCTGCATGTATTCTAGTATCTGTCGAGTCGGATTCAGACTGCAGGATCGGAGCTTGGCTAAGCGCGGTTGATGCTGCGGCGCTGCGGACTACGGAAGATGGAAGAGTGGGGCAGTTGGAGGAGTGGAGGTCAGTGGAGGTCAGTGGAAGCTTGGCGGGGGAGGGAGGGTGTGTGCCTGTGGGGAGGAGGGAAGAGGGGGAAGGGGTCGCGTTGGCTCTCCGTGTCATCCCACCTGCCAAGCTCAGTCCCGAACTCACCTAGTACTAGCAGTTGAACTTGAACTTGTACTTGACACTCGACATTCAACAATCTCACTCATCTACTCCAAATCTCTCTCACAGAGCGCATCGCCTCCTCTCCTCTGTTCCTCGCTGCCCGAGTAACCTCCCCAACTAGCGCGCGCACTCCACGCACCGCGCGCGCAACACGAGACCCAGCCCTCCGATCGCGCCGGCTCGGCTTAGTGAGCCGCGACCAGACCGCTCATCGAGCGCCGAGCTCGTGGAGCAGCGAGCAGCGAGCGATCCGATTGGGGGTGAGACCAGATCGACGCATCGGCAGGGCAACAGACATCTCCGTCGAGGCCAGGGCGTCCACCTCCGTTGCCGACGCACCCAACCTCAAACACTCCGTCACCTTCCTCCGTCTCACCTCCCATCCATCAATCCACCATTCCAACACGTCGCCACCGCGCGACACATACTAACTACCTCACAACCAACGTGTTGTGACGCACACTCCGCACCCTGCACACGCTGTCACGAGCTTTGCGGCCGCCCGGCGGCAGCGCATCATGACCGCCGCCACAATCATCTCGGCGGGTGAGTACCTGTTCCGCCGTACACGTGACGGCTGTCTCAGCGACGTCTCAGATCTAAGAGCGCACACAACACTGCCATTTAAGATCAAGCCAGATCTCTCTTCTTCTCTCTCTCCCCCTTCTCGCCTCTGCCTCACCATGTCGGGGCAGCACCCATACAGCGGACCATACTTCTTTTCCCCACTGCCTTATCCCGTTCACATGTGGCCGGTCTACAATGACTACCTCCACCAGCTGGGCGCTATGGACATGCAGCAGACTCCCCCGTTCCATCCTTTCTATGGTCCTTCCCCTCCTTACAGCGGCTACACCCCCCCGCCGTCCTTGGCTACGCTCCACGAGGAGGTTATCCAGCCGCCGTTCCCGCCCCCGTACCCGATCCGGACTCACACCGCGACTACCAGCTCACACACAGTGCCGGGATCCAGCTCATCGCCACCTCCAAACCACCACCTCACTCCCCGCCTCATGGCTGTGTCTGTTCACCCGCCACTGGACGCCCGCGACGCACGCGACCACGACGGCCAGCCCTGCGCGCTGATCGACGGTGACGATGTCAATCCCGACTGTGACGTTGGCGCATGCCGAGAACTCTACAATGATGGTAACCGGTCCCCAAGCCCCGCGCTCACGGTCTCGAATGGGTGAGTGTTGAGGAAGATGCCGTCGTGCGTCTCCACCCCGTCTTGTCGCTTCGCGCGTGGGTCATTTGCCTTTTCTAAGCATACCTTCCCTCCGCATCCGCACCTGCTTCCCTCCAATCGCCTCTGTCGATGCTCATTGCTTACACCCAGCCGCACCACTCCCCCAAGTGTGACCGACTCGCTCGCCCCTTCAAGTAGCGCGCTTGCGTCCCCAGGCCCCACGACTATCTCCACATCTAGCCCGCCGCCATCATCTGGTGCACCGCCACCAATCAACCTGCCCAACGCTGAGATCGGACTATGCTCGCCCAAGGACGAGGAGGAGCTGAAGAAGGCGTTGACAAGCAAGGAACGCATCAGTGTCCTCATCATCGGCAAGGAGATTGAAGCTTTCATTGGCCGTGTTCACCGCGGTGAACACACGTCACGTGTCCAGTCCGCAGAGCCGTCGACATCGACCTCGCCTCTTGACCAACTTGGCCCGAGTAAGCAACTCGACTTTGCGACTACCACCCGGTATCTGCGGATGGTCGTTTATAAGCTGGCGTCGTGGTACGGACTTCGCGCAGTGGCAGGAATAGAGAAGCAGTCCATGATCGTGGGTGTTGACGGCAACCTGGATCCCAAGTCGTGAGTGTGCATCCTCTGGCCCATCTTCCGGTCCAATTCTGACGTTTAGGACGAGTCTGCGGATCGCGTCGCTGGTCCCCGAGCCCACTGAACAGCCTATGATGCAGTTCCGCATCATGCAGCGCGACACGCTCAGCGTCACTGACGAGGAGGGGACGTCGCGCGCGACGTCTGTCTCCGCAGACGACGGCACAGAGTCATCCGGAGCACGGCGAACGTTTGAGGAGCGCGAACTCGCGTACGCTGCGGCCAAGAAGAGGATCTACGGCCCTGACAACGCCGACGACGATAGTATTTCGACCTCAGCCAGCCAGCCTAGGTCGCGGCAAGCGTCGCGGCACGGGGATGAGGACGACGACCTCGACGGCCCAAGGCGGACAATGCCTTTCGAACGCGAGATTGTGTACGGATCATTGTCTCATGCAGCTCCCGAGACGTTGGCCGCACCGCCGATGGGACAAGGGCCACAAGGGGGTCCTCCTATCTTCAACCACTACGACGACGGCTGCACAGGAATGCAGCAGCCATTCATGGGCTATCCAAACCCTCGAATGATGCCAGCAGACCCGAATCGCCTCATATATCCCAACCAGCAATTCCCCGGCCAGATGCCTATGGGTGGATACGGCTCGTCATGGCCGCCACCACCCATGCCAGGGCAGATGGTGGGTCCCAGCCAGATGCAGCCGGTGATGGGCATGATGCCAATGGGAAGCCAAGTCTGGTACCCACCAGACATGGGCGGACCGTCGCAGCAGGGGCCTAACATGATGTCCATGATGCCCATCCCTCAAGGCATGCCAATGCCTTACCAACCGTCCATGTACGGGGGACAGCAACAATTCCAACAAGGCCGCACGTACAACCCTACGCTGGCACACCCAACACCGATGCGCCCCGGTCTCGACCCGCTTAGCTCGACCGCGTCGTCCATCTCGTCGCGCTCGTACCAGGACGTCCACTCGCGGCCCCACTCGCGCGGCTCGACTACAAGCACCCGCAGTGCAGCGAGCAGTGTGCGTCTTGGCGGTATGTACCCGTCGGGCCAGCAGCCATACGGCTACCGCCAAAAGGCAGTCAAGCCGAGCCAGGGCAGCTTTTCCTCGTCCATCGGCAGGCCGACGTTTGACATGAAGCGCAGCGGGAGGCAGAGTCCAGTGAGTGCAGCTGCCGCAGCGAGATCGAGCTGACCTCAGGCATCGACCACTTCGTCGCGCTCCTCACGCCGCGCATCCTCGATACATATCCAACAGCCCCAGCCAGGACAGCATCCGTTGCCGCCGAGGCCAGACTGGGCCGCAAATAACGTCCCCTACCACCCGTCCCCGATGCCCCCAGCTGGCGGAGGCGAGCCAAGTACGAGTGACTTCCCGCCTCTGCACCGCGGCCCGCTCGGCGCTGGGTTCCGGGCGGAACCCATGCAGGTTGAGAAGGTCAAGATGCGTCCTCCTGCGGCGACAGCGTGGCACGCGGGAGGCAGGGATGTCCACCACGTCCAGCAGAACTATGGTCCGCCAGACGCAGTTGAAGTGTTCGTTGACAGTCACGATCACGGTGAGCCTGCCCCGCACTACGGGCCGGACATGACGACACCGCAACAGCAGTCGCCAGTGGCGCCGGAGCCCGCGGTCTCGATCTTGCAAAACCCCGACAATCTGGCAACACCAGTCGCGCCGGTGTTAATTGCGGACGCCGACCCGGACTTCCCCCGTCGTATGCCGCCGACATCCCGCACCCCGTCGCTGTACGACCCTTCGGCGCCCGTACCCGTAGGCCGCCAGCGCCATTCGCCTGCACCTGGGCCGCGCTATCCACCAACCGCCCAGCACTCGCCTGTGTCGCCGAGCGCTCCGCACCCCAGCGCGACGACGACGACGCCCGTCATTTCCAAGAATGGCACGCCAACGGAGGCAGAAGTCGAAGCACGCTTCGCTGCGCTGAACATCAAGTCGCGCCAGCCACCGAGCTACGCCAAGATTGTTCGCCGCGACTAGGACACGGACTTACATGAGTATCAGGTCTCTACGGTTGTAGAGCCTTTATTTTTCTTTTCCAGGTGAATGCATCGCGCGTCCACTGAGATGTGCTACAGCGTTGCTAACCACCTCGGCTAACAAGTTTTCCACTACTTGAATGCTTTCTTATACTGTGTGAGCTCATCTCTGACAGCGGACTTACGATCGACTTCCAGTGGGACTGGATGCCGTTGGCCCGGCGACCTGCGAGGAGGGGATCGTCCTTGCACTCGCGCCAAAGGTTCTGGGAGCAAATCTTGTCAATGATGTTGGCGAAGCGAGCCTCCTCCTCGGGCGTCCAGGGCTTGGGTTTGCGCTGGTGTGAGTGGAAGGGAGGTTGGTCAAGTGAGGAGCTCACGTCACGCTTGGGCGATTCGCTGGCGTCGCCGCCCTTGTTCTTGACCTCTCTCTTGACTATGACTCTCGGCTCGGTCGTGACCTTGGGCATGGTGTACAGGTGAGCGGTGAGTGGGTTTGGGTGGTGACGTTGGGGTTTGGTGGGGTTGAGTGGGATTGGATGGGTGTAGCGTGCGTTGATGGAGTGTGTTGTGGTGTTGGGTTGACGTGTTTTGAGGGTGACAGAAGGGGCTCCTGATGAGAGGCTGGGAGGAGCAATAGTACAGCCAAGTCGGGTACCGTGGACGTGAACGCGAACTCTTCACTCACAGAGAGTGATGCCAGGTGCCGAGTCAAGAAGCGACCTTGATCGAGGGCGACGTGAGAACGCAAGGCATTGCATCTGACATTATACATGCGCCCTACAGCTCTACTACTCCTTGGCGTACTCCTTGACGAGCTTGCGATACTAGTCTAAGCGTTGGTCCTACTCTCCCCCCACTCCTCCCATACCACCTTTCTCCCTCCCTCCCTCCCTCCCTCCCATACCAACTCACCATCATCTTCCAATGACTCATAACCCCGCCATTCTGCCGCGCCGCCAGCTCCGTATCCTTGACGCTGGCCCAGATCTGCTTGCTAACGATCTCATTGACGGCGTTGAGGAACAGCGCTTCCTCCTCGGCGCTCCAGGACTGCGTCAGCCCGCTCTGGTAAGGCTCACAAGCCTCACAGTGGGCTTCTTGGCCGGCTTGTCGTCGGTCTCGGCCTTGCGTTTCGGCATAGTGTGAAGAATGGGGCAGTGGTGAATGACATGAGGTGGGGAGAAACGCCTATTGAGTGAGTGACGGATAGACGGGCGGGGCGAAGCTGCTGGGGCGCTCATCACACTTCCCATCCCCATGTCTCCCCAAGTTCCCCCACTAACTCTTCACTCCTCACTCTTCATCTTTGGTAGCTCAACCTTCCCTTGCTCTCTAGTCAAGATGCCACCGCGCGAGGCCTGGTCGGCTGCGCACGACGTGAGCTCCCCCTCTCACCCCTCTTCCGAACCCCGGGCCCCGGTTCCCACCCCGCCACCCCCGTTCCCTTGCTCTCCCCAACCCGCCCCACTCCACCCCTCATGCCCCTCGCTCATGTCAGGAAGCCCTTCTCCGCGCCATGGCCGTCCTCCTCCTCGCGAACCGGCGGGCTCTGTATGGTACACCCGGCCTCGAGGGTGTCGCCGACCACGGAGGCGAGCGTATCAATAAGAAGATCCAGGCGTTTGTGCGGCGTATGGCCGCCGATCACGCCAGTATCGTGACAGAGGAGCTGGGCAAGCTGGGCCGGAAGCGGAAGGAGGAGGAGAAGGCCAAGGAGAAAGCGGATGAGGATGAGGTCAAGAAGGAGCCTGGGGTGGAGAAGGGACGTAAGAAGCGTAAGCTCTAGCCATGACAAAGTCAGAGGCAATTCAAGTTGGCTGAGCACTTTATCCATAATCCCTTCTGAACCTTACTGCCTACTGAACCCTACCGCCTACGGCCTACGGCCTACAACATGCAATTCGCTTGTTTTCAATCACAGCTTGGCGACAGCCTGGCGGCGGCGCACGATCACGTCCGAATCGGGGTCGACGTCAAACGTGAGCGTGTTGACGGGGTTAGCGGCGGCGCGCTTGAACACGTCCTCGTACACGTTGCCGTCGTAGCGGCCTAGAGACGAGTTGAGGACCATGTCTGAGAACGCCCACCCGTCCATGAGGTTGACAGCGTTGGGGCGGACGCGTTGCAGGAGCGCAAGGATGGCCTTCTGGCGCGCGAGACCGTCGGCGCGGTTCGAGGGAAGGGCGTGGGCGTCGGTGAACTCGGAAGCGTACTGGTCGGTCACGACGGCGACGTAGAGGTGGAAGAGGTCGTTGATTGCCTGCGCGGTGGGGCCGGGAACAGAGGCTGCGACACCGGGGAGGGCGGCGGCAAACGCGCGAACAATCACAAACTGGGCGTATGCGGCACAGAGGCGCCAGAAGGGGACGAGGAGCTGGTTCCAGGTCCAGCCGTCCTCGCGGAGAGCGAGAATCTGGAGAGTCTGGAAGGCGACGCGGTGGCCGAAGGAAGCGACAACGTCCTCGTCCTTGGACCAGTCAAACGAACGGCGGGGGTTGGCCTTGTAAGCTGCGAACATGGGGTCGTTGGCCTTTGCCTTCTTGACAAGAGCGCGAGCGACCTGCTTGGAGAGCATGTAGTTGTCGCCCTCGTAGGTGACCGAAGGAAGCATCTCAGCGTACAGGTGTCCAATGCCAGAGTAGTGCGAGTATCCGTGTCCACCGCAAGAACGACGAGCAGCCTCGATACCCTCGACCGAGATGAACGTGCCGTGGATCTTGAGAGCGCAAGAACCAATGTGCAGGTCAGCGAGGAGGGTCTCGGCGCGCTTCTGGTCGCCGCCCGAGAGTGCCTGGTCGTAACTGCGGTAGAGAGCGCCAAGCTCCTGCGTGCTGAAGAAGAGGGCGTATGACGTCGCAATGAGGGGCAGGAGGCGGAACTGGACCATGGTGTAGTCGAGGACGGGGACTTCGGCGGGCGACTTGGAGTCGTCGTCGGCAAACTGCTTGCGAACCGCGGTGTAGCGCACGGCGATCGAGGCGGCGCGAGCGAGAGTCGTTGCGGCGTCGGCGGCAATGCCGACACGGAGGAACGTCATACCGCCATAGACAAAGGCCGGAGAGCCGCGGCGCTGGTACACGCCCGTGTCGGGGTCGACGATCTGGAAACGGTTGAGCATGTTGATGTGAGGGATCTTGACCTTGTTGAAGAGGGCGAAGCCGTTGTCCATCGACCTTGTTTGTCAGCTATGCAGTTTGGCCTGTAGCTTGGCGTACTCACTGGAAACCAAACTTGGGTCCAATGTCGCCTACGTACACGCCCTCGAGGGGCTCATGGGTCTTGATGTCGCGGACGGGAACGACAAAAGTGTGCGGACCGTGGTTCTTTCCGTCGATGATGAGCTGGGCCATCACGAGCGCGTGGTTGGCAGTACAGCCAAGCGTGCCGATCCACCACTTGGACGCGGTGAGGCTAGGCGAGTGAATGATGAAAGTCTTGTCGCTCGGGTTCCAGGTAGCGGTGGTCTCGAGTCCGCGGACGTTGGAACCGTGGCTAAGCTCGGTTTGGGCATAGCAGCCGATAATCTTGTCAGCCTTGGCGGGAACGAGGAAACGCTCGTGCTGCTCAGCCGAGCCTTGGTCAGTCAAGCACTTGATGAATGCCTTGTCGTGGAGGCCGTAGACGTGAGCCTCTCCCGCCGCCGTACTTGCATATGCGTATTGTTCCGGTGTCCATCCGTGCTTCTTACGAAGGCGCTTGAGGGCCTTTCCGCGCTCGAGGGAGCGCTCAATCTTCTCAACTCGTCCGAGGGAGGGAAGCGCCTCGAGTTTGGCTGCGAATCCCTGGCCCGAGTTGGCGATCGCGTCCTCGACGGCGCGGCGCATGGCCAGCGCGTCGTCGGGATACAGCAGAGTCTCCAGGGCCTTGGGGTCGACCTTGGAGTTGCTGCGCTCGGCAGCGAGCTGGGCAGGGCCAGTCGTCTTGGCGGGCAGCAATTGCTGTACCCAGGCTGGGGGGACGGCGGGGTTGGACATGGTGTTGTTTGATGTTGGAGGTGGGCTGAATGCTCTCATCAGCCAAGGCTTAAGAACGGCGTTGGATATGAAGATCCCGGTGATGTGGGGCGTATCATAACCGGATAGACTGTCCAAGTTAGCGGATATGACCGATTCACCACCCAAACGGGCCAAACTGATCGATTGGTAAATCCAGATACCGAACACCGCCATCCCCGACCCCACATCCCGTTACTTTTGTTCTACTTCGGACTACTTCGGACTCCTCAACAAGTCATTACTGTACAGTGTAGACTGGGCCATGGTCGCGTGATAGACAAGGCAAGGACAAAAAAGAAAGCGCTTTCCGACTTCGAGTTTCCGTTCGCACGCGCGGAGGTCCTTTTCTCGCCCTTCGGCATCGACAGTGATCCACAAGGATACCAACGTCAAAGTTTATGCATCCGGTGCATCCAACTGGTTACTGGGATGCAGAAGACCGCGTGCTTTGGAATCTCGTGGCCACAACGCATCGATACAGTGAGGTGTCTGGGTGAAACTGACCTCCAACCACGTCGCTTGTCTGCATCGCTCTGAGGACCCAGTGTCCTCGGAACACACCTAACTGTGATGTACCACAAGTTTTGGAGTTGTCTGGCTTCGTGCCGACGTGCTCGAGACTGCCACAACGAGGGTACGAATCACGTGAGGGAGCGGGGCGCCCACGAGCTCTGTCGAGGTTACTGCAAGCCTCATGCCGGTCTCCGCTCCACTGGCTGTCCACCTACTGTTCCCTTCTCGCTGGGCCTCGCTCCTAAACCGGCATTCGCGCCAGGTCAGGGGACCTGTGCTCATCACAGTCAGTGGCTACAGCGCCCTTTGGCATGGTCGGCATCGTCGGGGCTGATGGCATCTTGCCAGCTAGATTGAGAGGATCTGGTGAGCGCCTAACGGCTCGGTAGAGCTAGTTAGGGATGGTGATGTGTCGGGATGTTTGACGCAGCACGCCTGCGAGGGAGTTCGGCCGTTACCGAGGACTTGTGGGCCATAGTTCTCGACATCTCATGACCCAACTCGCTGTCTTGCGTTGTGGCTGCGCTGCGCCTCGACCTGCGCGACGCCCGAGCTGTCAACTGGCGGACATGTTCCTGCCAGAGTGGCGTCTCCTCGCCCGAGCTATTGAGGAGCGCCAGTTCTGTTATGATCAAACAGTAGAATCAAGCAGCCCCTCGAATCGACGTCCTCAAGACACCCATAACCGTAGGCAAAGGCTTTGGCGAATGGGTATAGGTCAAATTGAGGGGACATGTTGGAGTTGTTTCCAGCCTTCATGAAATCCTCGATGGCCTTCATGAAATCCTCGATGACCTTGACAGCTTGCACGATTACATACCTGATGACCACGTTGATGACCGCCTTGGCTTCCATGATGACATGCCGAACAATCAATCTCGGCCACGTCCTTGCGATCGAAGCCATTCAGACCGCATGGCTTGAGGGACGCCAACAGGTAGGGCGGCGCCAGGTGGCGCATGACAGGGGCTTCACGAAAAGCCTCCGGGATGTATCCTGGATGAAGGTGTCGAATCTGTCCTGCTTCATGCAACCCGCCTGGCATGTGAGCGGCGGCGTGGAACATAGGACGGGGCACATAGCAAGTCAGAATAGCACCGCCAGGAGCGTGCACGTGTTGTCGCCATACTGGACGTACCGAGATGGTGGGTTGGGATGGGCGGGCTGAGCGGGGAGGTGGTCAATGTGGCAATGTGGGGAATGGAGGTGGGAGAATTATTGTTTGCAAGAGGATTGGCTAGTGGCCATGATTGTCAGCACTGTGGAGCGGCGGGCACCGAGACCCGTAACCACCTACAGTCTCAGGAGCCTGCTGGTCGGCGCTGGGAAGCCGAATACTGTAGCAAAACTTTCAAAGGCCCCTGCCCAGTCTGTGCAGCGGGCACAGCCGCCTGGAGAGTCCGTAGAGATGGCGATGGTGGTCACTTCGAGTGGAGAAAGGCGTTCCGCGCCTCAACCTCGAGGCTTGGTTCATCAATCACACAGAGAAAAGTAGCGCTGCCGCTTTGATCAGCTGAGGGTTGACAGCTAATGACATGCATTGCTTGTGGCGGATCTGCAGTCGACCAGTGCCACAATCGCTGATGTGAGCCATTCGACCAAAAAGCTTCAAGGAACGACCTGACACTATCGGAGTGACTGGCGGCTTTCGGCCCCAATGTAACGCATCTTGCACTGGTAGCTCATCATACCAGGATAACGCGGAGACAGCGTTCGAAACGGCCACTTAGGCTCATAGTGTGTGCATTGCTGAGACAGAGTTCAAAGCATTCACATAGGCTGCCGACGCCACCAACCAGTTGCGTGGAGAGTTGCCGTTGAGCGCCACACCATGTCACTGGCATCGGAGTGCGAACCTAACCCAGTTGGAGAGGAACAGTGGCGAGGAACAGTTGGAAAATGCCATTGCGGCGCAGAATACTCCAGACGGAGTGCGTGGAGGTAGTGCGTAGCTGATTTGGGAGGCATTGGTAAGTTACTGGGCATTCCTAGTACGTGAACAGCGGGAGGGTGGGCGTGATCGCGCGGAATGTCTGTGCCATCTGTGTGTGAAGCGACTAGTTTCCAAAAGATACGTCGTGCGCTTGTTCGAATCTGGTCAGCCGAGTGCCACGGATAGCATGGTCTCTGGCGTCAGGGACATGGCTTGACGCTGCCGTCACCTGATAAGATGGGGTGAGCTGTGCTTGCCGAGGCTAATGCAAGGCCCAGTTCATAGGGTAGTAATCCGGCAATTGAGAGGCTATACATATATCTGTACACTATGAATGGCTGTCCGTTCCATTACAGGGCTTGACCGATTCATCGTCCCTCCTCAATCACTTTGGCTTGGGAATTTATGGCGCCGCTGAGCTGCTCAACAGGAAGAGCAAGGGTGCAACCCTGCAGTTTGCAGGATCGCAGGTGAATTATTGAGAACTGGTAACCAACTGCAACTTGGCATCACTGAGCCTTGCAAACACAGACGGCCCCACTTGGACGCCGAGCTGCGACTGCAACGACGTGACGCAAGCATGGGCCATGCTCCACCCAAGAGACGCTGACCTAGTTACCTAGGTACATGTCACACCTCAGCAGCCCTATCATGGAGATCCAACCCAAGGTTTGGCTCAGGTTTCCCTGGCGGTTCTGTTACAAGTGTGAACAACAGCCGTCCCAAGCCCTGGGGTCAAGCATGAGTGACGACCCCGCAGACCAACACGGGGATTATCTCACATTGGGTGCAGAATGTGACAACAAGGTGAGGGGCAAGGGATGGATGGCACAGCCTCAGTTTGGGTCGCAACACCCTACTGGAAGGGAGCTGAAACGAGTCGTACTCGGGCGATCGGGAATTGACTGTGCACCGTTGCCAGGACATGCTGTGATTAAGCATGCAAGAACAGAGGGTAGTTGCGTCCGAGGATGACAAGCGATGATTAGGGATCGCTGCTAGGGTGGACTAGGGTGGACACTTGTCGCTCGCCCAGGAACACGGGTTTGTGCTTGGACTTGGACCGGAAGTGACTGAACTGACGGTACAGCGCACAGTCACTTCCGGTACAGCGCAGACCCAAACTGACAATGGTGGAGTGCGTATCCATCTCTCCCGCTTGATAGAGTTGACCGCCAAGAAGTCCTCAATAGACCTTGGTAGAGCAGTGTCGTTTGTTGTTCAAAATGGATGTTTGGGGGTTATGCCGTGATGGAATGCCGTGATTTGTACCTTTGGACCTGGCTTCCCGAAACCCAGATGTGCAAAACCTACTAAAGTCAAGGGAGGAGTATGACTCTCCTCAAACCATCAGTCTGGTCATGCCGAAGGGTTACAGTTTACCTACTTTTTACCCTGTAGAATGCGGGAAGGATTCAACTGAATGAAAGGTTAACGCGCGGTCATAATTCATAATATCCTGAGAAACAGTGACGGAGATTTTTAATCGGCTTTGAGTTAACCCTGAGAAATGCCACATGTCTTACTGCCATTCAACTTGTAGATCTGCGGGGGGATCGCCTGAAGTGGCGTCGTGCCGTGGTGCCGTGGCGTCTCGAGGCCCCATCCAAAAGCCACGGTTTATCCCGCAAAGGACGCAGGCACTGAATGATTCGGGGCCAGAGTGGTGCGTGATCGTCTTTACGTCCCTGCTCTCCTCCACCTCGCCCCTGCCTATCTGCGTGGGAAGTCTGTATAAAGCGATATGTCGGGGCTTTGCGATGGAGGAGAGAAGAGAAGAGAAGAGAAGAGCGTTGGAAAGATGTCTGGACGTTTGAATCCTCCTCATTATCCATACGCCTACATCCCCGACGCAATGCCTTCCAACTCGAGCGACGAGTTCAAGGACAACGACAGTCGTGAAGACTATCGGACTCAACCGACTGTCGGAGAGGAGGAGTCCCGCTTGCCGGCTGGAACCCTCACCGACGATGAGCGCCTCCGTATGCTCGGATACGACGTGTCGCTCGGCCGGCCTCTCGGCTTCTGGTCGAGTGCAGGCTTGAACGTGTGCCACTCCTCGGCCATCTTCGACTTCATCGGATACCAGGCCATGTACGCTTACGATGGCCCACTATTGTTTGTTAGTAGAAAAGACAACAGATACGACCATTACGGCAGCCGGAACCCAAGTTGACACTCCCAGATTATCGGATACCCGTTCCTCGCGTTCTTCCACCTTTGCCTCATCGGACCGTTTTCTGAACTGGTCTCCGCCTTCCCCGTGGCTGGAGGTATGGCGACATGGGCGTGGCAGCTTGCTCGCAACGGTGTCGGCGGAGAGCGCCAGTGGGCATGGGTTGTTGCTGGTTTCACCCTCGCCATGCACTTGGGCAAGGTACGTCCCACAGTGGATAGCCTACTAACTATTCGCAGACAATCAGCTACATGTACGCCGTGACTATCAGCCTCAAGTCCATCTACACGTCCATGGCTTTCCCGGATTCCAATCAATTAACTGGCGAAGCTGCGCACCCCAAGGAATGGTGGGAGCCCGTCTTCTACCTCTCACTTGTTTCCTTCGTGGCCATCTTGACTATGACTCGTATCGCGCGGACGAGCACCTTTTGGATCGCAGCCGGCATTTTCAACGTCATCGTCATCATCCTAACGTATAGTATGCTCATCACATGCGCTGTCAAGATTCCGTGAGTACTCTCACAAGGTTCCCAATCCTAACGCACAGGACCAGTCCCCAAGCGAAACTCATGGACATTCTGGGCGGGAACCCGCCCCAGAACTGGGGCTTTCCGAACCGAAAGAAGTGGATCTATCCTCTGTCGCGCATGATCTTCATGGGCCTTCCCCTTAGAGTCACTGCGATTGATGCTCCTATTCAGTGAGTCTGAGAAACGTCACTGTTCTTACACCAGCATGGCTGAGGAGACCCAGAACCCATCACGCACGGTGCCGCGTGTCTTGTGGACAACCTGTATCTATCACTACATCAACGTCTACATCTTGGTCATCCTGTACATCGTGTTCCTTATTCCGGTCACGAACGGGTTGTACGCTACGTTTCCAGTTGTAAGTGTTACTTTGAGGATTGGGAACACGACGACTGACATGACAGGTTCCTTTGGGAGGGATCATGGACATTGGCAAATCTGGTATTTTGGCATTTGCCATCCTCGCCACTTTGTGTACCACGACGCAGGTCCTGGCATCGACGCTCATCACGTCCCGCTTCATCTTCGCTCTGGCACGTGACAAGGGCATTCCTTTCTCCAAGTTCCTCGCGAGAACCGACAAGCACAAAGAGCCGTGGGTGGCCATGACTGCCCTTCTACTGGCCATGTTCCTGGCCACTACTGGATGGCTCGTCAACCATCAGAACTGGTTTTCTCTTCTCCAAGCGTTCCAGTTCTACCTCATCAACATCCCTTACGTGAGTTCGACTTGTCGCGTGCGTAGACTAACGGCCAGGGACTTCCCTTGGTCCTCTACCTGTTATGTCGCCTCGACCTTCGTTACGTTGGTCGTTCCGACTTTTCGTTGGGCAGGCTCAGCAAGCCTTGCACTTGCATCACCATTGCCTGGCTGTCTCTCTCTTTGATCCAGGGTTGCCTGTCATTGACAGTATTCAATGGGAAAACCATAGGCGCGGAGGCCAAGGATGGCCGTGAGTTCAAGTGACAGGTTACCGGTTTGGCTGACAAGCAGAAAAGGCAAGCGAGATCATCAGCTTCCTGCCAATGGTGATCGCTGGTCTGCTTCTTATTTTCCTCGCGTCGTGGTTCCTATATGGTAAGTTGTTGCCGACGTCCAGTTGGCTGACTCCCAGGTCGCCGCCACTTTGTCGGGCCAATCCGCGCCCTCACTATCTGGACGACAGGTCAAGACATCGATCCAAGAAACGTCAGCACTACTAACCCACGAGGCCGGGCCATTAGGCAGTACATCGACAAGAAGACTGGACGTACATCATCCAACGAGGGCTCGAATCCAGCAACACCAGTGCGGCCAACCTTTAGTGGACCGCGGACCGCTACGCTGCCCTCAAGTCCGGCCAAGTCGCCGACCCTGCAGCGTCTCCTTGGTCGTGGTACGAACAGTCCTTCGAATGGAAGCCCCGGCCCCTCCACAGACTGGAACACGTCCACATCGCCGTATGGCGGCCCCGCAGTCTCTGTCTTGCCCGAGAGCGGAGTGCTGCCTCACGAGAGGACGGCCAACTATGACATGACTCGGGGAGGAGTCTCCGTTATCCCGGAGAGTGGCGTTTTCCCAGAGAGTGTGGTCGATGATCGCTCGATGATGAGTGCAGCGCAGGCCGAGTCCCAGTTCCTCCCAGAGCCCCAGGCAGCAGTGTCGCGCGCCCGCCGCGGCATCTCCTTCCGGCCATCAACGATCAAGATCGGCAACCAGTCGTACCCCCTCACGCAGCTCACGCCGCCCCCGCGCTCACCGCCCACTCAAACCCCACTCTCGCCCCCACCGCGTGGCCGCAACAGCCTCCAATACGCATCCGCTCTGCCGACACAGATTGAGGCCGCAATGGAAGAGTCACAGCTCGAGCCTGAACCTCACTCTGGGCTATCGTTTGGCGCAATGCCGGCGCTCGAAGAGTCACAGATCCACCCGGGCGGGTCACGCGACAGCTTTGGCGTCGGGGACACGCTCGAGTCCCGCTCAGGCGGCAACGTCGTGAGCATCCCCTCCGAGGAGGAGAGCTTTATCGAGCCGGCGGCTCTTGCCGAGTCGCAGCTCCATCCGAGTCAGTGATAGAACCCTCGTAGCCGCTGTAGTTGTGCTGTGCTGTCTATAATTGCAGATGCACTCAGTTCATTCATTAACACTGTCTAAGACATTATGGCCCTTGTGACTGTCTAAGACATTATGGTCCATGTGATCGAGACGGGAGGGACGGGAGGGCCGCGTAGAATACCACTGTTCTCACGTGATGGCACATTGCATCTCAACGGCTAGTCTGCAATGACGTATTCCGATACGAGTTTGGGTCCTCTGGCCGCACACCACCAACGTGAGATCTACGATTGCGTTACCGTCGTAGAGATAACCAAGCTGATAGCGGCTCGTGCCTGTGGGCGGTGAAGGACCTGGTTGAGATGGCCATAGCGCAAGCTTGACTTGTTTCTCGATCAGCAGATGGGCAGGTCACCAAAAGCCAGCAAGTAGAGAGACGCTTGGGCACAGCTACATCAGCCAGATGGCTTCGGAGCTCTTCCAAGGGAACCGAGGATGTTCCGAAGCTCCACCATCATCGCCACAGTCCCAGATCACGTTCGAGGTCTCATTCACACCATCCCCCACATGTCAGCACTCATCCTTCGAGCGCTCTCTGCATTGCTGGCGACCTGCGCTTGGCCGAGCCGGCGACGCCCCTCCCCGCCCCTCCCTGACAGCCACAACGACAACCACACCGACAACCACGCCGACAACCACGCCGACAACCACGCCGACAACCACACCGACAACCACACCGACAACCACGCCGACAACCACACCGACAACCACGCCGACAACCACGCCGACAACCACACCGACAACCACACCGACAACCACACCGACAACCACACCGACAACCACACCGACAACCACACCGACAACCACACCGACAACCACACCGACAACCACACCGACAACCACACCGACAACCACACCGACCCGCTACTCGACAGCAATGCGTTTCCGCACCTCCTCGACGCGATTATTGCGGCCAGTGAGCCATACGAACTCATGGCCTTCCGACAAGTGAGCAAGGGCGCACGCTCTTGCGCCGACGCAGTTCTCTTCGCACACGTTGCCATCGTCGCCCTCAATAATTACCCCTTGGTCGAGTATTGGGCGCCGGACATGCGTACCCGCCTCCCACTACAACCACGAATGGACGCGGAATGTATCGACCACTCTGCCAAACTCACACACACACGAGCATTGGACATTTATTTCGATGGCCGTTGCTTCTCGGGGTATTCAGCTAGGGTGTTCCGCCGCTACCAGTGGTGCGAGGGCCCCCCGTGGCCTGCCGCCACGCTCCTCAAGAACCCCGACATTGTGCGACGCGCCGACGCGTCGATGCCACATCCACCCACGACAATTCTGGTCGATTACATCGACTTGACGGCCCCGCTTTCCACAGGCATGGAGTTCATCCACGCTACCGGCGAGTGTACCGACTATGTCCTTCATCTGTCATTTGCACAGCACAGCAACGTCGAACCCACCAGCCTGAGGCTGCGAGGCGCAAAGCGCTCCCACAATATCCGGAACATCACCCTCATCCTTTCCCCCCAAGGTGAAGCATATGGCGACTACAGCCGTCGCAAAGGATGGGTGGACCGGTTCGACGTCCTCCTACCCTTAATGCAAACCTTGGTGCCGTGGCTCGCTGGCGGGGCGAGGCTCACTATTGTCGGTGCAGAACAATGTCACCCCATCTACATCGGTCTGATGGCTGGTACGACGCTCTATCCAGGCCGCCAGCCACTCCACGATCGAACGATCCGATGCCTCAGTGGTATCAGTGAGATGGGGGAAGGTATTGCCATCCCTCCAGTCTGGCAGGGCGCTCTGCGCTCTCGGGTGTATGAGATCCCGGTTGCAGATGCGGAATTTGGTAGTTCGGCTGACGAGAACTGGCATTGGAACCGCAACGAGGTCGACCGCGCACACGAGGTCGCTGAGACCATGCTTTTTGTGACGTTTGACGAGTGGCGGGCAGAGCAAGATGGTGTTGTGGCCCAGTGGCGACCCGCGAAATCTGTCTAAGAGGTTGGGCGACATGCGACGACACGGTCGGCGACTAGAACAGGAGTGAGATGGACTGTTATGGTATGGATACTATGTGATGTTGTTTGTGGCGAGGCGATCTACACGACCAATATGAAGTAAATTCGGGGCGAGGGTATATCTGCATTGTTCGCAGAGAGGACAAAACTAATTCTACTGCTCTAGGCAGGAGGGATCATCTACGTGATTACACAACGAGGGCAGGTGCGGTCGCCGTGGACGTGGGTGCCGTCGTCATGGGCGACATCTTCCTCGTCGTTGGCCGGGCCCTCATCGGCATGGGCATCCCACAGCCCATACTTCTCCTCGGGCTCCACCCAGAGGTCACTTATGAATCTCACCATGTGCTCCGGGACCTCGACTTCGCGGGCGCTGGTAGTAGCGACCCACTCGTCCATCGTGAGGAAAGAGATCGGGTAGCCTGGCCGACAAATCCGATCGAGTTCCGCCTCGACTTGAGCTGGAGTGGCTTCGGGAAGACCCATGAGCTCGGGACTGCACGCTTCCAGACCAACAACGGTGACGCCCGAAATGAGGGGGCTGTCACCCGACAGGACCTTGGGAAAGAAGATATCTAGAGTCTTGCCACCCTCAGCCACGTTGGCAGCTCCATCGATCGGGTGAAGGACGAGGGTGAGAGTCATCGTATCGTGCGAGTCCTTGACATTATTGGTGATGTGGATTAGGTCTCCCGGACCGTAGGGCCATCTGTCGTTGAAGGTGATGTGGACGACCCATCTCTTGGGGCCAGGAAAGTAGAGCTGGAGCTGGTCAGTGTGGTATCGGGTGTCGAGGTAGCGCTCCTCAACCTCGGGAGCTGGAAGGAGAGGGAAGGCCGACGACGTGCGCACGAGGGTGCCGCTCGAGAGGGCGGGCAGCATGACCGGGTTGAGACCAGGGGCCATGACGTCGACGGTGCGCGCGTACTTGGTGACCGAGTTGATGCTGGAGACCGGCTCCTGAGTCGTGTGCCCAAAATCGTAAGCCTCGGGGTGGGGGGTTGTCGGAATGGGGGTCATGGGGAGGCGCGCGCTGCGACCATCAGTCGTGGACGCGTAGCACCTGTTGGAGAAGCCTGAGACCCAGAGGAGAACGTGCTGGAAGAGACGCTTGTCGGTGCGGTTGCGGAGGCGACGGCACGTCGTACGCAGGCGGAGTGAGGTAGGGAGATCGGCCAAGTCGGCGATGCGCTCCACGATATGAGGGAAGGCGACGATGTCGATGAGAGGGTTACCCTTGTACTCGATGATGAGGGGAGCCTCTGGTAGAGTTGCTACGGGCTGCTCAGCACCGGTTTCGTGACTCATCGTGAGGAGAGGTGAGGATGAGGGATGGAGAGAAGGAGGGAGGAGGAGGATCCATGGTTTAAATGAGAGTGAACTATCAGGGGTGTTGAACAGAGTCGAGTCTACACGAGGTAGTGTTGATGTTTGAGAGGAAGGCAGAGCAAGAGGATGGAGAGCCTAGGCTAGTGGACAATGAGACGAAATGCGCCTAACATTCATCTGGTCTCTATTCATAGTTGTCATCTCGAGACGTGACACACTGTACACAGCTCGAGTGCCAAACTCAGAAGGATGAAGAGCCTTTTCAAAAAGAGAACACTGGACGAGTTAGGAATCGAACCAAAGACCTTTCCAAATCCACTTTGATGTCGTGAAGACGCCATGCGAATGGAACGCTCTACCAACTGAGCTACACGCCCTATTTGTTCCGATGTTGGAATGTTTTTTGCCTTCATTTTTGTAGTGACATATCGGAGATCGTTCTCACTCCGTCTATCTCGGCCCGATTTGGCTGATCGTCATTCGGATCCGAAGCAACTCACACCAAGGCCCACCATCACTCCAGCCTCATTGAGACTTGTCTTGGCATTTACTCGACATCCTCGGTGCCGTTTCAAGCGCTGGTAGCACACCTACCACTTATAATCATCTACAACGCACACCGACTCTGTCAACTTACGACCTTACGACCTTTTCACGTCCGCCTCCATCTCTCCCTACAAGCTTAAGCCCTCCATATTACCAGATCCACACCCAATCCCCTTTCCCACAGCATGATCACTATCGAGCAAGTCGTGGCCGCCGCGCCGCCTCAAGTCCGTGAAACGCTTGACGACGGCACCGTCGCCTACCTTGGCACCGTGGTTGCTGGCAAACACACTCCCGAGGAGGTGCGCCTGGCGCTCGAGCCGTTCCTTGGCATGGAACCACGCGAGCTCGATGCCATGTTTGAGCGCCTCACCCTCGAATCAGCACCACCTGCCAACGGTGCGAGCAATTTACCGAGGTTGCTGCCGCCCTCAGCATCGTCCGCCGAGTCGTCCCGCCCTTCGACGCCGAGCAAGAAGAAGCGGAAGGAGAAGGCGCCGGGCAAGCCGGTTGTCAATGCGTACTCGCAGCAGAGCCGGTTTCACGCAGCCACGATCACGACACTCAGCAAGGAAGTCAACCTGCGTAATGTCAACGTCACGATTGACGATGCCGACTTGCTGGTCGATGCGCGGCTGTGGCTCAAGGCTGGTGTGCACTACGGTATGGTGGGGCGCAATGGCACAGGCAAGAGTACACTACTGAGCGTCATCGGGGACAAGAGCCTCGTAGGATTTCCGGAGAATATCCGGACGCTCTACGTCGCGCAGCTCGACGTGTTCGACACGGATATCAGTGTTGTCGACGCTGTTCTGCTGGCCGACACGGAGCGGCAGAAGCGCGTAGACAATATTCGGGCCCTCGAGGGAGGTGAGGACGAGGCGGTACTCAAGGTGGCTGTGGATGCGTACGTTGCGCGGATTGCGCACGAGCGTGTCGACGATGCGCAGAAGAAGGCAACCCTACGATCCGGAAAGCGTGGCAAGATTGCGCGCGGTGCTGCGCTCAAGGCCGAGCAGACTATGCTCGCGAACGTCCACGACGAGGTATACGGTTCGCCTGCGGGCGCCGTCTCTGAAGTCGCCGCCAAGGTCATTGCCTCGTTGTACGCCGAACTGGATAAGATGGACGCGCACAGTGCCGAATCGAGGGCGCGGGCGATTCTCTCCGGCCTTGATGTCGACGAGGATATGCAGGATGGCCCTGTATCTGACCTCTCTGGTGGATGGCGCATGCGTGTGGCGATCGCCAAGGCCATGTTCATCGAGCCCGACCTCCTCCTCCTCGACGAATGCACGAACCACTTGGACCTCGCTGCCATTGCATGGTTGCAAGAGTACCTGACCACACTGGAGGACATTACGATCGTGTGCGTGTCGCACGATCGCGACTTCTTGAACGGCGTGTCACAGGAGATCATTCGGCTCAAGGACAAGCAGCTCACCTACCATCCCGGCAACTATGACGCGTACGAGCAGGCGGAGGACGAACTGCGCAAGAAGCGAGAGCGGCAGCACGCAGCGCTGGAGCGCCGGCGTGAGCACGTGCAGAAGAGTATTGATCGGTTCAAGAAACACGCCAACAAGAGCGGCGACGATAAGGTGCTGGGCCAGATGGCGAGCCGGCAGAAGAAGCTCGAACGCATGGCAGGTACCAACAAGACCGAGGATGGCAAGCGCTTCAAAGTCTCATACTGGGCGGGGTATCACGACACTATGCGGCCCGAGATCGAGCTCATCAAGGCTGAGAAGGACGTCGACCTGAGTATCCCGAACCCCGAGAAAATCCGGGGGACTGGGCCCCTCGTCGCCTTGCATTCTGTCTCGTTCTCATACCCGGGCAAGAAGCGGCGTGTGCTCAAGAGCATCTCGCTGACCATCATGCCCGGCGACCACATCGCGCTCGTGGGCCTGAACGGTTGCGGCAAGTCGACGCTTGTACAGCTGCTCTGCGGCGTACTCTCTCCGACGCACGGGCGCGCCGAGATCTCACCCCGCCTCCGCATCGGCCACTACACGCAGCACTTTGTTGACGAGCTCAGCAGCGTTGCTGAGTCGGGACTGGCTCTGCTGCAAGCTCGCGCGTACTTGGCGTTCAATGCCGACACGGGCGCCGAACCGCCCAAAGAGGGCGACTTGCGCCGCTGGCTCGGGTCGTTCGAGATCTCTGGCCAGCTCGCTTTGCGGTCGGCCAATACGCTCAGCGGTGGGCAACGCGCGCGACTCGCCATGGCCCTCATGCTCTACGACCGGCCGCACATGCTCCTCCTCGATGAGATCACCAACCATCTCGACATGTATGCGGTGCAGGGGCTCATCGCTGCGCTGAACGAGTATGAGGGCACGGTCGTCATCGTCACCCATGACCGCCACTTTGTGCGCGAGTGCGCTGACGACGTATACGCACTGGAGGACGGGCGCCTGCGTCTCCTCGACGACGGCATCGACGAATACGTCGAGCAGTTTGCAGACCTATAAATGTAGCATAATCATGTACTATCCTGACTCTCTACTCGGTGCCGAGGAGGAACGGGAGCGCCTTCTTGATCAGAGCGTCCGGCGCCTCTTCGGGGATGTAGTGTCCACACGCCAAGGTGCCGCCACTCACGTCAGCCGCGACGCGGCGCCATTCCGCCAGCGGGTCGAAGCACATCTCAACGATTCCAGCGGCTCCCCAGAGAACAAGTAGTGGTGCCTGGACTTTTTTGCCCGCGTTGCGATCGACGCGGTCGTGGTCGAGGTCGATTGACGCGGCTGCGCGATAGTCCTCGCACACACCAGTTGCCCACCCCTCAAGCTTGGCGCAGCGGAGGTACTCTTCGAACGCGGCATCGTCGAATGGATTGGTGCCAGCAAACTTGACCATGCAGGCACGGAGAAACGTCTCTGGGTTACTGGTGATGAAAGTCTCGGGCATTGGACTGGGCTGGATGAGGAAGAACCAGTGCCAGTACTTGCGTGCGAACAACTCGGTAGTGCCCTCGTACATTGCGAGCGTGGGGGCAATGTCCAGCACCACTAGGCGGTCCAATACGGACGGGTGGTCCATGGCGAGGCGGTGGGCCACGCGCGCTCCACGATCGTGAGCGAGGATACTGAAGCGGTTGAATCCCAGATGAAGCATGAGTTGCACATTGTCCGCAGCCATGACGCGCTTGCTGTGGTTGGAGTGGTCCGGCGTCGCGGGAGGCTTCGAACTATCTCCGTAGCCCCTCAAGTCGGGGAGGACTAGTGTGAAGTGCTCGCTGAGGGCCGGGACGACCTTGTGCCAGATCGCATGCGTCTGAGGGTGGCCGTGGAGGAGAAGAAGGGGTGGTTTGCCTCCCTCAGAGACGCGGTAGGCGATGTCGACGCCGTTGACGTGGGCCGTGTGCTTGTCAATCCTCTCGAGCCCTGGAAGCATGATGAGTAACTGTAGTGTAGGACATCAAGTTTGCTTCTTGGGAAAGGTGAGTAGCGGTGGGCGCCGGCTACTTGAGCATACCCGTTATCTACCGGTCAATGCCGACCCTAATCTGACGATAATATCAAGCCGATGCATCGATGCATCGCACTGCACTATTTTTATTCAACCTTACTGGCATCTACTTCTCGGCGACGAGCTCGAAGACGGCCTTCTCGCCACTGAGCGGCTTGAGCTTGACGCCGTCGATGACAGCGTCGCCGCGCTGAGCGACCAGAATGCCACCGAGGAGCGCAAAGCCCTCGGCCGTGACCCGCTCGAGTCCGCCGCTGAGGAGACGAATTGGGTTAGGCGCAAGCGGGTACTTGGAGAGATACTCATCAAAAGCGACGGCGAAGGCGCGCGCAGTGGGGTCGGCGGGGATCACGCCGCCGTTGTACCCGATGCCACGGCCGAGTCCCTCCCACACCGCACCGTAGATTGGCGCTGGGCTGAGGTCGGCTGGGAAGCCGCCGCCCTGGGGACTGCGGAAGATGGCCATGCGCCCGTTTTTGGCGACGGTAGAACTGACACCCTCGGCCGTCTCGCCCTCCGAGATACAGTCCATGGCGTAGGTCACACCCTCTGGGGCGAGGGCACGAACGGCCTCTGGCCAGGCTGCGTCGCGGTAGTCGACAACATGGTTGGCACCGTAGGGGGCTGCGGTGAGGAAATTGGCGTGCTTGGGACTCGCAACCGCAATGATCTTGGCCTGGGGGAGGGCGCGGCGAGTCAGCTGCAGCGCGTACATCCCCAGGCTGGTGGAGCCGGCATATACCAGCACGACGGGGTTTTCGGTGGAGACGGGGCTTGGCGAGGCGGGCTTGATGCTTGGAGTAGGGAAGTTGGAAGGGAGAGGGATACCCATGCGATAGAACAAACCCTGAGCGGCTGTGAGGCCGCACATGCTCACTGCTGCGGCGTCGCGGAGATTCATGGTGGCGGGGACGGACCAGAGGAGGTCAGAATCCGAGACGACGTAGTCGGCGAATGCGCCCGGGAGCTCGTTGGTCGAACATGCGCCTTGTTGGAAGCCTGCGACGCGGTCGCCGACCTTACGGTCGCGCACACCCTCGCCAACTGCCGCAACGACGCCAGCAAAGTCCGTCCCGATCACGCGGTCGGTCTCGGCTACAGGTGCCAGCACATATAGGTTGTCGATGGGGTTGAGGGCGATTGCGTGCACTCGCACGACGACCTCGCCTGGCCCTGGGTTGGGAGTCGGGACGGATTTGAGGCTGACCGACTTGGTGGAGAGCGTGAGAACTAGGGCGTTCATGGTTGATGGGAGTGACATTGCGGCGTGAGAAATGTGTGTGGGGCTGTGGAGCGGTGGAGCGGCTTGTGTTTTGAGTTGTCGAGGAGCGACTTGAGAGCTGGTGAGGTGAGGTGAGCAATCGATGATCAAGCTGTTGGTTGCGTCAGCTATCGCTGGGCGATATCGCTTGGTGAGAGAACTTTGGCTGATGAGGTCACATCTTGGTTTGGTGCTTGTGCGGAAGGCGGAACTGGTCTACTGTACTGAATGACTGATGTATGATGACATGCCGAGATCGGCAGGCTTCGGCCCCACCGGCCTCGGCCTCGGTGCTTTTCCGACCCGTGCCTGTACAACAGTAAGCATCTTGCTGTTGGCTCGCAACCGATCAACACATGCATGCAGTGAAGAAAAACTTGAAACCCAGAGACGATCGACGATGCATTCGAGTGCGATGACCAAGCTTAAGATGCAGCAAGGTCGGCGTAGTGAGCCTCGGCGACGTTTGGGTGAGCACGCAACCGGCTCTTGAGGCAGTTCTCGCCGTACAGGCTGTGGATTGGATTCCTGGGGTCTTGCGATACGCCTGGTGCAACAAGCCCAGCAGGCATGCGGACAAGGGGGAGGCGCGCGTCCAGCGCCGGGTTGAAGAAGAACGGGATGCTGACTCGATCTCCGTCTCTTGGGGCGAGAACGCGGTGAGTCGTCGCCTTGAGATACCCCTGCCTTAGCTTGTATATCGGCCAAACCCACCTGCGTGGCATACTCGAGCATCTCGCCTATGTTAACGACGAGCGCACCTTGGACTGGGGGTGCGTCAATCCAAGTGCCTCCGTGTTCGACCTGGAGGCCGGCCTTGCCCTCCTCGATCCAGAGGAGGGTGAGCACGCCGGCGTCCTTGTGGCTCCCGACGCCCTGGTCAGTCCCCTCACTCTGGGGATAGCGGATGATCTTGAGGAGTGTGAACGGCTCGCCGAACGAGGCGTCGAAAAAGTCCGCCTTCTCTCCAAGCGCCTCGGCCCAAGCGCTTAGGAGTTTGTGTGCCACGGAAGTAAGGAACGCGGTCCACTCCTCCACGACCGACCGGAGAGCGGGCAGCGCCACGGGCCACTGGTTCGGGCCCACCAGACGGGCGAACGGCGGCTTGCCTTCCCTCTCTTCTGCGGTGAGTGCACGGCCCTCCGGACAGATATCGATCTGCTCGCGCCAGTCGATGGCACCAAGGGTACGCTCGCCCCCTAAGCGGGTGTATCCCCGGAAGTGAGGAGAGTGCGTGTTCTCGATCTCAACCTTGTCTTCCTCGGGAAGGTTGAAGAAGGCGCGAGAGGTCGACAGCATGCGCTCCTCGAGCGCGGGTGGAATGCCGGTGCCGGTGAGGTAGAAGAAGCCGACCTCGTGGGTTGCGCGGCGGAGGTCGTCGCGGAAGGACGCTGCAGCTTCGGGCCCTGCATCGAGCTGCGAGAGGTCGAGGACTGGGAGTGACTCGGGCATGGAGACAATGGGGTCAGGCTTGGGGCAATTGGAAGTTACAGAGCGGCTCGACAACAGACAACATGAGAGGGAAGGATACACAAAGTATCGAGTCGCGTCAGGGGTGGGCAGGCGAGATCTTTTGCGATGGCACCGGGTAATGGCGTCATCCGCCGGAGACGTCCGAAAAAGCCTGTTCCTCTTGCCCCCGTAAGGACAAGCAACCCATGGCCAAGTCGAGTGATGTGCTTCATCAATCAGCAGTGGAACTGGGTGTGTGGCCTGAGAACCAGGAACTGAGAACCAGGAAGAAATAAGAAGCAAAACGGAGGAGAAGAAAAGGGGAATGCCAGCTGTCCCAACCCCAGAGGAGCTGGACAACCAACATTGTGATGACGCTTGTGTGGATTGAACACACGACCGAACGAATTGGGCTGCAAGAGCTTCACTCGCTCGCTCTCCCACTGAGCTAAAGCGTCTTCGTGCTTTACAATATTTTTGTCGCATAAAAGGGTCCTTTACCACGTGGTCTCAGTGACCACACACCTTACGTACTCGCATCATTCCAAGTGCCATAAACGTACACCTTGGGGCCAGGGTAGGCGCCCCTACCAACAACAGCACAACCGGCCTGCTGTTCCAACACAGTCTCTTTCCTTGTTGATGCTATCTCACAGTTCAGGACGCGTGCCCGAGTAGTACGGGGGTCTGAGATGACGGGATAGAGGTGGTACCTCAGCTTCCAGAAGCAGCTCTGACCCTATTCATAGCGCTCGATAGCGCATCGCCAGGTCCAAGTTTTCCTTATCTTCCGGAGCCTTGATTACACCGCCAATGCCTTATATGCCTACACATCGCGAGCAATATCCGCGCGTCGCATTGACCTTGCATCCAACGCTTACCACTGTCACATGACCTCTGTGCCCATACTGGCATGGTGGCAAGCATGTTCTCCTGTCCTGTGGAGGTTGGCGTCGGTGGCCCCAGCGAACCCCGCATGTCGAAAGCCACACGCGGTCCCAGGGATGTGGATCAGGCTGATGCATGAATCTCAAAGCCCCGCAATGTCTCGCATGGTCCAGGCGACTCGTGCGGGCCTTGTCTGTTTATGCTGCGGTTATCCGAGATTAGCACAGGCCAAGGCAAGAGAGATCTCGTACCAGATTGCCAGTAAGCGCTCAACTGGATCAAGGGGTGTCGAAATTAATTCCCCACCGTGCTCCGCACCTCATGGTGCTCGCGGATCATGGAGCACCATGCACAAGGTGCACACGTACGGTGTTACCCGCGTACAAGATGGCTAGTTGATCGTCGTAAACTGTGGAGCACCATGCGTATGTTGCGGCTCGGAGCTTGATGCACGTGGAGATGGCCATGTGCCCCGCAATGACGTTTGAGAGTTTCCGAGCCGGCTTATGGATTGGCCAAAGTGGGGGGGTGGCTGTTAGAGTGGTGACGGCAGCGGTAACTTTACTTGGGTGGGGACAATCAGCTACTGGTCAAGCATGCGTTGACGACGCGGGTCATGCATGAGTTGTGGTTCTGGGTTCTGTCGAGGAGGGTGGAGGGAGGGTAGCGTAGCGTAGCGTTGCTCGTGCGTATGGTGTCCGTGCTTGGCACCGGCCGTATCGATCAACGATAAGGGAATATGGACCTGGGCAATCTGACGTGATCAAGAGATGCATGGCGATTGTGGCGAACAGATGATGTTAGGACCAAAAGGTACGAGGCATACGAGGGACACATTGCGTTCAACCTTGTCCCGCATGCCGCATGCCTCAAAAGTGAAGGGAGAAGAAGGCAAATGGGCCTGGAGTATTGGGTTTTCAAAAATGAGCTCTGCTCCGATGCGGCCCCACTTGACATCAGTTCAATTCCCTGAGTATCACGCGGGCACATCAAGTGAGTATCTTTCCAAGCTTTACACCCAAACAACCCAACAGCCGCCTATTTCCCTCTCAGACCTTCAGGGTAATGGACCGCATGGTGTACATGTGACCCTGCCTCGTGCCTTGGAAATACCTCAAAGCCGTGTGGCTATTGGGCAACACCCCGAGAAACACCAACATTACTATCACCTTTGTTGCAACCGAGCCATCGTGTTCATGTGGTGTCACCTTTGCACCAACGCCGTAAGACCATGGTGTGCGGCCGGACCTGGGGGTCCACTCCTGTCAATTGCCGATGCCGAGAGGTCAGACAATCATTACGCCTTCTCCGGGATCTCCTGCTCAAGGGCCCAACCATCGTCTCGCGAGGCTTGTGGCTCAAGAAAATGTGTCCATATGGTCGCATGACCGTGCCTCGGTTGACCGCGCGGGGATCCCCGTAATCGCAAAGACACGGAACAGGCCCCACATGAATGGCTAGACTCCATTCGGTGATGGTTGGTCTGTGGAGGGGTGGCGGTCGGTGAACCCCCTGTTCAGTTAAAAGTAGTGGCGCGGAGGACGTCTTTTCCCCCCAACCACTTCAAGGTCTCTTCACTGTGAGTTTATACCCTCTCTCTAAGGCTGATAGTAGATCATGGCCGGCCTTAACCACGGCGACATCGTGAACCCGGCGCTCGCACTGGCGCAGGAGGACGAAATCCGCATGCAGCAGCGTTCGGCTTCCATCGTTTCCGAGAAGAAGCAGGGCGCCTCTCTTGCCCACGTTACGTCTCCCCACGGCACTCTGGACCCCTCAGACCCTCACTACGGGGATGAATTCCCAACACAGGACGAAATCGCCCACCTCCACCGCGTCCCAGACAAGATTCCGTGGGCCACATACCTCGTTGCCTATATCGAGCTGGCTGAGCGCTTCTCGTAAGCTTACAGAGTGCCCACAGCTGATCAAAAGTTACTACGGATGCACCGTAGTGTTCACAAACTTTATTCAACACCCTCTACCGCCCGGATCCAAGACGGGAGCTGGCAAGGAGCAGTTCCAGTCGGGTGCTCTCAACATGGGTCAGCGTGCCTCCACCGGTCTGACCACTTTCAACACTTTCTGGGTTTACGTTACGCCTCTCTTTGGCGCCTATCTCGCCGACAAGTACTGGGGCCGCTACAAGACCGTGTGCGTCGCCGTCGGCGTCGCCCTGATCGGTCACATCATCCTCATCATTTCGGCGATCCCTAATGTGATCGTCAACCAGGGCGGTGCGCTTGCCTGCTTCATTATTGCTATTGTCATCATGGGCGCTGGAACCGGTGCTTTCAAGAGTAACATTTCGCCTCTCGTCGCCGAGCAGTACCGCAAGACCAAGATGTTCGTCCGTACCAACAAGCACGGCGAGCGTGTAATTGTCGACCCTACGCTCACGACGTCGCGCACTTACATGGTGAGCCTTTCTTGCTCCAACACCCCCTGACATTAGTATTTCTACTTCTTCATCAACGTTGGTGCTCTTATCGGCCAAATCGGTATGGTCTACGCCGAGAAGTACGTCGGCTTCTGGCTCTCGTTCCTCCTCCCGACCATTGTCTTCTTGACGACCCCTCTCGTCCTCTGGATCGGCTACAACCACTACGTCAAGGCCCCGCCCGAGGGCTCAGTTCTCGCTGGCGCTCTTCACATCTTCAAGTTCGCCGCCAAGGGCCAGTGGTCGCTCAACCCCGTCACGCTGTTTAAGCGCCTCGGCTCGAACGAGTTCTGGGACCGCGCCAAGCCCAGCCAGGTTGAGGCTCGCGGTGAGACCCCGCCCAGCTGGATGACGTTCGACGACAAGTGGGTCGACGAAGTCCGTCGTGGTTTCAAGGCCTGCGCCGTCTTCCTGTGGTACCCCATCTTCTGGCTCACCTACAACCAAATCAACAACAACCTTACGTCTCAGGCTGCTACCATGGAGCTGCACGGCCTCCCCAACGACGTTCTGTCCAACCTCAACCCCTTCTCGCTCCTCATTCTTATCCCCGTTTGCGACCTTATTATCTACCCTGCCCTCCGCAAGCGCGGCCTCAACTTCACCCCCATCAAGAAGATCACCTGTGGCTTCTTTGCGGGTTGCGCGGCCATGATCTGGGCCTGCGTCCTCCAGCACTACATCTACAAGACCAACCCTTGTGGTTACAACGCTGCTACCTGCGTCGACGCCGAGGGCCACCCGCGCGTCTCGCCTATCAACGTCTGGGCCCAGACCGGCTCGTACGTCCTCATCGCCCTCGCTGAGGTGTTTGCCTCCATCACTGGTCTCGAATACGCATTCACCAAGGCGCCAAAGAACATGCGCTCGCTCGTCATGTCCGTCTTCCTCTTCATGTCTGCGTTCTCGTCTGCCCTCGGCCAGGCCTTTGTTTCGCTCTCCAGCGACCCGCTCCTTGTCTGGAACTACGGCTCGATGGCCTGCCTTGCGTTCGCGGCCGGCTGCGGCTTCTGGTTCACTCACCGCCACCTCGATGCCCAGGAGGACGAGCTCAACGCGCTCGACGCCGGTGCGGTCGACAGCAACAACCGTCGTATGTCTCAATACGAGTAAGCGGGTAGTGCAGTAGATGTTGGGAAAGGATGGGTAGCAGTAGTTGGTAGTAATAGTAAGGATGCGCAGTACGATGCTATTGTCATGAATCGGCCGAGTTGCAGCCCTAGGTGACTGTGAGGATAATGGCGCATGCTCTGCCTCACAGCCACATTGTTTTGGAACGAGTCACGTGAAGCAACCACGTGTGGAAGCGGGTTGTATAGGCGGTGGGAGAACAGGGAGTGGAGTCAGATTCAGGGAGCAGATTGGAATAAAGAGTGGGGCAGGTCTAATGGCATGCTGCGTTTATGATGTCAGCAATGGACCAAAGTTGATTCCAAGGATCCTACCACTTAGGGACGTAATACACGTAACTGTCCGAGACGCGTCTCAACGATAAACCACTTTGCCAATCGCCGAGAACAGCAACAACGGCGCGCAGACAGGCTGCAACCAGCGGCGCCCAACTGCGGACTTTGGGTTTGCCTACTCTGGTTTGCAGCCGATGCTACCGCAAACCCCTCCCAGTCAGCCACTCATGGTTCAGATACTATGGCCCAGTTCCCATGGACACCCCTTGTCCACGAGCCCCTTCCCCGCCATGACTGCATGCATCACTTCGGATTGTGTCAGCAGGACCAAGACCTTATGGATCATACTCTGGTCGGCGAATGGGTTGACTAACCCCACGGTTGGCAGAACGCCAACCCCAATGCTGGTCAAGCGTCACCTATCATACCTTGCCGGAATGGCCAGTACAAACTCGAACTCTATGAGGATCCTAAATTGGGCTACTGGAGATTGGCCTCCTCAGGGAGGCGGTATGTCCTGTACTTGAGGACCACGAGTGGCAAACCTTCCTTCCCCAGCGGCGAGTGACATAGGCCATCTTCCTCCATGTCCTGGAGAGTGGCGATGACGTCCCGGTTCACGAAGCTGCAGGTCTCGAGATCCCGCCGGCTGCACTTGAACGTGATGGCCACCACGTCCCCGGGATCGACGTCGGCGAGGGGCGATGTCTGGTCGACGATGGGGAGCTCATGTTCCTTGTCGCAGTGGGTTGTGGTTTCGGGGCGCGGGGAGCGAAGGTTGGCGGGCGACGTGTCAAACAACAGCTTTGGAGTGTCGCTGAACACGTCGTCCTCGACTTTGTGCACGGTCTTGGACTTGAGGTCCTTTGATGGCGGGCGCGACGGACACGGGGTCTCTGGCGTACTGGGCATCTGTGCCGAAGGTGGTGGTGACAACGAGAGGACGGAGTAGAATCGCTGACGCTTGGGCGTTTTGAGTCCGTCAAACGCGACGGGTGTTGCGCTGGTGTCGACGGCTGAGCGTAGGAGCATTGCGATTTGAGATATTGAGAGATTGAAATGCTCAGAATGACTTTGCTCATGCTACATCTTTATGTCTTGCCACCAAACTGTCTCTAGACTGTAGCTCATCACTTCATGAACATGATGGCGACAAGAACAAGTCGCGACTCGAGGTTGAGTCTGACGTGCGACATTACATGCCGTAAGTCGCCACCAACTGGCTCGGTATATCCGTCACATGAATGAGCGACAAAAGCGGCTACTTTTACGAAACTAGAAACAGGTTACGGCAGGTTTCTAATGTTTTACGGCAGCCTACGACGCCTGTCTGTCCATTGTACTTGTGCAGGTTCTGTGGGATGGGATGGGGGGCTGGAATGATGCGATTCGGGAGGTGGTTTTCGAGGTTGGTTGACGGTTTAGGACGAGAACGGGCTTGTGTGTTGGGTGTACGCGGGTACCTGGATGTGATGAGGCACCGTCCTGTGGGATGGGAGACACGTCAGTCTCATCTGCATGCCAAGGGCCGGGGGGGGGGGGGGGAGAGAACGAGACGGGATGACCCGAGGTGCATGTTCGCAGGCCTATCGAGAGAGAGACAATCTCGGCGTCCATCGCTATCGCGGCCAATTCGCCAACTCGCGTCTCGTCTGTTTCTGCCACTCATCCACTCAACTCTGCCAGTCTTCCGAAAGTGGTGCGAAATATGACTTGTGTTTCATCTTCTTGTAAAAGTATGGACACTGACACTTACACCAAGCCTCGCACCCGAACTACGGGCTTTGCAAGATCTCACGTCGCCCCGCACCGGTGGCGGATCCCCGGGCCCCGGGCGATCGGGCGAACGCTTGTAAATTGTACATCAGGAAGACACACAAGATCGTCAGTCTGAACAAGGCGATGTGCCGATATGTTTCCCAGCTGCCCTTCTTGTCGTCTGAAGCGATCATGCCAGGCCTCGATGATGTTGAACTAGTCCCGTTGGCGCATTGTGCACTTCAACTTCAGTCTCGAGTCGACCTCGTCCAGTTGACTCTAGAGCTCCTGGTACGCAACGCTGTAGATACATTTTCGGCTTGGCGGCTGCTTTTGACCGCGGCGCTGACACCGTCGGCGGGAGATAAAGTGTCGGCCGTGGGAGCAGTATTAATGCCGATCCAAACGATGAACAGAATATGCCACCAGTTCGTTTCTCCCTAACCT
Organism: Cutaneotrichosporon cavernicola; assembly: GCF_030864355.1. Taxonomy (NCBI): domain Eukaryota; kingdom Fungi; phylum Basidiomycota; class Tremellomycetes; order Trichosporonales; family Trichosporonaceae; genus Cutaneotrichosporon; species Cutaneotrichosporon cavernicola. Next base: position 235,799 of record NC_083399.1, on the reverse strand, counting down.
TCCCTCATGTCCAGAACTTGACCGTGTCATTGACTGTAGCCTCGCACTCAGTCCCTTAATCGCCAGTCACGATAGCAACTGGATTAAGGCTCTGCCAAGCTGTCAAGAGGAATAACGGAGCCCGATCGTTGGAGTTTGGCGGCCTCCGGTGGAACTGGTAGACGCTGCGCATGTTGAGGCTATACAGAGCCTCGTATTAGTCGATCATCCGATCCTCGGCCCGTCACATGGTGGTGTAACATATGTACCGTGTGCTACTGCGCATGTGGCACCTGTAGATGAGCGCCCCAAGCCAACTAACTGCGAGGAAGGTCCCAGGGGTGTCGACTGCTTCTGAATAAAAGCCAGACCGGACAGGCCAAGTTTCCTCACTCTCACTCTTATCTCTTTGGTCTCTTCCGTCTCTCTCATCTTTCACAACTCTCACTCAAACTTCAGTCTTACACCAGTTCCCCGCTACTATCCTCAACCACCTAACCACAACCACAGAATGAATGTAAGATCCGTCATCTGCTTCGCATTCGTCACCTCACGCCAGTTCACCGTTGTTACCCTCCTCGCCCTCGCCTCAACCGCCGTTGCGGCCTCGGACATGACCGCGTACGCCAAGCGCGCGCACCTCCACAACCACGCTGAGGAGCGTGACGGTCCCGTTGACCTCGTCGGTAAGAGCCAGCACAACAGCGACCGTCGGCTTGACGGCGTGCTCTATGATGTTAACACCCTTGGCCGTGTGAGTGACCGTTTTTTCCTATCCTCGGACGATTTACCTGTGGCCAGGCCGCCTTCCTTCCCCTCTCTTCCCACGTCGTCTCCTTCAGACGCTCTCCCTTGCCTTCCTTCCCAGCACTAGCTTTGGAGACCTCCTGGATCTCGATGTCCTCGGCGATCTGATCGATGATCACGGCTTCCTTGGTTGTACAAGTCCACCTTTCACCTCTCTTCCCACGTCACCTCCACAGCCCTCCGCCTTCCCCTTTTGCCCTCTCCTGCTAACCCCAGCGAGCCTGCAACCCCACCGCCTGCAGCTGCAAGTACGTCCTCGCCGGTCTGTTCTGCGGTGACGGCCTCCTCGGCTGCAAGAAGGGCTACGTCTACCAGTGCTCGGGCGGCCCCAAGTCGTGCGAGTTCGGGCTTCGTGACTCGTGCAAGCAGTGCAACCAGCTCCAGTGCTAGGCAGCGGCCAGCACCTCAGGAATGTTGTAGTACCCGAGCCCCTACGGCCCGGGCCCTTAAATTGCGCACACGTTCAACCGTATTCGATGCATCGTACATTCACTCTACAACAAGGAAAAGAACAGGGGAGAGGATGCGATAGTTTCATAAACGATGGACGAGAATGAGGAGCTTGGTTGCTGTGGATGGTGGTGGGGGACAATGCTGTTAGATAGCCTCGTTCGATGGCTTCAAACGTTCTGGATCGTACATACTGTATTCAGGGTAGATCGAAACTAAGATTTAAAGGCTTTACTCATTGTTTCAATCACAAACACTGCCGATTCGTTTTACGACTCTCACAGCTACGGTTAACATGGCCAGTCCTGTCATGGACTATCGGCGTATCATTATCTTTCACATCGTGTCGCGCACATATATATATACTTGGGTGTTCATCACGATGCATAAGTCACGTGTGGTAGACTTGGCCACCGCTGGCCGGGGGAGTACATAACCTAACATACGTATGGTTTCCGCATACGGACAGCCTCTCTAGTAGAGGCGGCTCACTCGTACTCTCACTTTGCAGCCCACACGCAGGACTCGCTCCACTAGCCATACGAACTGCCAACTTGCACTACGCTCGTTGGGAACGGCATCAGTACGGTCGGTGCGTGACAAGGTGATGCAAAAAGGAATGACGTGTATAAAGGCTCACGTGGCAGAGGTATAGTGCAGGCTGGGGCGCTGGGGGGTGAATAATGGGCTGTCAAGTTGGTGACCAAGGCACTTCTTCCCATTTCAATCCAGGTTGGTAGCTTGGCAGCTGGTCAGTAGGGGGTGGGGGCTGGGCAGCCATGGCCAGGACTCTATGACGAGTTAGTTAGTCTATACCAAGCCTCTGGCCTCTGGATTCCTCAACTTGACCATACTTGCTGACAAAATGATCCAAGCGTCAGATCCTAACTTGTCTGCGTACCCAGCCTCTTACCTCAACGCGCCACCCAAAGGAGAGCAAGGAGTGCACAGACCGCCTTGGCGTTGACTCCTTTGCATACCTGTGGAGCTCCTCACTCGTGCTCACAGCTTACCAGTTGACGCGGACCGGGCCGGAACGGGAGGCGAACATGCCACAGGGCGCGGGCAGTGAGTGCTGTGTGTTTCAGCGATGAAGCGGTGAGTGTCGGTCGACGATCGACGAACTGACGTCGGAAAGCGAGGCGATCTCTTATGCCAACGCGCCAATGCCAATAGGGCGTGCCAGCGAATGGAGAAGAAGGAAGAAGAACACGAAGCATGCGCGAGGGCGAGGTGTGCGCCGAAGGAGACAAAGGAAGCGAGTAAGGTAGAGGCTGACCAGCCGAGTGGAGGGAATGGAGAGGGCATGAAGGGGAGGCCCAAGCGGATCAAGATGCTTCTTACTACGCCACCTACCTTCACCGCCCTCACCCCACTCGCCGACCCCCACCCGTCACCACCCACCCCGTCGCGTCGCGGCGTTTCCGCAGATGACCGAGGACAAACGAAACAACCAAGTAGAGGTGTAGAGGGAATAAGACTGTAACAACCGAATCCTCCCACACACAACACACCTTCCTTCACCCACCCTCATCTTGTATCGGCACCACATCACACAGGACAGTAGGCTTGATCGCCCCGCGTCCCACACCTCTGATCCAATCACCTCTCACTCATAGCCACAGTTACCACAGCTATACACATCCACTTCCCTTCGCTTTCTACATCTCATTCTCTCAACCTCCCTCTCTCTCTTTACCAACACTCACTAAACACATGCCTCGAGACATGCCCTCCGAGGGGCCTAACGATAGGCCCAATGGCACTCGCATATCCAATGGACACTCGCACACTGGTTCCCTTGGTGAGTACCTCTGGTCTGCCCGAGTCAACCAAACAACCGAAACCGTCCTCACACGACCTCTGCCTTCCTTGAATCATCACCTTTCGGACAGGCCCACAGCCAACGTGTCCCTTCGTCTACAGCCAGTGTCAACGCCAGCTAACACCAGACGTGTTGGCCCACGTCCTCCGCGTCCGCCCAGGCGTCGCGCTGGACGTGCTCACCCTCTCCAAGGCGGCCCACAAGATCGCCGCCGCTCATCTCTACCACGACCTCGACGTCGAAATTGCCCTTGCTGGGACCCTGGGCCAAGCCTCTGGTGGCAGCGACGCGCTGCAACGCGCCTGTTGCCCCGCTCCCCGCCAGCGGCTCAAGGTGTTCAGCGCCCTCCGGTACGGCTCCACTCATCCTTCCCCACTGACTCGACAGCAGTTTCAAGTACGCCTCATACGTCCGGGTCCTTCGGTTTCGCCACCCGTGCCCAACACACGCTCCCTCCGCGGCAATCAACGACGTCACTCGCGAAAGTGACCGTATCGAAGCTTGGGCGCTGGCCAGTCCCCTGATTGCGCACTGTCCACTGGTCGAACAGGTCACCTGGGAAACTGGGTTTGGCGTCAACGATGAGCTCTGGACTGTAAACTTCGATATAAGCCTGTGGTTAACCTTAGACAATCTCCGAACTGAAGCATTTGCGGCGACTCCACCTCACCTACCCTCCCCCACACCCCGCAAACGCCACTCCTTCACAGTACCCGCGTCTGACGCCCGTGCTTCAGCAGGTTGGTCCCAGGGGTGGTGAGAATGGGTTCCCAGTCGAGAACCTAGAAGCGCGGGCCATCGGCCGCGAAGGTCTCGCCTTGGGAACAGCATGGGAGGACCTCGAGGAACTCCGTCTCGAGGGCCTCAGCATGCAGGGCGTGAGTCCACTTGTTTCCATGTGGCACGGAACTAACGACAGGCGTGGACCATTGCAAGCCATCTCGAGCTTCTTGCTGAGTTACACGACTCGCACCAGCCTCCCCGGCTGCACACCCTGTCACTGTCCACCCACTTCCTAGACTTGCGTCTGTGCCGGGCAGTAGCCAACTTCGGTTCCCTTCGCAGTCTCAAGCATATCACGTTGTCAACAACCGGCACCAAGCTCAACGCCGAGTGTCTCAAGGACCTTCTCAACGAATGCAGTGTTCTCCAATCACTGAAGCTGACCGATATCGAGGGTGGGTCTGGACTTGGTTCCAACAGCTCACCGAAGGCCGACTGGACAAGAACACGTGGGGCATGATCGGTTGCTGGCCATCTACTTTCAACTCGCTCGAGCTTGAGATCCCGGAGAATGGATCACGCCACTCCTGGGTGGTGAACCACCTCTCGTCCATCGCCGAAGTACCAGTTGGGCAGTTGAAGCGCTTCGTCGTTCGGCGTGTTGTTCACCCAATCGCAATACTACCCTTCCCTCCAATGGGCGTTCTGGTGCCGCAGCCAGACGCCACCCACAAGAAGGATCCCATCCCGTCGGACCTTCTGGACCTAGTCCGCAACGAAGGCGCCCTCCTGGAGGACCTGTGCTTGGACTGGTGGGACATCAGTGGTCCCGCTATGGAGGCGATCCTGCTCGAGTGCCCGCGCCTTCGCAAGCTCCAAGTTTCTGTTCGGGCAACCGTCCTGGATATTGTAAGCGTCTTGGTCATCATTCAATTGACAGCAGATCGGGATGACCACAGCGTTCGGCAATGTTCCAGACCTTGCTGAGCTGAACATCACCACCGACCCCAAGCTGGCCACACATGCAGCCATCAAGGTCAAGGCACCCAAGAAGAAGGCTTCTGTTGACTCAAAACTCCCTCCATTCTTGTCAGAGAAGGTTGCAGAGTCGGACCCTGCTCTCGTCGAGGTCCGCGACCTTCGCAAGTTTGCTCGGCGGCTGCCAGAGTTCCGAGTCCTCCGATGGATGGGTCGCCAGGGCAAGGGGGAGTGGCGCTTCATCGCCAACTCGAAGAAGACGACATTGTCGCCGGTCGACTTTATCCACTCTGCCGTTTTAACCAAGGACATCTGGGCACAGTGCCAGCTCGAACCAGCGTCGTTCCAGTTTGCTGACGACATCTCCGGCAGTCCACAGCAGCTTCATATGCCAGTATCGCCGGAGCGTCCTCCGTCGTCAGAGTTCCCCGCTCTGTCGCGCTCGACCACCGCTAGTTCGCTCCTGCAATCACCTACGACGCCTGTCGCGCCTATCTCGATACCAGCGATGCGGCGCTCATCGAGCTCGACATCTGCCAACACCAACCCTCTGGGTCTCGAGTGGGATCCCTTTCCGCCCACCGCCAAGGTGTCGCCGCCAACGAACTCGACGCGCAAGCTGTCATCGGCAGCCTCGTCGCCCGGACGCGTCGACTCCTCACCGCCGAAGGTGAATGAGAACCGACACCGTCCCCGGAATCGGCGCGAGTTGAAGCCGAGCCTCTGCATTGGGCCGCCGAGTCCCAACAAAGAACCACGCCATGTCCCCGGTTCGGCCCCAAAGAAGCAGGTCACGCTCTCCAACAGTAACAAGGCGGAGCGTGATGCCAAGCGGGATAAGGAGGCCAAGGCACGGCGCGGCGAGATGGACGAGGGGTGGACGACCGTTGGAAATGACCGCGGCCGTAAGAAGTAGAACACACACTCACGAGAGGAAAAGACGGGCAGGACACCAGATTGTATACAACCACAACCGCGAACAGAAAGACAAAGCAGAAGCCATCTGCAGTAGGTAACATGAGACGGACTTGTGCATGCATTTAGTTGTGTAATCACTTGTCAGTGAGGGGTGCATGGCCCAAGCGGGAGCGAGTGGGGTGGTCACGCGGTTACCGACGTGTCTCCGCCTCAACCTTTCGAAGTCTCTTGCTGGTCGCCTTGAGAGGGTCAGACAGACTGTGTCTATTCCGCGCGCTCGATGTTAATGCAGAGCATCCTTTGAGTACTCGAACTCCACCTCTCTCCAGTTCCATTGACAGCTGCCAACCCCCGGCATGCTCAATTAGACTCCCTTCGCGAGCCGTTCTCGGACGACAATATGGGCATGCATTGCTCCATGGCCTCCCTCCGCTGCGATAACCAGCACCCTCTTCCCTGACGCCGCCTTTCTGCACTCAAAAAAACTGGAGGAGTGGAGGATTGAACTCCAGGCCTTCTCAAGGTCAAGTTGCAGATCCACTGCAAATGAGACGCTCTACCACTGAGCTACACCCCCTGAATCGGGATGAAAGTTGACACCCCCGGGAACAATTATATTTGGGTCTGACACATTGAAATACGCCGAGCACTCAATCACGCCCACGCGAGGCCACAGTGACCGGATGCATGGGCCTGAGGGCATCGAATAGCTTCTTGGAAAGGCGAAGGCGTCAGTCTTTATCAGGATCGGCTTGCCGAAGCCAGCCGGGCAGTTGCGAGGGCAGAATGTCGTAGTCATGCCGTGCATGAAAGATGAACACATGGGTATCGCGTCGCACAACCAGAGATCAAGTATGTACATGTCATGCCACTCTCGCACAACCAGAGATCAAGTATGTACATGCCACTCTACAAGTCGCGCGGGTCGAGACGAAGAACCTCACCGCTCCCAGAGCCCATGACGCACTCTGCCTCGATCTCGAGCAGCGCATCCTCGCCAACGACGTATGTGAGTCCGCCCACCATAGTGTTGGTGGGAAGAACGCCGTGGCGTGCCATGATCTCGCGCTCCTGCACGCGGCCGACCATGAGCCAATCGCGCTCAACGTTAGCATACAAGATACGAGTGCGCACGACGTCGGCAAGGGATCCGCCGACCGCAGCGATCGCGCCGCGGATAATGTCGAACACAAAGGTCGCCTGGTCCTCAGCGTCTACGCCGATCACCCCCCTCCCGCTGGGGTGCGGCTTAGTCGTCGTTCCTGACACGACGATGCGGTCAAGGTGCCGCACAGAGCGGCAGTAGCCGACCACATGCTCCCACGGCGACCCGGACATGTACTCTACCCGCCCGCCCTTGTTGATTATCGCCTGGACCTGTGCGCGCTTGGCGGGTTGCTCCCATGGTGTCAGAGCTTCGGTGGGCATCTCGCCCGAGGAAGTGAGGAACGGCGCAAATCGTAACTCGTCCCCGCAGCCGCCGGGGAGTCTCGCCAGGTGCTCAGTCGAACACGCGAGCATGCACCTATCGTCGGCGTCGAGGGGGACCTCAAACACCCCCTCAACGGGCTTGGGGAGCGATACAATGTCAACCCCGCTGTCAAGCACGTGTCGCACCGCCACGGCTGCGCACGACGTGTGATGTTTCTTGGCAACGGATGCGACAGCGGAAAGGACGCGCTGGAACGCGCCCCATCCACCGGCAGCGTCAATGACGCGCTTCCACTTCTTCATCTCATCCTCGAGGCTGGAGAGTTGGGGCTCAGGCTTGCCGACCCACTCCTCCCCAATGAAGCCGCCCAACGTCACGCCGTACCCGATAATAGCAATCTCGTTCACGCGGCAGTAGTCGGCCATCTCGGCATACCGTCCATCCAGCAGAGAAGCGGAGACGGTATTCGCAATGATCGGATATCCGCTACCCACAAGCAGTCGGAGGTGGGCCAAGTCAAAGTCCGCGACGCCCACGTGTGAACCCCCCTCGCCACACTGGAGGAGCCGGCACAGGTGATAAAGGTTGTCCATGTAGGTTGTCGAGTCGTACCGCCACGCCGTGTAGGTCAGGAAGTTGACCTGGCCGAGATCGGCGATGACGGTCGCGCATGCGTCCGATCCTACCACGGATGGAGGCGGGCGCCAGTGTCCAAGCTTGGCACCTGGCGTCAGATAGGAAAGAGGGGCGCTCACCGCCAACAGTATATGTTTCGATAGCGCTGTCAGTAAGCGGATGCACGAGGACGCGCGGGAGACGTAGTGGGGTCCGCGTGTCTGTACCGAGCTCGGCGTATTCGGACTGGGTCATCGTGTTGTGTGTGTTTGTGGGATGAGCAGTGCGCACAGTCGTGGGATATATTGTGCTGCGCCTCGGTCATGGGCTCACTCCGGCTATACCACTTTAGCCGGTGCCACTGATGCCGTGGCGCCTCGGTTGCGCGGGGTGGCACGGCCCGCGGCACAGTCCGCAAATGAGTATAGCAGAAGTGTAGATGCTGTATGAGCTTGACGTTTCGTTTGACGTTGGGCGCTGGGGTTATTAGAACTGGGGGCAGCAGAGAGGCTGTAAAGATGCAAGGTACATTGGACAGACTGGGGCAGGGGCGGAACCAAACAACCCACCTGGAGGGAAGCAAACAACGTGACTGATTTTGCGTTTCACTATCAACCCATTTACATCACAACATGGCCGACACACTTGAACCAGGACGCATCACGAGTCTGCGCGCCTTTGACATCGGCCGGCCGCTCGGCAAGGGTACGTCGCCCCCCTTCTCCGCTGACGCCAGGCCGCTTTGGCAAGGTATATCTCGCGCGCGTCAATTCCACAGACTTCATCCTCGCACTCAAGGTACTCGACCGGGAGGAGATCATGTCGACCCCCAGGGCAGAAACCCAAGCTCTCCGTGAGATCGAGGTGATGCGTTCGCTGCGCCATCCTAACGTTGTGCGCATGTACGACTTCTTCGCCGAGGACGACCGCCTGGTCCTCATGCTCGAGTACGCGGCGCATGGCGAGATGTTCATACAGCTCCGAAAGAGAAAGCGTTTCAGCGAGCGCCGGAGCGCAAAGGTAAGCTCTCTTCCGCATTCTACCAACCTCTATCAACCTCTACCAAACTCTATCAAACCTCCCACCATTTGACCCCCCCGACTCATTCCAGTACATCTGCGAGGTCGCGGACGGCCTCGCATATCTCCACACAAAGGACATTATCCACCGCGACATCAAGCCCGAGAACTTGTTCCTTGGCCTGGACGGTCAAGTCAAGATTGGTGATTTTGGGTGGAGCGTCCACTCGCCCACGGAGGGACAGCGCACGCTGTGCGGGACGTTGAGTTACCTCTCTCCCGAGATGGTGCTGGGACTGCCACATGGCAAGGCCATAGACATCTGGGTGAGTCTTGCCGTGGAGCAAGGAGGCCAGCCGCGCACAGACTGGAGGCGACACCTGACAGTGCTCACACAAGGCCCTGGGCGTCCTGGCGTACGAGTTTATAGTCGGCAAGGAGCCCTTCGAGGCCGACGATTCGGCCGGTCCGCGGCTCGTGCACAAGCGTATCTGCAATTGTGACGTGCAGTTCCCGTCTTTCGTCTCGGATGGCGCCAAGGACTTTATCCTCAGCGTGAGTGTGTATTTGGAATGGGCTGACCAAAGCTACTGCAGCTCAAACCCGAAGACAGGATGCCGCTGGAGCAGGTGCCCGAACACCCGTGGATCGTGGCGATGCGGAGCAAATCCCGCTAACTTTCTGTACGCACTCTTCATCGTACTGCTTGTTGTATGGCATTATTCTTGTTCACCAGTGGGGTTGGAGGAGGTGGTTTCAACCCTTCTTGGATGTTCCTGCGTTGTTCGATGCCCGCCGGGCTGCTTTGTCGCGCCCACAATGAACCGCCTCAAGCCTGGAGCGTGGGCTTCTGATCCGGCCGACCGCGCTGCGCTGTGGACCAATCTCGAGGCAATGGCATAATGACTACTTTGGCTACTTGTTTCCGCGCGTGTTGTCGTCGTACCAGCTCTTGACGTCGTCGGCGAACTCGCTGTCCTGGATGAACCGGGCCGCGACACACGCCATGCCAGCCGCAAACTTCCAGGTATAGTCGTGCGCCTCCTCTGTGCGGCAGGCATTGCGGAACGCGACGGTGTGGTTTCCCCCGTCCGGAGACGCGACGCCGTAGTGCGGGTGCACGGCGGGAAGAGCGTACGTGACCTGTCGTCAGCAAGGCCCAGCGTCAACGTACATTGCCAAAGTCGGTGCTGCCGCCGGCGAGGCTCCAATCGTCAATCCCAATATAGGTCGGGAGGTGGTATTCCTCGCCCATGGCCGCAGCATACTCCTCGGCAATAATCAGGTTGTTGCGCAGATCCGTCATCATCCGCTCAGAGTTGTACTTGACGCTACAACCCGTCGCCTTTGCCGCGCCCTCGAAACACGCAACTACGCGCTTGGTGAGGTCGGCGACGCCAGCGGCGGACCGCGCACGGACGTAGTACTTCATAGCCGTGTGGTCTGGGATGACTGGGGTGAGCTTTTCCCAATCTCATTCGACTCACTGTTCGGCGCTTCTCCGCCCTTGATGATGATCCCGTGAATGCGGTCGCTCGTGTGGATCTGCTGCCGGAGAGCCGAGATACTAGAATACGCAATATTGACCGCATCCAGAGCGTTGACACCGTCCCATGGCGCGCCGCCGGCATGTGCAGTCCGGCCAAAGAACTCGACGTTGACGGTATTAACTGCCAGTGTGGGGGTGACAGCAGCATGGCCAGGCTTGACACCCAACCCGCCAACGGGGTGGATCATCATACACGCCTCAATGTCCTTGTCTGCGATCAGCCATCATCCCCATCAACCGCTTAACCGGCTAGTCACTCACATCCACCTCGCTCGAGGAGCACGCCCTTGCCCACGCCGCCCTCCTCAGCCGGCGTGCCAATAAGAACAACTTCGCCATCTAGGCCGGCCTTCTTCAGTCCGGCTCTAGTTCCAATCGCCGCAGCGACTCCAGACACAGCGATGAGGTTATGCCCGCAAGCATGTCCGATACCGGGGAGAGCGTCGTACTCTGAATTAAAGCCAAACACCCGCCCACCCTTGCCGTGCTTGTACGAGGCGCGGAAGGCCGTCTCGAGCCCCTTGTATCCTCGCTCAACCTCGAATCCAGCATCCTCGAGGTATGCGGTGATGTGCTTGTGCGCCTGTACCTCATGGAAGCCTAGTTCAGGATGGTCACTGATGAACATTGAGAGCTTTGTGAGACTCGGCACGGCATCGTTGATCGCGGCTTTGATGGCATCGCGCGCCTGGTGTCAGTATACTGTAGCAGTAGAGGGGACTTACATCGGAAGAGAAAGGCGCGCGGGCGGTGTAGGCTGGTAACTCGACGTCGAGGGATTTGTCCCAGGTTCCCGAGCATTGGTAGCAGTTGTCAAAGTGCTCGTGAGCGGCCGGCAGGCGGGGCTCGGCGTACGTGGGCGCTGGCGCGGCAGGCTTCTCCAGGGCCCGAGCCTGGATGATCGGGGTATTGGCGGCCTTGGCCTTCTTGAAGAACGAGAAGCAGCCCGTGGACATTGTTAGTGATGGCTAGAGGTCCAGGGGATGAGATGATGAGATACCCGATATTAGTTGACTCGGTCATATATCACGGCTTGCGGATGTGCGGATGTAAGGGGTGGGCAACAAATGCGGTAATGTCAACGTGGGGGAGATTGCTTCGTCTCGGCTCTGGCCGATAGAGCTACTTGTAGTCATCGGTAGAGTTATTCATAGAGTAAAACGTCAGCCATCAGACTTGGTTGGGATGCGGTCAGGTGAGACATTCGGAGGAGCCGCCCCCCGAACAGATTCCTCGCTTCGCGCGGTTGCAACCTTCAAGTTACCCGGATCGCAGCTGAAATTGAATCTGCAGCTCCTACTTGCTATGAATACTTGCTATGCATTATGGTACAAGTGTAGTGTAGTCTATTTATCTGCTGTATATGCTATGCAAGCGCTGAGTGCTGAGTGCTGTTTCCTCCAAGTATTGTCAAGATAAGATGGAATCCTAGACCAGACGTGCCGCCTCGTCCTCACGAGACAGCGCCTGGCGCTAGAGGGCCTTCTCGACCAGGCGAGCGGCTGCGAACCCGAGGGTAATGTTGACGATGTAGCTCGCCCATCCGATGGCGGCGCGGCTAACATCCTCACCACGTAAAGCGTCCATGGCGAGCTGGCCGCCAGTGACAATGCCAGGACCGGGGCAGATACCGCCCAGTCCCCAGCCCATACCGAAAATGAGCGCGCCAATCACGAGGCGTGGGGTGATGTCGCGACGGGTGGGAACCTGCCACTTCTCCCAGGAAAAGATGGGCTTGGGGGAGTCACCAGAGGCCTTCTTCAGCGAGAACCAGTGGATCATGTTGGGGATGACGGCGCCAGCTACGACCATGGTCAGCGACGGGTCCCAGGTGTTGAGAGGGGGCGGGACGCGGAGGAAGCCGATGACCTTGAGTGGTGAGACCATGCCGGACGCGATGAGACCCAACGAGAAAGTCAGGCCCGAGACAAAGTAGGGCAATAGCTGGGCGGGAGTGTACTTGCACTCTCCGGCCTGACCGTTTCCATTCTGGACGCCGTTCGAATCACCGTTGGTGGTTGCCGGGGTCGGGGTGCATGCCTTGGGGAGGATGGCGTTGATGGCGTTACGAGCAAAGATGGCAGCGAGGACGAGTCCGCCGAGAGCGGGGAGCGCCCAGGCCGGAGGATAGACAGGGATGTTGGCAGGCAGAGGGTCGACGAGGTACTTTGCAGGTACGAGCTTTGCGGTTGCGACGGCCGACATCATAAACGTGATGACGGCGACGAGGGAACGTGGGGAGAGGCGGCTAGAGCCGCACAGAAAGTGGCCAGACGTGCATCCTGACCCGAGCTGGATTGTCAGCGCAATTCAGAATTCATCTTTTGGGCTAACGGCCAACGGCATCTGTCGCCATCATCTCATTCAGATGCATTAATTGCATTTCGGCAATTTGCCACTCGCGACGAACCGGAGTGGTGCCAATTTCCGTTCATTAACTTACTTTTGCTCCGAAACCGATCAATGCTCCGGAGAGGGCCATGCGCGCGAGTGGCGCAGCGCCGTATAGCTCAGCCCCGTTGCCGGGCAATATGGATTCTAGTCCAGTCGCCGCGACAACGGCTGGTGCCAGGACCATGCCGGTCAAGAACGCCCATCGCCACTTGGCATGGTCGCCGAGAATGGCGCCGTCCATGATGCCCGAGGCGCCCATGACACGGCCGGTTCCCATTAACAGCCCGACTGACGAGACGTGCATGAGCAGACCGCCGAAAAAGGTCTGGACTGGGGTAAATGGCATATTGTTATAGTTGAAATTAGGTGAAACAGGAACGAGTGTGGGATTGTGCAAGGTGGGTGATCGACACCTATGTTGGGTTGGGGCGAGTTGGTGGCTGTTTGTGACAGAGCCTTGCGGACAAGATGGGGGAGTAAGAGATGCAGAGGCAAGAGGAGGAGATGGTAGTATATATGGGTCGTATGGGTGGGTTGGTGTGATGGAAGGTGCGGCCTTTGAGAAATAGAAAAAGCAAAGGCCGAAACAGAGGTGGTACAGTGAGGTGATTGAGGCTGTCGGCTGTAGACGATGATTAGATCCTTGTTGAATTTCAATCACCGTCAACTAACGCCTTGACCCAAATATTCAGGGAATCTATAGCCTCATTACTCAATCATTCAGGGTAACAGACCCAAACGCCGGATTCCTCTCAGCACTCTCAACAAACAATTTGCTTCCGACGTCATCAGCGGCTTCCAACTTGTAACCCATCGCTCATCGCTCATCGCTCATTTCATGCTACTCACTACTTGTGCAAAGCATTGCCGTCTTTGACATCTCCTCTGCTTACAAATCTAGTCACCTACTGATCTACTGATCACTGATCCAGCACCCGCACAAGCAGCGGCATTTGAAGTCCAGCATCCTCCTCGCCAACAACGCGGGGCCGCATCACAATCCTGCCGTCAGCCCACTCCTTGCATCGTACACTCACGCAGACTTGGCCTCGTATTCCGGCTTGCTTGGCAGCTGGTCAAACTCAAACGAGCGCATGAGCACAAAGAGCATCATCTTGATCTCAACCAGGGCGAACCGGTATCCACTGCAAGTCAGCTGCTGAAACAGGCACAACAACAACAAGGTTCGTGCTTAGGGGCCTAGCTCGAGCCAGACGCCGGTGCCTTGGGTGGGCCCCATACTCACATGCAGTTGCGCGCGCCGCCAAGGAATGTGAGAAGGTTGCCAAACACGCCTGGGACGTGCTTGTGCGGGACACCACCAACACCGAAACGGTCTGGGTTAAACTTGTCCGCGTCCTCGCCCCAGATTTCCTTGCTGCGGTTCACGTTCATGATGGCTGACGTTAACCATGCGTCTAGGAGTTAACATACGGAGGAAAATCGTCGTCCCAGCCTTGACGTGGACCTCGCTCATCAACTTGCCGTCGCGACCCATAACCGGCTCTGACAGGGGGATCACCTGGTCGCTGACTGCCTCGCGAATTGTGTTCGCAACAGGGTTGTCAAAGCGCAGTGACTCGTGTACGCACTTGTCGAGGAACGGGAGTGCGTTGATTTCCTCCATACTCGGCCGGTCCGTTGGTACCGCCTGGCACTCGGCACGCAGTCGGTCCTGGACATCCTTGTGGATGGAGAGGCGGTAAAGAAGCCAAGTAAGTGCAGTCGACGACGTCTCGTTGCCGGCAAGCATCTGGCGTTAGCTGTGCTTGTAGACCCAAGCGCATCGACCCGTACAACTACTCACAAAGGTGGTAATCTGCGCGAGCACCTCGTCATCAGTCAACTGCTGGTCTGGACGAAGGTCAGAAGCCATGTTCGCCTTGATCACGAGCGAGAGGAGGTCCTTGCCAATGTCCGAGCCCTTCTCCACCTCGCCAGCGAACAGGGCCCGAACAGCCTTCTTCTTGTTGTCCATGAGTTCCTATGGTCAGCTCAGATTGGGCAGGTGTGAGCTTACCTTGCCAATGCGGACGGTGATGGCACGGCTGCGACGCGTCGCCTCCCTAGACTTGGTGGGCTGTGGTCAGCAACGTGTGTTTAAAGAGTCCAGCTCACGATCAGCTGCAAGGCTGGGATAAAGTTCTGCAGCACATTCATCGCCGACACACCCATGCCAGCCGAGAACATGGTGCGGAAGGCTTCGGCAAGCTCATTCTTGTTGTCGTGGAGCGCATTGAAGTCGTAGTCGAACCCGGCAAGACCAATGACGTCGAGCGTCGCGGCACCCAAGTAGCGCATGACGTCTATCTTGCGCGCGCCTTTGACGACATCCTCGGGCTTGGCGGGCGTGGGTGAGGCCTGGTCGTCCTGCGAGGGCTCTTCGATGAGGTCGATAAGCTTGCGCTGTAACTCGTAACTCTTATCGTAGAAGATTGGGACCATGTCGCGGATTGCGGCGACTGAGAACGCGGGGTTGAGCACGCGGCGCTGGCGACGGTGAGCCGCGTGCTCGGCGATGAGAACGCCGTTACCTAGCAGGCGTTCGAGCATCTCTTGGGCGCGGATGGGCTTGATAAAGTCGTCATTGTGCTGCAAGACGTGTCCGATGAATCCCATATCGACTGATGACAAGCGCTGCCCGCCCATAAGGAAATTGTAGCGGACAACATTGCCGTACTGTTGGAACCACTCCTCGTGCTTTGCGTTTGGCGGAGCACCTATCACCTCTTTGAGGTTGCCCCAGAATGGGCTCGGGTTAGGCGGACCGGGGATGTTGTAAATTCCATACCGCCGCTCCGTGTAGGGGAAGAGGTAGAGATATCCGACGACTAGGGCGACGAGCGCGGCGGTGATGTAAGGATGGGCAGCGAGGGTTGACACGAGCGGGATGTCGACAAGTTTGGCCACGATCGGAATTTCTGTGAGTGACGCCATGTTGGGGTTGGGTGTTGAAGAAGGGATGGCGTGTGCGTTTTAAGTGCACGAATGCGCAGTCGGAAAGCGAAAGCGCAGACGAGCGAGATGAACGCTTTCGTGGACACCGGCACTGAGTTTGAGTGGGAAGCGAGGTAAAGCGAGTGATAGAAGAGAAATGACCCATGCAAGCCCACGCAGAGCGAGATGTGCGTGTGTCAGAAGCCGGGTAGGATAATGCAGTTGGCCGTCGGCCTTGCCCGCTGTCAACGTCGGTCACATGAGTAGTTGAGGGACTCACGTCTAAAAGAATTGGACAAGCACGTGGATCGACACAGCTAAAGGCGCGGTCAAAGTCATCATCACCGGGAAACCGCTCTACTACCACTAGGATTACCCCTACCTGCACGCTCATCTCCTCACCGCCACGGACTGACATGGCCGCCCATGGTCACGTGCAACGACGTCATTCTTGACCTTTACCTTTGATAATAGGCCCACCAGCATCAATTGATGATTATTGGAAGCCTATTTTATCAGAGGTCGGGAGCAAATGATTACCCATGAGAGCTCAACGTAAACGTATTGGCCAAAGAGTCAGGGACACTACAGTGTGACGTTGTGGGGCCATCAACAGTGGAGTCGGTTCAGCTTGCTCTCGTCCTACACGTCCCACCACCCCACGAGTCCCAACAAGGTGATACAATGGACTAACACAATGGCCACCTACCTCGTCATCTCAGTCACTGCCACACCCCAATCTAATGGCAATATCTGTCAGACCTTGATTGTTCAGACCTAGCTGGTAGGAACAAGACACAACATACATTCTTGATACTCGATCCTATCTCACTTCATCTTTGTTCCTTCATCTACTTTCTACTCTACTCAACTACAGCTGCGTTCACTCTTTTAATCGCATCTCCTAGCCCGTACCACCGGCCTATAACATCACCTGTTTCCCATCGTCTCCAAGGCAAGCACATTTCGGCACTCGTCGTCATCACCTGTACCTCTCTTCCCTCTTCATACCTGGCAACCCCACTCGCCAATCTAATCATCTAATAATGTCCATGACTCCAAAGGAAGAAGGTACGCCTAGACACTACCCCTAACCCTCCACTTCGGTCACTCGTTTGTTGGTCCAGTGGGTCCATGTGTTCTAAAACACTGTGTACATCCTCTGGCGCCTCTGCTACGCCTCTGCTACCCAGCCCTTGCCCTGCCCCGAGCAACATCCACTGACACTTGCGATACCCTTGCTACAACCCACGGCCCTCGTCATTATTGTTATCCCGATTTGCATCTGATCCTGTCAACAACAACATCTACATATCTCTTGGCCAAATCGCCACGTCGCTCCTCTTACCTGCGCAACTATTCCACTGCTACCGTTTCGATCCAAACACGCCCGCCGCCATTCCGCGATGGGGTCACAAGGCGCCGACGTCCCCCAGGACCAGAAGGCGGGATGGGCCAGCTTCATCAAGAGTCTCGCCCACATGACCGGCGACCTCAGCTCTATGACCGCGCCGCCGTGTAAGTTGCGCCGCTGCGCTGTACCGCCCCCCCGATGCCAAGACTGACACGCGCTCTCGCTCTCGCTTTGTTGTCGGTCCACGCCCGCGTTCCACGTACTCTCGCACGACCTGCGCCATGTTTTGTTTCGGGGTCCGATCGTGCCATTTATTCCTCTCCTTGCGTCTGTGCACCGCCCCCGCTCCCACAACAATTGGCTGCGCTGCTCCATCCCGCAGTCATCCTCTCGCCCACGTCGCTCACAGAGTTCCCTGCCTACTGGGCTGAGCACCCCGAGCTCTTCGCCGACATCTCAGAGGGCGAGACCGAGGAGGACCGCATGGAGCGCGTCTTCCTCTGGTTCATTGCGACCCTCAAGGGCCAGTACACCGTGAGTGGTTGCATGTGCGCAGCCGCAGCCTCATGCCCCGCCGCTAACACCAGACTCGTAACGAGAAGATGGGCTCGGAGAAGAAGCCTCTCAACCCCGTCCTCGGCGAGCTCTTCTACGGTACCTGGCCAGACGTCGAGGGTCGCGGCGAGACCGTCCTCATCTCGGAGCAGGTGTCGCACCACCCTCCCATCACTGCCTAGTGCGTCACACCGCTCACCGCCAGCTGACCACAGCTACGTCGAGAACAAGAAGGCTGGCGTTGCGCTTCAGGGCCATTCGGGCCAGAAGACATCGTTCTCCGGCACGTCGATCCTTGTCAAGCAGTCTGGTCATGCGATGCTGTTCGTGACGCCCAAGAAGACGGGCAAGCAGGAGACGTACCTCATCACGCTCCCAAAGCTCCGCATCGACGGCATCATCTGGGGTTCTCCGTACATTGAGCTCACCGACTCTTCGGCCATTCAGGCCAGCACTGGCTATGGTGTGCAGATCGACTACAAGGGCAAGGGGTACTTCTCTGGCAAGGCTCACATGTTCAAGGCCAAGATGACCAAGGCGTCCAAGACGATCCAGACCTTTGAGGGCGAGTGGACTGGCGTGTCCAATGTCGGCTCCTCCAAGGGCCCAGTGTTCTACGACGCCGACGCGCCCAAGGAGGAGATCACCGTCAAGCCCATTACCGAGCAGGGCCAGTGGGAAAGCCGCAACCTGTGGCAGAAGGTGGCCAACGGTATCCGCGGCGGCGACTTTGAGGCGGCAGGCCGTGCGAAGAGCATCATCGAGAACGAGCAGCGGCAACGCCGCCGGGATGAGGTCGCGGAGGGTACATCCTGGAAGCTGTGGAACTTTGAGCACGTCGATTCGGACCCCGAGTTCCAGAAGCTCGTTGCGATGATGAACGACAAGACGCAGCCAACGACCGAGGACGCATACGTCTACAGCGGGGAGCACTACAAGCAGCTCCTGGCTGGTGCGTCGGCTGAGTCGGCTGCTGCGGCACCGGCACCGGCAGCGTAGAGTAGTAGACATGTACAAGTTTGTTTTGACGTTGGGCTTTGACTGGGACACTGTCTTGTAACGTTGTATGGTTTGAGTAGTGTCAGTATGTTGACACCTCCACCACGATTGCCGATCCGGTCGGCTTGAACCGGCCTCACAGTTTGCCGGCAAGACGAGCCTCTCCTGCATTCTTGCATTCTTGCATTCTTGCATTCTTGCTATCATATTCAGCACACAATGTTTACCGAAATTCCTCCTCATGCCGAGTATTTTATGACTGCGCCGCGGTTCGCAGTTGTCGGCCGCGTACTTGAGGACACCTCGCGCTTCGACTACAAGGTCCTGGAATGGTACACCGATCGTAACCTGCCCGTGACGGGTGTTAGGGCGCCGCGTCCAGGCTTCGACAACGCCAAGCCCGTACTGGGCCACAAGGTGGTTGACGATGTGGTGAGTCTGTGAACGTGAGCAGTGCGGGTATGTGGCAAGACGAGGCGACGTGAGCAGTGCGGGTATATGGCAAGACGAGGGGCGACGTGAGAAGATGGAGTGGGCATACGTCGCTTGCGTCGCACCCGCTTCACAGACTCGGACGCTGAGCTCTTGATGCAGTCTGCTCGCGACTGATAAGTGACGAGCCCGTCCTCGCCCATAGCTTACACTAGACTCAACTCCCCGACCTCGCCGAGACGTCGATCAGCGTCATCCTCCACCCGGCACTTGGCATCAAGATGATGCAGTCGCTCTTCCCCGAGCAGCGGCGGCCTGAAGCTGAGCCGTATGCCATGTGGTTCCAGCCGGGTGCGGAGAGTGCCGAGATCTTCGACTTTGTCAAGGCCAGGGGTATTGGCGACAAGGTCGTGATTGGCGACCACCCGTGCATTCTCGTGTCGGGAGACGATGCACGGAAGAAGGCGCCCAAGTCTGCGCTGTGAGGCTAGGCTGTGAAGCTACGCTGTGCCAGCTAATGGTAGAGCGTAGAATAGCACAAGCTCGAAGATTTGTGGATGAGATGCATGCTGCTTGATGACGACTTTGTGGCGTATACAGAGGCATGCTGCTTGATGAGGACTTTGTGGCGTATACAGAGGCGTTGTACTTGCCAGGATGTTGTTCATCGAGATCTCGCATTCACTCACTATGGGGATCACTGGTGGAGGTGAGCCGGTGGCAACTCACACCTCACTTTCTAACCATCTATCATGGTCCTCCCACCATTCATCCTCTCTGGAGCCAACAGTCGCGCCCACTATACCCTGCTGGCACGGCTCGATGCGGCCGAGTCCCCGCAGGCGGCCATCGCGGTCGTTGCTGCCGAGGCGGTGCGGTGTCGCGGTGTGCTGGAAGGCAAGGCGGGCAATGTGAGTGTGCCGTTCCACCTTCTCCCACTTCCCCTCCTCACCAGATCACTTCTACCTCATATCAGCTGGCTTCTCTGAACCTTCACGGGCTTGCTAACGTCAGTCCAAAACCGCTGAGACGCTCATCATCCTCCTCACCTGCACCACGGTCAGCACCATCCCACTAGACACCGACTTCGCCCTCGTGCCGGCCCTCAAGCTGGCCGAGAGCGGCAAGTCGCACCGCCGCACAGGGTATCGATTCCTTATCGAGCGCTTACCGGAGGGACATGAGCTCGCCTTGATGCTCATCAACACGGTACGAAAGGACTTGGCGAGCTCCAACCCGGCTCACATCCTTATGGCGCTCGGCGCGATCTGCCATCTCCCTAGCGACGAGCTCGCACCAGCCGTGCTCCCACTCCTGAATGAGAGGAGGCTGGTGGAACATGAACTGTGAGCTATGATTCGACTCTCTTCAGCTGACATCAGGCCGGCTGTCCGACAACGAACGATCCAGGCACTCTGCGCACTCAATGGACAGCTGGGCCTACGCGAGCTCGCACGACGTATCAGGAAGGAAGACGACGACAGTGTCCTGTCATCGATCGTCAAAAGCTTTGGAGAAGCGCTTCATGTGAGCTGTGGAGATCCTGCAAGCTGACATCAGGCGGGCGCACGTGAAGAGAACCCCGAGAAGCGGCGGAGGCAGTTCGATACGCTCTTCGCTGCTGCCGCTCGGCATCTCCACCCTTCCCCGCTACTCGTGCAGCTTATGCGCGCAGTCGCTTGTGTGCTGGCTCCCCTTGGGCGCGGGGAAGATCTCACAGACCATGTCCTCGAACGCGCTCACGCGCTGACTGACGAGATTGTCGAGGTCACCACCACGCCGGGGCCGTGGGCCCAAGGTGAGCTACAAAGTGATCGCCTAACTGACGCCAGCCTGTTTGGTGGAAGTGTGCGCGCTCGCTGCTACGATCTGGGCCGCGGATAGCAAGCCCGTCTCTGAGCCATTGTTAGAGCATGTCCGCAACTTGCTTCTCCCTGAGAAGGAGAAGGGGAAGGAACGGACTCCGGTCCATTCCGCGAGGTCAAGTCCACGCAAGCCCGAAGGAAAGAGCTCCAAACCTCATCCTAACAGGCGGATACTCGGGCTACGCTGTCTCGCCACTCTTCCGTTCGTGTGGCTGGACGGCCTGACGGAGACACACATGGGCGCTCTCATGGCCGGCGTCGACTCGGGCGACAGCACGGTTCGGCTGGAAGTGAGGTGCTGTCGCGATTCCGCTGACATCAGACTCTCCGCCTCCTGGCCAAGGTCGACGCTAACCTTCCCCGTCTGACAGCAGACAGCCACCTTGACTCTCTCTCCCGAGGGGCGGAAGAAAAGGAAGACGCCGCCTCGCGCGCGCTCGAGGCTCTCGAGGTCGCTTTGGAGGGCGAGGAACCTGGTACACGCGCGCAAGGTCTGGCAGAGAGCCTGGCTCGTATTACACCTCACTTCACACACGTGTGGATGAAGGGCGTCCACGCCGCCATCGGATACACCCAGATCCTCCCACCGACGTCGTTCATCGACCCGGCCGCGGACGCACTCCTCGCTGCCCCCGCTGACCCCACCCTCGCGGTCGCAGTGGCCACGCTGGCCGTCGAGCACGATCGGCCTGCTGTGCCTGCGCTGCTCGCGGCCCTCCCCCGTGTCGACCCCGAGGTTCAAGAGCTCTGCATCCTGGCTCTGGTGCCCCTGCATGGTGGGCAGGAGGCCGTTCGCACCCTCCGCAAAGTCGCCGAAGGGGCGATCCCGCATATCCGGCGGCGTTGCGAGCAGGTCGCGCTCGTGCTGGAGCAGGGCCAGGCGTGGGATGTCGTGGGCCGGGCCAAGTCGCGTGCTGTGAGTCGCCTCTTTTAGCTCATGTACAATACCTGGGGTTAGCTGACATTAGCTCACGGATGTCCTCGACGCGCTTCTTGCTGTGCATGCCGAGCTGGTCACTCCGTCGCGCCCATCGCTCGAAGATCGCGACTCGAACCTGTCCGCGAGCACCATCCGCTCCAAGCCCGCCGCGCTCAAGTATAATTACGGTACCAGCAGCCCGCTCGGCCGCGCGGCGGAGCTCGCGATGGGGCGAAGCGCCCTCGTAGAGCCTGACGACGTTGCGCTGGATGAGCTAACAGCTGACACTGGCCGTGTGCGTATCTAATCCTAATCCTTAGTCGCACTCGAAACCATACCCCTCATGTGAGACGGCATAACCTACTACCAGAGGCAAGATGCATGTTGTATGTCTATACTTCTATGGTGGCGAGCCACTCACACACCGCCCGCGCACCCACACAGCCCCAATGTCCCGGTCATCCCCCGCAAACAACCACTTCTCGAAGAGAGCGCGTGTATCCCCGCCGCCCCAGAACCCCGGACTCCTCGGCCTGATCCAGAGCGCGTCAAACTCCCGCCCCGGCTCGAACGACCCCGCGTCAACGCCAGCAATGTCGGCACCTCCCCGCGTGGCGAGGAACCACAGTTCGGCTATCGACAGTCCTCGGGCAGTCAGTCCCTCAAAGGCGAGAATGCGGGACATTGCATCCGCAGAACGGATGGCAGCGAGAACCCCGGTCGCCGGCCCGCCCGAACAGTCGCTACCCAGCCCAACCCGTACCCCGGCATCAAGTAGGCCCAGTACCCGGGCCGCCCCAGAGTTGAGGTTGACATTACTCGTCGGGCAATGTGATACGCCTGCTCCCCGTTCGGCGATGAGGGATACTTCGTCCGGGGTGAGATGTACGCCGTGTGCGAGGATCGTGCGCGGCGTCAACAACCCAAAGTGGTCATATACGCCTGCGTAGCTCGGGAGATCGGGGAAGGCCTTGCGCACAGCCTCGATCTCGGCGTGGTTCTCCGAGATGTGGGTTTGGATTGGGAGGTCGTTCTCTTTCGCAAGCTTGCCCAGGGCAGATAGGAGTGGCGGGGAACAGGAGAGCGCAAAGCGTGGAGTCAGGATTGGCCGCACGAGGGGCTGGTTGGCGTAGGCAGAGCCGTTGGAGAGGATGGAGGGCGTGTTCGCGAAAAAGTGGGGGAAGGCATCCAAAAATTCGTGTGTAGAGGTCATGCTGGCGACGCAGCTCTCCTCCACGTAGTCAGGAGGACTGTTGCGGTCCATACTGCACCTGCCGACGAGGGCGCGCTGGCCGGCTTCGAGCGCGACTTCGGCCAGCGTGAGCGAGGCGGGGACGTGGAGTGTGCTGTAGTAGCAAGCGGTTGTTGTCTGGCGTCAGCCGGGAGGGCGAGGGAAGTGAGGGGAAGGTGAGGGACAGACTCACTCCAGCTGCCAGAGTACGCCGCACGACCTCTCCGTAAACTTGACGGGCGTAATCGTCATCACTAAACTTCCTCTCTAGCGGAAAGGTGAGCGCATCAAGCCACTCGAGGAGCTGCAATGAATGCCCCAGCCCATTGTTCGGATACTGCGGCGCGTGCTTTCGTCAGCCAGCTCACTCCCGGCACTCCCGACACTCCCGACATACCGTATGTGTATCAACCATTCCGGGACAGAGGAATCCTTCGTGCACCACCACGAGATTATCCAGATCTGTCCCACGCCGCGCGGCGGCTGTATCTGCTGCCTGTTGGGAGAGAGAGGGAAGGCGTTCGATCCATGCTACCCGACCACTGCGGATGCATATGAGGGCATCGTAGATTTCTAGATGCGCACGCGTGGGCGCGTGGACTATTGGCGCCAGGTAGAGGGCTGTGTGAGCTTGCTTTGAGGGGACGAGGGGACGAAGGGATAGGCTCAGAGATATTGTTGATTAGCATGGCTGGCGTTTCGGCATGCCCCTCGGAGAGGAGGGTGTGCGAGCCCCAGCGTCCTCATCATTGCCTAGAGAAGGTGGATACTTACTCTGGTGTGAGGGGGTCATTGGGGCATTGGGCGGTTAAGAGAGAGAGAGAGAGAGAGAGAGAGAGAGAGAGAGAGAGAGAGAGAGAGAGAGAGAGAGAGAGAGAGAGAGAGAGAGAGCAACATGGACCCGGTAGTACCCGTTTCTAAGGGGCGTCACGTGTGAGGTCATGGCCCATGGACATGGTGCCTGTTTCCAGATAGGTGACAAGGTGTGTCAGAGCGTTCAGAGGCTGACATAAGGCCGTAGGGGCGTACAGTACCTTATCCGTGTTGATTCAAGGCTAGATAACAAGCCGCCATTGAGCCGACCTTGTGCCTCTCTCACATATCCCGATTGCAGATAGGCTGATAGCAGATACGATCTTGTCCGGTCATCGCGTCACCACCCCTTTGTATCACTTTGTATCACGTCGCCCAGCTCATGCAGGGGCATGCATTCTATACCCAAACAACCAAAAGTCCCAGACAGCGTGAACTATTATCTAAATCTACGTCGCCTGCTCCTACTGACTTGCGACCCCCTCCGGCCCCAGCCCCGGCCATGCAATGATGTGTGCACCACTCTGCCAGCTCCCCTCGCCTTCCGCCGTCTCGTCCGCTTAGCCGCTGAACGACCTCGGGTACGCCCCGAACGCCTTGGCCGCAACGTCTGCGTTGTGGATGCCGAAGCGGCTCGAGCAGTCGAGAAGAATACGCAGGCCGTTGCGCGCGCGGATACGCGAAATGTCCGTGTGAGACTCGTGCGTGGGCCGCACAGCCTCGACCGCCTTCTCGCCTCCAGGGTAGGGGAACCTCTTGGACAGAACCTCGTAGACCGCAAGAGTGACACCGAACTGAGGCGACGAGCGGATAACACGCGCAATACCACCCTTGAAGAGAGCGCGTGGCCCTTCCTCGCGAGCAATGGTGAAAAAGCCGTCGATGAAACCCTTGTACACCGTCTGTCCAGCACGCGATTGGGACTGCAGGCGCGTCTTGACGACATCGGCGGGTGTGGTCAAGTACGCCGCGGGCATGCCCGAGATACCCGCCGCAATGAGGAGCTCGCCGAACGAGAGCACCTTGCCGCGCTTGCCCTCTCCGAACCAATCCTTCTTCATGTGGGCGTACGCAGTGAAGTAGATCATGGACTGAGGTCAGCTGGAACACAAGGGAAATTAGCCTGCGCTGTACTCACAAAGGGAATGTCACGCCACAGACAAGCTGAGGCACCCTTGTACAGACCAACGATACCGAGCTGCTTGACAACGTGGAGGGCTCCACGTGGCGCCGCTGCGCCCTCCATCCGCGCCATCTCGCCAGCCATCTGGAGACGAATCTTGACAATCTCAAGAGGGTTGGTGACAGCAACCTGACAACCACCAGCGGCACCACCGGCAACGAGCTCGGCCCACAGAGGGATGCGACCAGTCTCAGGGTCCGTGAGCTTTTTCCTCACGAGCTCGTTGACGGTAATCTTGATGGCCTTCTCGGGTGCCACGCCAACGAGCTGAGGGAGCACACCACGATAGAACGCGCGGATGCCGCCCTCGTTGTGGTACACCTTCTTGACACAGTCGAAAGCGTTGCGGTACATGACCTCGCCAACAACGTTCGAGCGCTGGTTCTGCAGACGAGTCTTGACGAGGTCAATGGGGTAGACAGTGAAGGCGCCGATACCGCCAGCAATACCGCCCATCACAAAGTTCCACGCGTTCTCGCCAACCTCGTGAACGAAGCCGCGCGAGCCCTTGAGTTCGGTGACAACGTCTGTTGGTGGGTTCCACTTTGCGTCGAGGAGCTGCTCAAAGTCGGCCATGGTCAGACGCTGACTGCCAGCCAGCAAACCACTGCCACGCGACGCAAAGTGCCAGATGATGTTGGCCTCCATGGGAGTGAAGCCGCCGTAGCGGAGGTTGGCAGCGCATTGATCGAGGAAATCGGATACGCTGATGCGGCCGTCCTTGGACTTGCGCACCGCGCGGAGGAGGAGGCGCTCCACCACGTCCATGTCGCGGATGACTGGGCGGCATTAGCATGGATATCGCGGATGACTATATTGCCGAACTGCCAGCTACGGTCTTCCGACTCACTGTTGCTGAACGCAATCACCTCCGAGTAGCTGATCTTCCGGCCGGGGTTCATCGTGCACAGCGTGGGCAGTCGTGTAAGGACAGACTCGGACAGCTTATGCCCAGCGACCTCGGTGATGATGTGCTGGAACTCATCGGGGCTGATATACCCGTCACCGTCCTTGTCGAAGAAGTGGAAGGCCTGGCGGAGACGCTCGCCCTGGAAGCCCTTGATGAGCTGGGTGAACTGCGAGTAGTCGAGCGTGTGTGTCTTTCCGCGCTTGCCAAGGTAGAGCTTGCTCCAGTCGCACTCAAAGTTGAACGCTGTTGAGTCAGTGCAGTTCTTCCGAGTGGACTGGACTAAATGTCGGTCGGTGTTCGTAATACTCACGGATACCGCTGTCCTTGATGTTGTTGCCCATCACATGCTTGAACTCCTCGTAGTCGATGGTTCCCGACGCGTCCCTGTTGTCAGCTGGTCATCTCTGCAGTAAGACCTACACGTCGAAAACCGAGAATGCGAGCTGGTAGTCGGCATCGGGCTGGGGTTAGGGGTGGCCAGGCACTCATTCCGTATCGGACGTACACGTTTCAGCACTGCCGTCAGTCATAGCCCAAGCGTCAAGTATGCATTGCTTCTCGCGCCAAACTCACGCGTCTCAAAGAGCACAAAGTCGTTGAAGGACACGAGCCCGCGCTTCTTGATGTCGGCGACCTGGAAAACTGGGACGGGTTAGCGTGTCGGCAGAGAGGGTTCAAGGGTAGGGCCGGTAGTCACCGGTAGCCGCTAGCCAAAAGAGCCGTCGTACTCACGGACGCTGTACTGCTGGCGCTTAATGCGGTTGAAGCCCTCGTCGGTGGGTGCAATTGCGTTGATAAACTGGTCGACATTCAGGAACCTGTAGCATGTTAGATGTGTTCATTCTGTGCTTTTGTTCGTTCTTGGCGGTATGGCGGAGGGATCGCGTTGACGCCATACGCCATGCGCCACCGGATGGTTTGTTGCCGCCGGGTGACGACTCGTAAACGAATTTTCGGGCTGCCACCGCCCGGACGCGCCTAGCGCACCAGCTTTGCCTTCCTTCCCCGCATGCGTCCGCCATAAAACGGCAAGCATCACCGCCACCACACTGCATGGTCTGCAGAGCCCGTGGGGTGTGCTCGTACGCTGGCCACATGATCACGAATGCCTGCCCGTGCACAGCACCCCAAATCATTGGCACGGCACGCACCGCGACACGTAGCTAGGGACGCGCCTCGGACCTCGTGAGCGGCAATTGCAACGTCACGGTGACGGCGTTGTTGAAACCGCTGCAGCCAGTGATGGATCCAAAATCGCTCGCCGCCGCCATAGCGTCCAGGCTAATGCATTTGATGTTGTCCGCCATTACTGGACACGCTCGCATCGCGGTTTGCTGAATTGGCGTTTGGCAGCTGACTGGCTTTTCTCCCCGCCTCGGCAGACTGCACCCAACCAACTCACTTTTCACCGTCAATGTCGACGCCAGCGTTTTTGTCAAAGGTGCGCTTCCACCTGTGGAGCTCGGACTCTCCAGGCTTGATGAGCGCTCCAGCGGTCGAGGTGATCGCGCCGATGGCGGAGGATGATCCCTTGTCCGTCGACATGAGGGGCGGTGAGGTTTTCGGGGATGGGGATGGAAAAAGGGATGGAGGGGAGGTCTAGAGGACGGACGAGAGAGTCGGAGGAGACAAGGTAGAGTTGGGAGAGAAAAGAGTAAAGAGGAAGAGGAAAAGAGAAAGAGGAGGAGCAAGGAGATTGTTGTTGCTATGAAAGTAGTCAACCACCTCTTTAGGTCTTGAGTCACAATAAGTCAATATCCTTCAATCGTGTTGTATTCAGGGTAACTTTGAAGAGAGTCATAGAAATATGACACGGACCGGACTGCCGGCATTCAAAAAAGTCAAGTCAACTCTCTCTCTCTGGCTACTCTAGGCACGGACCTTTGTCGAAACTCAAATGTTTACAAGTCAGCAAAAGGTAAAGAGGTAACTAATTAGCTAAAAGAGTGCAACAACCCGAAGCGGGTAGACCGTGCAACAAGACGCCCACTTGACCGCTTGTCTTAATATCGCATACCTCCGGCCACCGGCCACCCTATTCTTTGACGACTTACAGTACCAACCTTGGCACCGGGCAGGCTGGCCCGGCAACCCAGACCCTTCAGTGTCCCTCATGCCCTCCTCTCATGTCCCTCACCCCTCACCCCCTCACCCCCTCACCCCCTCACCCCCTCACCCCCTTGTGCTTGACCCCTCGGTCCTCTCCGAGTAGAGACAGCTCCAACAAACAGCGAGCCAAGGCTTATCCCGAGAATCGGGCAGTTCCGCACATTCCATTCCGACGCGCAGCCATCCTACCGCGGTTTCCTGGCCTTCCTGGCCCTCCTAGCCCTCGTACCATCCTGAGCTCTCCCAAATTGAATCCCTTGTCCTGGCTTGTCTACTGTTTAGTCCATGACCCATGATCCAAGCATCCTCTGTTATCTGACGATCTAACTCTGACACAGCGACATCCACTTTGTAGACATCTAACAAGTGCTTGCCGCTGACCTATAGAGTGTCTAGCACAGTGCTGCGCGTGGTAATGTTAGGCACCGGGTGATTATTGACACAGCTCTACCTGCCCAGAATGTCAGAATGCCCATAATATCCAGAATCCAGCTCGAGCCGCTTATCTTTTCCGACCATCATAATTTATCCAGTCCCCACCCTCATCCCTTGTAAATATCCGGTCTTCCTAGAATCCTCCACCACTACCTTCGCCTCTGCCTTCCTTGGGCCAATCCCTCAATACCTCCAATACATTGTCAACTCTGACCGCGACTGCTTTGGCCACCCACACCCCTAACAAACTCTTATCATGGACGGCTTCGACCTTCCCATGTCTTTTGGCAAGAAGGGCAAGCAACCGGCGCCCCAACAACAACAACGAGCACAGCCTGGCTCGGGTTCAGGTTCGGGCTCGCGTGGAGCGCGCGGAATCGTAGGTGGCGGGCGCCGGCGAGGACGAGGACGCGCAGAGGTCAGTGGACTTGACACGGTGGCGGGTACCAAGGTGAGTGATAGCGAGTATAGCGAAGGCGCTATTTACTCTTCCCTCCTTCCCTCTTCTCTTCTCTCGTTGGTCTCTCTCCGTAGCCCGCTCGGGCCCGAAGGCGTTACTTCAGGGAGTTTAGGCAAAGGTCGAATCACGCTAGATGGGGCCAACGGTCGCGAATTGCCGGCGGGAGACCTCTGGTCACCAATCGTGGACGTGCGGTATTTCTGGTGATTTGGTTTGGTTTCTGTCCACGTTTGGTTTCGCTTGGTTTCGCTTGGTTTCGTTTGGGTGTGGCGGTGGCGCTGACATTCCAGAGGCCGTGTCCGACTTCGCCTGCGAGCGACCCAGCTGCCCTGCGTGCTGGCCCAAGTGGCCCAAGCGGTGATCGAGGGGAGAGGGGAGACTGGCGCGGCGGACGCGGAGGGAAGGGAAGGGGACGGGGACGTGGACGTGGCGGCGGCGGCGGCGGCGGCGGCGGGTTTGGTGGCCACGGCGGCCAAGGGAGACATGGCGGTCATGGTGGTGGTGGCCATGGAGGCGCACAAGGTGGAGAAGGGGGTGCGCTCTGGCGCGACTCCTTCTGCGAGAATCCCTGGAACGAACTTGAGCGCGCGCGGGCCAGGTGATTGTCGTGCATCGTGCATCGTGCATCGTGCATCGTGCACCGACGAGACGAGAGGGGTCGTGTTGTATGTATGGGTATATGGGTAACCTGTCGTTCGGAGATCTATGGCCCCATAGCGGCCTGACGCGCTGACTCTCACATCGCACGCTCTGCGCTCCATGCGGTATTTATAACGCCTAACATGATGACAGCTCGCTCGGAGAGTACCTGAGTACAGGCGCGCTGGAATTTGCAAGTTGGGCTGAGTCTTGCTCGACGGGTCGACAGTCGCCAGCAGCCATGTCAGCATGGTGGAAGAGTTCTGCTACGTTCCGCCTTGTCTGCACGTCTTTGATGGTGGAAGGATTGATGGTAGAAGGAGGGTCGTGGCGTTAGTTCCCAAGCCTGGTCGTGAGAGCGTATTGTGCCAGCCACTGCCTGTGATAGAACAGGTCGTACTTGGGAGGGCATAGTCTGCTGAAGGGCAAGTTGGTTGCCAGCTTCCTCCACATCTTAACCAGCAAAATACTGCCTCTGCGCCTCCCCCATCCCGCAACCGCTTGGCATCCCATTACTGGCAGTGACGTACACAGAACTCGAGCGCTGGTACCGCCACATCGTCCCACCATTCCTTCCCCTGCTCCGGCGCGCCCATCTCCGGCTCCATAGCACCATGAGGCATGTCCTTGCCCACGAGCAAGAGGCTCTCGACACCAAGCTCCTCAAGACGGTCATGGAGCACGCTCGTCGTCATCGGATCGAGGAGAGTGTCGGCCTCGGCGAGCACGAGGACTGTCGGCGGGAACTTGTCATGCAGGTGTTGCATGGGCGAGTGTTCGGTCGGGTACGGCCACGGAGACGCGGTGAGGCACTCGAGGAGCGTGCCGCTCAGCATGGCCTGCTGTCAGCGGCTTCAGATGGAGCCTACCATATGTCCCCAGACCATACGGCCGGATAGGTCGGCCGGGTCTTCTTTCCTGCTGTCAGCGAAGATGAGGAGGCACCCACATCCGGTCATGCCTCGTAGTGATGGGCTCTGCGAAGAGTGCGTCGACTTTGACCCTATCCTCGTCTGAGAGCGAGGCCAAGGCTTGGGCGTGAGTCACGCGCTCGCTGGGACGTTTGAGGGTCGTCGTCAAGTCCGCGAGGGGGTAGACGACGTAATTGGCTTTGGGGAGGGGCAGGCCAAGGCGGTGCGCGTCGATCGACTATCATCAGCTTGTCAGAACCAGAATAGAAGCTTACGAGAGAGAGCGTCGCGTATCCGCCCGCACTGGCGCCCATCACACATACTCGCGACGGATCGAGGGGCGCACGTGTAGGCAAAACGTCCAGGACCCACTTGTACCCGTCGACGATATCCTCTCTGATCTCTGGGAAGCGGACGCTTCTGTCAGCTTTGAATTCAAGAGGACATACTGCGGGGCCATACGGTACTCGAGGCCCACCACGGCGAATCCTTGCGAGAGGAGATACCCCACGTGTCGGGTGAGAATGTGCTGAGAGTCGCAGATGACAAACCCACCGCCGTGGTATGTGATTGCGATCGGAGCCTTCTCCCCCTTCTCAAGGGTCGGGAGGAAGACGTCAGCATGACATCCACCCGTGACCGTGTCGGCAAGGGGCTTGAAGAGGTAGCGGGTGTAGGTGTGTCCTTCGCGGGAGACTGGCATTGCTCTCTAGTTGGAGAAGAAGTGACTATCAAGATGAGGCTGCGAGAGGGTGGGGGTGTGGGGGTACGTAGCTGACGGCATCGGCCCGGGGCACCGGGCCCTACGATCGTCATATCCGGAGCGCCGCATGAGACAAGTCTGCCATCTAGCCATCATACTCTTCATCACCATGCCGACATCGAGAGAAGGATTCGAGTACACTCGATACCTGTTCAAGGAGGTGGCGCCGTCCATGACGGGCGGGTGTCATGCTGACGTGTGGATGCCGCTAAAGGACAAGGTCAAAGGCGGGAGGGTGCCGGTTGGTGAGTCTTCCATCTCAATCTGCCTTCCCTCCATGTCTCTTTCCCTATCTCT
This sequence comes from Cutaneotrichosporon cavernicola, assembly GCF_030864355.1. NCBI lineage: Eukaryota > Fungi > Basidiomycota > Tremellomycetes > Trichosporonales > Trichosporonaceae > Cutaneotrichosporon > Cutaneotrichosporon cavernicola. Next base: position 204,298 of record NC_083399.1, on the reverse strand, counting down.
TGACCTAATGACCTAATGCTGCTGAAGAAGCTGTGCTTGTCAGCTTTGATTGCATTCACGAACTGACCCCAGGCATCACATACCACGGCGGTGGGTTCACGACAGCCGACTCGCAACACGTCTTCACCGGCCACATCGAGCACCTCCTCGAGCGGGGCTTTGCAGTCGTCTCCCTAGAGTATCGAATGTGCCCGCAGTGAGCCTCCCCTAAACTTGGCTTTCGTATTTGTGGTTGTATGCTGACGCCAGCGTCCGCCTTCCCGAGATCCGCGAGGACCTGCTTGACGGCTACCGCTGGGTCCTCCAAAACCTTCCCAAGATCCATCCCGAGCTCGATCCCGAGCGTAACTTCGTCTTCGGTGGAAGCGCAGGCGGAACATCAGCAATGTTGGTGGTACGTCAGCTAGTAGTCTCTAGAACAGGCTTACCGCAGTCGATCGATGCCGCAGCGGCCGGCTTGCCTCTCCCGAAGGCGAACTATATCGCGTACCCGCTGTCCGACACGAACGCACGCTATTTCAGGGAATACAAGCCGTACGAAGATGCGATGGCGGACCTGTCTGAATATGACAAGAAGAAGGTTGATGACCTCCTCTTCGAGCCCGTCAGCACGGCGCATGATGTTTGGTGAGCTAAGGGGTCTTGCTTAGCTGACGGCAGGGCGGAGGACGGGTCTTCACCTCGCGCGACTTGGGCGAGCATGGTGCGTGCGCGTCGAGCATTAGGATTCAGTTAGAGACCGTGCCGGGAGCTGACAGCAGGCCATCGACTCGGCCTCGCTCAACGAATTTCTAACGAGCCATGCACCGCCGTACCCCGACGCGCAGAATCCCATCAAGCTCATGTCCGCCTCCTTCCCACCCAGTGTGTGGGTGCTCGCGGCAGATGACTCGCTGCTTGACCCACAGCAGACTCGTGATGGCCACGCCCGATTGCTGGAACTAGGGGTTGAGAGCAAGCTCATCGAGGCGCAAGGTATGCCACACGGCGCTCTAGAGCCAGGACCAGGTAAGGACGGGTGGAAGGAGCGGTTCTGGCCTTTCGCGCAGCCTGCACTCGAGTTCTGCGTCGCTAAGTGCGCGAAGCGCGGGTGGTGCTGGATCCAGTAGTTGGGTAGGATGTAGGAAGTGCTCGCGCTTCGTGGATGGCAGGTAGGAAGACGAGGTCGTTTCACGCTAGCTCAAGGTCATGACTCGTCAGAGTAGCAGAAACGGGATTACAATGCTGCAGACAGATATTACAGATGCTCGATACGTTGCTCACAACTGCAGCCCTCCTCAGGCTAGCAGCGCCGCTCCTCGCTACGACCCAAAGTCATCTACGTGTCGGCTCGCCTTACGTCCCGCGCCCGACGCGCCGACCCCCAGCCCACTGACCATCTCGCGTTCCCGCCGGAACTCGTGCGCCGAATACACTTTCCCAGCGTAGTCGCTAGCACTCCCATGAGCAGCTCGGGAGGCAGGTATACCGAGCGGCGGCGCCTTTGCAGACGACAAGGCGCCCAAAAGACCAGGCGCGATGGCAGCAAGCAGCTCGGCCGGCGTCGGGTTCAGTGAGATAGAGCTGGACCGCGCATCGAGGCTGCGCTGTATCCTCCCCACCTGAGTTGGAGAAATACGCGCCTCCTGCGGCGGCTCGACCTGGACTGTGGGGAGTGGCGAGGCGCGGGGCATCGGCGACGCAGAAGCCGACGGCGCGTATACGGGGACGGAGGGATCCCAAGCGCGTCGGAGGGGGTCGTTCCGCGGTAATTGGCGGAGGAATGGGGTTGCGAGAACGCGCGCTGATGGAGCACACGACTTTCCCGCCGCTACGGCGGCGGTGGATGGGAGGAGGGCGCGCAGGACCGTGCGTGCGTCCAGCGACGGGAGAGCGGTGGATGCGCCACGCGTCATCGCATTCGCTGCTAGCGGGGGAAGCGCGCGGGCCAGCCGCGCGGCTGTGGGCCCTGACACTTCGAGGGCGGCGAGGCGGGCGATTGTAGTGGCCAGAGCCTCGCCGGCACGTGGATGGGATGAAGATGCCTGTGCGTCCGCGAGGCGGAGGACGCGCGCCAGCGGCGCCTCCGTATGTGGATACTCTGTGGCCCACGGATCAGAGTTCAACGCTAGGAGGGCAGCGAGGGATGTTTGTGCCCCGTCGGTGTCTTGGATGCCGAGGATGGACGCTGCGGCCACAGAAGCGCCCTCGTCCAGCAGGTTTTCGATGTGGGGTGACGCGAGAGCGGATTCCAACGTCCAGTCGCGCCTGGCGAGGAGTGAAAGTGCGGCCAGAGCGCGTCGCTTCCCATCCGCCTCCAAGGTCGAGAGGGAGGCGAGGAGAGTCTCAGGCGTTCCCAGGCGGAGGGCCGTTGGTCGATAAGTAGGAATAGTGGTGGCTGGTACCGGCGTCGTACCGTCTGCGTCTGCGTGGGCGTATAGACTTAGGGTGATCTGCCGCGCCGGTGCTCGGATGACTACGAGGCGCGTCGTTGTCTAGTGTCAGAATGGCATAGGGAGACGTACGCCTTCGGGCATGTCGAGGATAAAGTCAAGTGCGTGCGAGCTGGACGTGACGCGAGCAGAGGTGCGTGCAAGTGCGTTGATGGGGTCTGATGGTGCGACATTGAGCAGGATCTCAAGAGTAAAGTCGCTGGGAGAGGTTTGGCTGTTATCAGTCCCGCGCAGAAACGGAGAGCCGAGACGAGACTCACCCCACACCGTCTGGACACGCAACGCCTTCGGGGATCACGCGGAGGCTGGAGAGGCGTACGGGAGCCGAGAAGCGTATGGCGCCCATCCGCCCGCTGCCGTCGGGGTAGAGGGTCGGGGTGCCGTGATATACGAGCTCGGCCATGAGAGTGTGAGAGAGTGGAAGGTCGAAACGCGAAACAGTAAAGGTCATACAGGTCACGTCATGCCGTCATGCCCTGGAGCTAAGTGGAGACTACCCTGCCCCACTCTGCAATGCCGCCTAAAAGGAGTCATGTTTACCCTGCCCGGCACCGGCTGACTTGGTGATTGTATCTAGATCGAGATCTAGTGGAGTGGGCTCATTCCCTAGTGATCTGCAGACATTATGGTAATGCTCTAATGCTCTAACCAATCAGTGACGTTTGCGTAAAGCCTTCATTATATGATGATTGGCCACTTGCTAGAGTTAAAGTAAACCTAGAGGTAAAGAGTGAAAGAGTGAAGAGAGGGCCGCGGGGCTTCAGGCTTACGGGAGTCACCGGATCTCATTTGCCGCTCTGGAGCCAGTCATTGCGTATGACAGGAAGGGAAGGGTGGAGGTCCCCGACAAAGGCGCCTCATACGACCACAAATGACATTGCCATTATTGCCATTATTGCCCTCATTACCTCTTTGCTTCATCGTCACCTTCTCCTTGTCGTCACTACAACCTCCTTCCTGTTATGGCGTCAGATAGTGACCAGGGTCCATCAAAGCGCCCTCGTTCAGAGGTAAAGTCTAGTCGCCGAGCACTTAGCTGCACAGAGTGCAAGCGCCGCAAGACCAAGTGTTCGGCCCTAGGCAAGACACCGTGCGACTCGTGCATCAAACGCGGCCGTCCAGCCGACTGTTACTGGGAAGATGCACCTGAGCAGTAAGTTGTAGTTATTTCTTTATAAACGCTGATACGGACCGTCATATGCCCTTGCGTCGGACCTGGACGCTCTGAGGGTGGAACTACGCGATCTGCGGACCCAGGTACATGGCTTGTCTGCGCCGTCATCTGTCCTCCCAAGTTATTCCAGTAATGGCGGCTCGACGGCCCAGAGTCCGTATGTACCCGCTGCACCAAAGCCCGCACGTCGTAAGGATGGAATCGAAGTCACGGTTACGACGCTCGAGGACAAGATCGTCGGCGTTGGCCCGGGCTCGCGGCCCACCAAAGGAAGTCATGCTATGCCGTGGGACACGGCCGCCCATCGGCAGGCACTGGTCGAGAACGCCATGAGCATGCTTCCTCACCCAGCGACTGCCGCTGCGCTCCTCGACGAGTTCTTTACCGGCCCAGTACACCTGTGCTGGTACGTGTTGGACGAGCGGACGTTCCGTGCCAAGCACGCCGCGTTCGAGAAAGGCGAGCGTGACCCATCTTGGCTCGCGCTCTACCTCATTGTGAGTTGGTCTCGAGAGGCGAACTGACACACCAGGTCCTAGGCATCACAACGAAGATCAGCCCCAACAACGCCGTCCACTTCCCGGGGACGGATATAAAGCTTATCCCCACCGCGCTATATCAGGCGAGCCTGAATGCTCTCGAGGCGGCAGAGTACCTCGCCATCCCGCAGGTGCGACACATCCAGTGCGCGATCCTCTATGTCGTCACCCTCTTCGTGAGTCGGCTGCTACTATTTTGGAGCACTTCTGGGCTGACCATAGCACTTTGGCGACGACGACGATGATGTCAAGCGCCAGAACATTGTCCTACGCCACCTAGACGCGGCCGTGTCGACACTCCTTTGGCTCGACCTCGACATCATGGGCGACAACTGGAACGCCGCACCACTCGACGACCCAGCTCTTGCGGACCTGTCGCCACACGCTGCACACGAGCTGTGTAAGCAGCTCGTGCACATTGTCCAGTTTATGGACACGACAATTCCGCGGCGGCGCTCTATCTGGCGTTTGATGAACAGTACGTCTCCTCTTCCAGATAGGCAGTCTTGTGAGTCGAGCTGACAGCAGTCACAACGTCGATCCCCGCGAACCGCAAGGTGCCGTCGGACATGGACTACCCGGAGCTGCCTTCACACGTCGTCACCCCAGCCGGTTTGCCAAGGGTACGTTTGGTCTCCTCCCCTTCCAATATCTTATGCTGACACGCAGTCCGCCAACGCCTTCTGCGTCGCTCTGCGAAAGTACGGCAACGACAGCGCCGAACTCACACACGAGGAGACAATGGTGTACGACGCCGAGCTACGTAGTGCGCTCGCTCTAGTTCCCCCACCTGCCTCGCTCGACACCTCGTGGATGCTCCACATGGTAATCACCAGCGTGCACAACCGCATCTTGCGCGCCCACCGGCCGTTTCTCATGCGCTCCGTCAACGACCCGTCACTGGAAGTATCTCGCCGTGCATGTGTAGAGTCGGCGCGCCGCATAGTCGAGGCGCAGCTGGTATTCAACGTCAAACCCGAGATCCGCCCTCGCTTCGCCGTGCGCTGGGTCATTGGCGCAGTCGTCGTCCTAGCCATGGACTATGTCCTGGGCAACATGGACAGCCGCACGAGTCTGCTGCAGGCGCGCGACGTGTTCCTGAGCGTCATGGGACCGAGAGGAAAGCACTGTGTCAAGGCCCTCGATGCGCTCGTGTACGCCGCCGATGTCAAGACGGGTAGCGTCTCGGCAGACACGGATCTTGGAACATTCTTTGACCTCGTCAAGGAAAAGCTGGAGAATACAGACGCACCGCAGGGCGCCATCAACATACTCTGGGGGAACCTCGAGGAATTTGACCTAGCGGGGATGTTCATGGGCGAGCACCACGCCGTGTAGGATAGGTACCTGTGTATTAATGCGACCAGTGTTGTGACGGTCATGGTTGAAGCCTGCGCTCGACGCCGACAGACAAGGCAAGGCTTGCAGCCGGCAAACCTGTGCGGGAATCAGATGTAGCTAATTTTAGCGGGGCAGAGTTTCGCAATGGAGCCGCCAAGGCGTGGGTGGAAGCCCGACGGATATAGATCCGAACATTCCACTCAGGCACCCGCCGGGCTGGTACTTCACGTGCTGTCCTCGGTGACACAATTTTGAAGAGGTGATGAACGGTCCAGTTGATGATGTGAGCGGGTCAAGCGGCACTCGACAACGCAGACTACATACACAGGTGGACAGGTGCGGACACCAGGGGGCTCCAGCTAGGGAAGCGACTGTATGGGCAGGGCTCCAAACTTGCGCGACTCGAGTTCCGGTGGTTGGGCGGCTAGCTCCCGCCGGCTTTGGCCAGACAACGTAGCTAGATCTTATCACTCACTGATTCACTCACTCACTCACTCACTCACTTACCTTTTACGACACAATGTCGCCCTTCGTCCCGCCCGAGCACGACGCACGTAGAATACCGAGCTCGGCCGCCTGTGCGGCCGGTACTCTGTCTTCTGTCACTTTGTCCATGTCGATCGAGAACGAAAAGATCTCCACTCCTGCCGCGGCGGTACTGGAGACAACTTCGGACGTGGGTGCTGAGGCGCCCAACGTCAATACCCTCCATCGTTCGCTCAAGAGCCGCCATGTGTGAGTCTGGTCTTTGCTACAGCATACTGACCCCAGCCAAATGATCGCCATCGGCGGCGTCATTGGAACCGGCCTGTTTATCGGCACCGCGACCAACCTGCAGAACGCGGGTCCGGCCGGTCTTCTTATTTCATACTGTCTCATGGCCACGCTGCTTTACTCGGTCATGGTCGCGCTGGGCGAGATGATCTCGGCGTTTCCCATTCCCGGCGCTCAACTCGCCCTTGCGTCCCGTTTCCTCGCCCCAGAAGTTGGATTCGCAATCGGCTGGCTGTACTGGTACTGCTACATCGGTGAGTTGCTCTCAGCCCATCCCAGCCCAGGCCAAACCAACGCCAGTCCTCCTCCCCGCTGAGATCTCGGCTGCGGCCGTGCTCATCACCTACTGGACCCCGACGGACGGTACCTGCGCCCCCGGCCTGTGCAACTCAGCCGTCTGGGTGACTGTCATGCTCGTCGTCGTAATCCTCGCCAACATCGTCGGCTCGACTCGCGTGTTTGGCGAAATCGAATTCTGGGCCGCTTCAATTAAAGTCCTGACAATCATTGGCCTAATCATCATCTCTATCGTCATCACCTCGGGCGGCGGTCCTAACCATCAACCCATCGGATTCAAGTACTGGGTCGAAACGGGTGGTTTTGTCCAATACAAAGGCATCCCAGGCGCGTGGGGTCGTTTCCTCGGTTTCTTCGCCGTCCTCATCTCGGCCGCATTCGCATTTATCGGGACGGAAATCACCGCCGTCGCTGCGGCCGAGGCGGGGTCTCCTGCAAAGACCGTTCCGCGTGCAATTAAGAGCGTGTGGCTCCGCCTCGCCCTCTTCTACATCTCCTCAGCATTCCTCATCGGCCTCTTGGTATCTCCCTCCCACCCCGATCTGAATTTGGGAAGTACCGCCGCTAAATCGCCCTTCGTCATCGCTATCAAAGGGGCGGGAATCAAAGTCCTCCCAGCTATTATCAATGCCGCGTTACTGTCGAGCGCATGGAGCGCCGCCATTGCCGACCTATACATCTCCTCACGCACGTTGTATGGCTTGTACGCCAGAGGCGCTACGCCTCGCCAAGCACACTGGCTGGGCAAGACAAGGAAGGACGGCGTGCCGTGGGTCTGTGTGACTGTGTGTGCGGCGTTTACCCCGCTGGCGTACTTTGCCGCTTCGCCCAGTGCCAGCGCAGGCCAGGCGTTCGGATACTTTGCGTCCATGTGCGCCGTGTGCGGCATGCTGTCGTGGAGCGTCATCCTCCTCACTTCTCTTCGGTGGCATCGCGGTCTCAAGGCCCGTGGAATTGACCGCTCCACTCTGCCTTATCGCGCACCACTCCAGCCTTACCTCTCGTACTATGGCCTCGGGGTCAGTATTATCGTCATCGTCTTCTCGGGATTCACTGCCTTCATCCACAAGTTTGACACGAGCGCTTTCATCACGACATACTTTGGCATTCCATTCTTCGCAGTCCTCCTCCTTGGCTACAAGTTCTGGCACAAGTCGGGCCTCGTCCGTTACGAAGACATGGACTTTACGACGGGCTTCTCGGGTACCGACGACATGGACGGTGACGAGCGCAAGGGCTGGCTCGCCCGCATCGGCGTGTAACCATAGCCACCCACCCACCTCATGCATCCAGTCATGTGTGCCTGAATGTGGCTCCAAGTGCTAATGCTGCATTCTAAGTGATACTACTAACATCCCTAATCTAGTCTCAGTCCTCGTCCATCGCGTCGTCGCTGTCGTCGTCATCGTCGCTGTCACCCTCGACAACCTTGAGCGTCTCGAGATCAAAGTCTTGGTCGGCACCCGCGTACGAGTCACAGATGAGGTACAGCTTGAGGTCGTGTTCGCCTGCAGGCAAGTTGAACTCGAGCTTGGCCTCGAGGCGTGCCTTGACAGTGACCTTCTTGATCGCGTACAGCGACTTAGTCTTGTGGTCGCCAACAACCAGCCACCACTGCACCATCTTGCGGTGCGGGAAGTGTGGCGCGTCCGCGAGCATGTCGTCGGGGTTCTCCTCGTCCGCCTCGCGGTCCAGCGTGACAGCTAGCGTAATGGGCGTCGAGCTGTCCAGCTCATCCTGGTCCTCAACCTCGTACGACACTTCGATATTCGGGTACGCGTTGACAAACTTGGCGACACGTGCAAGCTTGCGGTCGTCCATCTGCAGTAGCTCGTTGCGCTCGTCGTCCTCAAGCTCCATAATGTCGTACACCGAGTCGTGGTCCGCCTTCTTGAAGCGCGCAAGTACGTCCGCGTCAAAGTACGGCACCTGCTTGAGAGGAGAGTCGCGGTCCCAGATGCCCTGCACACACATCTGCGACAGGTCCATGGCTCCCAGGCAGTTGAGGAACGACTTGGATGACATGACGTCGACGCAAGCGCTCAGCAAACCGGTGACCTTGCCGAGAATCGACGCCTGATCAATCGTAAGGTCGGCAGGAAGGTGCATCCGACTGAAGTGCGCCTGGAGCAGCAGGTACGCCTTGAAGTATGGCGAGTGGAAGTCGGGCTTGGCAACCTTGACGGGCACACGGTCGTAGATGCGCTCGAGTAACGAGTCCTCGTGGTGCCGGATGGGAATGCTCTCAAACTCGTGTGCCGACGAGACAATCTCGAGCAGACCCTTGAGCTTTGTCGTCTCCTTGATCGACGCCGAGAACGTCTCGACCGTGACGTACGAGATGTAGTAGAACGACGCGATCATGCCAAGGTTGTTCGGCAAGAGGTCCATGTCATCCTGCACAATGATGCACTCGCTTTGCTCGAGGTCGCTGACTGTGCTCTCGACCAGCTCGGAAAGGTATTCAGCAACGTGCGTCGGCGTCGTGCCCTGCAAGTTGTAGAAGCCTGGGTTGTGCGACAGGCGGCGGTAGAACCACGTCCACGTGCACCAGTCGACGGCCTCCTGCTTGTTCTCGATGGTGCGCGCGACGACCTCGGCGTTGAAGTGGTCATGCAAGAACGTCGGCAGACTCGACTCGGCCGGTAGGGCCTCTGTGATGAACTTCTTGAAGAAGTCCTTGCGAGTCTGCTGGCACATGAGAACGCAGCGCGACGACGAGTCGATGCTTGGCCGGCACGCTCTGCCCATCATCTGGAGGACGTCGGCAATCGCGTAGTCGACATAGCGGTGCTCCTGGCCGTCAAAGTATTGCACGCCCATGATGATGACCATGTAGCTGGCAACTGGGAACGACCAGGCCGTGTCCTTGGATGCGACGAGAACCTTGATCGCCCCCGACTCGAAGAGCGCAGTGACAATCTTCTGGTCACGCTTGGACAGCGCCTCGTGGTAGAAGCCAATACCATACCGCAGCGTCTCCTTCAGATCCTCGTCGTCCAGACGCTCCAGGTGCGGCTCGAGGTCCACGCGGTCGACGTTGAGGAATCGCTCCTCGTCCTCATCTGCGAGCACATATGTGAGAATGTCGTTGGCCGTGAGCTTGGTCTGTTTCCTTGACGCGACGAAGCAAATCGTTGGCCGACCCTTGGCGTTCTCGACCATGGCGAGGTACGCGGGCTTGGCCATGGCCAGCATGAGCGATGGGAAGTGCGGCACGTTGAAGCTCTGGATGTGCACTTCAAGTGGCAGGGGACGGGCCGAAGGAGAGAAGTTGAACACATTCTGGTTCGACACGCCCATCCAGTCTCCGAGGTCACGAGCGTTCGAAAGCGAGACGGCGAGTCCGACGATACGTGTGGCATTCTCGGTCTGCTGCGTCACGTAGCGAGTGCGCGAGACGATGACCTCATATGTGGACCCAACGTCACCGCCGATGAGATGAAGATCGTCCGCGATGAGCAGGCCGATCGACTGGACGTCCTTGCGCGTCTTCCAGCGGCGCGAGAGCACATCCCACTGCGAAGGCGTGCACACGACGACGTCAGCCTTGCGAAGAAGGGCAAGGTCGGCGGTGGACTCGCCCGTCAGGGCAACGACCTCCTTCTCAAGCCCGTTAAACTTGGCCTTCCACTCTGCCACACGCATGTCCACCATCTCCTGATACGGCAGGATGCACACAGCGCGCGGAGGATCCTTCTTCATCCACAGCCGCATGAGCGCGAACTCCGCGCAGATCGTCTTGCCCGAGCCTGTTGGTGCGCCAATGAGCACGTTGTCGTCGGTCGTGAACAGCGCAGGGAAGACCTGTGTCTGGATCTTGTTGAACTCGTCGAACGGGTACAACGACTCGAATGTCCGGTTGTTGAGCTTGGACACAGGAAGCGGCTGGAGGTCCAGAAGCGGAGTGTGTGGTGGGAAGGGCTCGGGCCGGATGAGATGAGCGAACGAGACGGGTAGACGCGTCTCTGCCTGCAACCACCGGTCTGAGATGACCGAAATGTAGTAGTTTGGCGGGACGGGGTCCGAGATGGGCACGGTGATAGTCACGTAGTGCTCGTCCTCGGCGAAGCGCTCGCGCAGCACAAACGAGTCGTGGAAGAGGATGCGCTCACCATCAACGTCCTCGACCAGCAGCCAAAAGAGCTGCGTGTGGCCGTGGATGTCGTGGTCCCACTGGAAATCGGGGGTGATGGTGACGTTAATCTTGAGCAGCGACCGGGTCAGGGGCAGCACGTGAGCCTGGAGGTCGAGGCGAGGGAACTTGTCGACATAAGACTTGATCAGCTGACCACTCTTGGGCATGCCGACCAGCTCGCCAAGCTCTGCTGCGTCGAGGTCGAAGTAGCGGTACCATGGGAACTCCTTGCGCTCGACCTTCTGCACGATCTCAGGGCGAATGCGCGGGAACTGTCGCAGAGGAGTCATCGATTTCCACATCCTCCGCTCGACCATCTTGCACATGTCGAGGAGCAGGTGTGTTGGCTGTGCCCAGCCCTTCTTCAGGCAGATCTCGAACATAGCGCGGATGATACGGCCAGCGCTCTGCTGGACGAAAACCATGTCCGTGACAACATCAAAACCTGTGAGTTTCAGGTTGGAGATATACGCCTGGAGGAGGACATTGATCTTGGCGACCGGCTCATCAACGCTCTCCTTGACTGGGATGGGCACACGCTCGATGAGCTTGGCGAGCTCGAGCTTCTCCTCCTGGCGTACCGGGATGAGCTTGAACTCGTTTGACAGCGCGAACACGCGGAACAAGTCGATGAGGCCAAGGTTGGCTTTCAAGTGTTTGTTGTACGTGGCCATCGAGGTATAAGCAACATAGTAATGCGAGGCGATGCGGCCAAGGTCGGTGCTCTGGAACACGCCGGTCGCGCGGTTATAATTGATAAGACCACCCTTCTCAAGAAGGACAGCCGCCGAGTGAATGAGATCCGCGCGCTTCTGGACAAGTGCGTCGTCGCCCTCAAGATAGTCGGCGCCGACGTTGTACAGAGCAGGCGAGCCAAGCATGCGCACGTAGAGATAAGTGTAACCGAGCCACTGAACACCCTCGTCGCGGTTGCGCACAGAACCGAGTACAATCTCGGCGTTGAGGTTGTCGACCATGCGCGAGACGAACTGCGACTCGATCGGCAGCTGCTGGTTCATGAGCGACGTGTAGTACTGCAGTTCGCCATGGTTGGTGATGATGATGCCCTCGCCGTAGGTGTCGAACTGGGGGCGACCGGCACGACCAAGCATCTGCAGTACATCCTGCGGAGACAGCTCGGACCAGCGGCCCTTCTCGGGGTTGTATACCTGAGTGCCCTTGATGATGACAGTGTGCGCCGGAAGGTTGACACCCCACGCGAGCGTGGCGGTACACACGAGCACCTGGATGTGGCCGTCCATGAAGAGGTCCTCGACGGTGGTACGGTCCTCGCGGGTCATACCAGCGTGATGAATGCCGAAGCCGAAAGGCAAAATGTCTTTGAGGTTGAGGTCCCTGGCCTCGTTGGCCTCATGGATGAGCACTTCGCGCGACGCTCCCTCGGGGTTGATGAACTGCGAGAGCGTTTCCTTCTCCATGGCCATATCGCGGAGGAACTTGGCCGTCTTGGCCGTCTCCTTGCGCGAGTGGACAAAGACGAGCGTCTGCGACTTGCCAGCCTGGTTAAGCACCTTCTCGTAGCACACCTCGTTGATGGTCTGCAAACGCTTGATGGCCTTTTTCTCCGTCACGCCGATGAATTGCTGCTTGAGACCGACAGGGCGGTAAGGGGCGTCAAAGTAGAAGAGGCCTTTCTTGACGTCGACACGGAGGAAGGCTGCCACGTCCTTGTAGTTCGGGAGCGTGGCGGACAGACCGACGACACGGACTGCGTCGTGGGTTTGGTCCATCTTGCGGATCGTACGGGAGAGAATAGACTCGAGGACAGGCCCACGGTCGTCGTGGAGCAGATGGATCTCGTCAACGATAATCAGGCGCACGAGGTTGGTGTAGGATGCGTCGGTAGCCTTGCGCGTGATGACGTCCCATTTCTCGGGGGTCGTGACAATGATCTGGGTCTCGGCAATCTGTTGCTTGGTGAGCTGCGAGTCACCAGTCAACTCGGCGACCTTGATGTCGAGGGCGGCGAAGCGTTTGCTGAACGCTGTAACCTGCTCCTGCACCAGCGCCTTCATGGGCGACACGTAGATGATCTTGAACGCGTCGCGGTTGATGACGCCGGTCTCGGGGTCACGCGCATTGTGGATCGTGCGCAACATGGCGAGCGCAGCGCAGTTGGTCTTACCGGCACCCGTCGGAGCACAGATGAGCATGGCCTCGTCGGTCTCGAAAGCAATCGGGAACACCTTGCTCTGAATGGTGTTGAGCTTGGTGGCGTTGACACTCTCCCACACCGGCTGCGTCCAGTTCGGCATGGCGTTAACGGACACGAGCTCACCGGCGACAACCTCGCGCCGCTTCGGCTCGGGCACGTGGATCTCCTCGTAGCCCTTGAACTGACGCTTGAACGAGCCGTGCGGAAGCTTAACCTTCTTGCGGGACATGAGGTGGCCGCCCTCCGAGAAGATGAGCGAGTCGATGTCAATGACGCGCTGAGGCTGTGCGACAGAGCCGGGGGCAAGAGTCGCCTTGTTGGGGACGGCAATCGGCTGCAAAGCAGCGTCATCGGTTTTGCGACCGCCACGGAGCTCACGCAGGATCCACGCGACGCCCTTCTCGCGCATCGCCACCTCAATGTCCTGGCGCTCGTCGTCGCTCGAACGTGCGAGCTTGGTGCACCAAACGATGACGTCGCGGTTCTTCGTCAGCTTGGCGACGAGGTCGAAGTTCTCGTAGCCGAACAGCTCGGCGAGGTTGTTCTCAAGATCACGCAAGTCCGACTCGGTGCTCAGCTGGTCGAGGGCCTGTTGTGTCAAGTCGGCAGCTTGCACAGGGTCGGAATACGCTGCACCGATCTGGCGCTGAAGCCAGAAGCCATCGACGTCGTGAGGAGACAACTTGTCATCGGCTTTGCCCTTCTTCTTGCTGCTCTCTCGTCCGAGCACGAGTGCGTCGTCGTCGTCGTCGTCGTCCATGGGCTCATCCCCATCCGCACCCTCGTCTTCCTGCTCCTTGACTTCCTCGTCCTCATCATCGTCGTCCTCGTCGTCTGACGCGCGGTCTTTGATCTCAAAGTCCTGGTCGCCGTCCGAGTCGTCGTCCTCGAAAAGCACAGCCACGCCCTCGTTGTCGACAGCGCGCTCGCGGTCATCGCCCTCTGCACTCTGCTCGTCCTCCTCAGCGTAATCCGAGATCTTCTTGCTCAGGTTGACGAGCTGCTGCCAGGAGTCCTCGTCGAGCGCGGAGGTCACGGACTCTACCTCCTTGCGCTTGTCGAACTCCTTCATGTTATCGTCCTTGAGCGTCTCGAGGATGGTGTCTGTCGCCGAGCGCACGACCTCCTGCGTCTGGTCGCCGAGCTGACGGTGCACCAACCCGAGGATCAGTTCGTACACCTCGCTCGTCTCGGCGGTGCGCGGCTTGTACCGCAGGCCTTCCATTTCAGCCACAGACGCCAGAACGTCGGCGGCACCGAACCGCGCAGTCGAGACCTCCTGCTGCCGCCGAATTTGCCGCTCAATTTCCTCAGCCTGCGAGCGCGCGGCCTTCTTCTTCTTCTTCTCAATGTCCTTGGGAGCCTCGCGCGTCACGCGCGAGCCCATGTCCTTGACATTGATGCGACCGACCAGCGACTCGGGCTGGCCAGTAGGCTCGTCGCTGCGAATGACCGAGCGGTCTGCGCGTAAGCGTCGCTCAATCGACATGTAAACATAAAGTGACTCACCCTGGTTGACGACGAGACTACTGATCGCGCCATAGTTGAACTGGGACAGGTCCTTTCCCCTCTTTGGGCCTGACATGACGAAGGGATAGAACCCTAGAGATTAGGCGAGAGAAGACGAGTGAGAAGCGTGAGGGGTATACCAGTCGCGGTCGAAGGCGGCGTCTGGCGTTGGGCAGCGGCCCCGTTTTAACGAGAAAGAGGGCGTTCCCTGCCTCCTGCGGGGTGAACAATGTATCCTCTAGTCTCGATGCCTATGGTTCGGCACGAAGAGAAGAGGTTGGCGGGGGGGAGACGAGAGTGGGTGTGGTATGAGATGGATTGATGTTGTCGAGCCTGCTTGATTGAATTCGTACTTGGATAAATCGCGGTCTGTAGTGACGATCCGTAAGGGCGCCTTTGACGCTTCTTTGGCATGCCTTGATCATGGGACGCCTAAATTTCACGTGGGCTCCATGTGAATTGTTTATCTTGACCTCCTACGTTTGGGTGGCAAAGCGATTTCCGTCAATTTGCAAAAGAGGAAATTGAATTTGAAATATGATTGGATAATTGGGTTTGTTGAGTCGTCATGAGTTCGATTCTGCCTTGGGGTCATGTGGGTATCCATCTTTGGTGTGCCTTCCCCTTACTCCCTTGGTCCCTCGTCCCTTTACCCTGTCCCAACTGAACTAAAGTCCTCTGCTACTGTGCTTTGGATAATGCCAGTCACAGACTTGATTCGTTTTTCCCTTACACTCGATCCTCTCGCATCCTCTGTCATATGCTGTCATCTCACAGTGCTCACATTCGCACCCTCTGCCCGTTTAAGTGTTTGACATATACAAATATGCGTGCTCTCTTAGGGCCAAAGAAGGCAAGAGGGAGCAAAAGAGGGTAAGCGGGCAAGGGCTCAAGGGCCCGAGTGTCGTTGTGGATCTTTGTCATGAAATTGCCACACCCTCTGTCAACCTTGCATCATTCACCATTCCATCCCCCAGCATAGCCAGCCAAGCCAACCTAGTCAGCCTGTGGCTCATTTTGCGATTCGAGCAACAGGACCATCCACCCACTCTGCCACTGTCTGCATCCTCTGCTTTGCCTCACTGTCGGGTCCATACAACCACCCGACTTTTCAACCCCCCCATCTCACCCAACAGACATCAAGCGGATGAGCCAGCTCCCTCGACGAAGGCATGACCTTCATGGAAGTGTGTGAGTCAAGGATGTTGGCAGTCGCAAGGCTAGCGATGCATCGAGATATCCAAGGGTGAGCTGTTTGGGCTGTTTGGTGGGTGGCGTGAGGTGGTTGTCGAGGGGTGGGGGCGCCTTAGGCGGGGAAGGAAGGCAGTTTTAGTCCGCGAATTCTGCGTCCGCTGTTCGAGCTGCCAGCTGGGCCAGCCCTGCCAGCTCTTGCAGCTCTGCCAGAGGGTTTTTCCCTTTCGACCAATTTCCCTTGAAGGTTCAACGTCGCGGTTGCTCTACCTAGGTTGGTCAACATCCCTCACTCTCAACTTCACCCACTATCCCTTTACTCCATCTCCTCGTATCCATACACACACAAACCACTGCTGGGCCCTCAATATCGTCGACAACAACTCGACCACTTGATGCTCAACAAGCCGCGTCGCCATCGCCATCAAAAACCCCGCGCCATCATCCATCAGCGGTATCCCCCTCCTCCCATTCCTCTCATGTCGCCATCGCTCCGCGCCCGCTCCTGCCTATAATCCTCCTCACGCCTCTGCGCGACGCCTGTCCCGACTTCCCGCCTTCCACGACCTATTCACATTCCCACATATTCCATCTGGCACGCAATCCACACGCTTGCTGTTGATCTATCTGCCTCACATTGACGGTGAACGAGTCTCCTTAAGTGGTCAAACTCGTCGTGTGGTCGCCGTCGACTCTCCTCCATCCCAGCCCATCCTTTCCCCTTGCTGTCCATTGTGTGATCTGCGGCCCACTCAACACCGCCCTCTCACCCTATCCCATCGACTCGTCACTCAGCCTCGACACGTAGGCAATCTGACCGTCAACTGTTCACAGCCAGCGGTCGACGCGGTCTCCCATTCCCCATTCGTCTCTCATCCATTTTTCATCGACCCTTCCTCGCACCCTCACCCGACCATTGGGCGCCTTGTCGAGGGTGTACGACCGCTTACTAATCCTCGACTCCACTAGACCGACGTGTGGACGCCCACTGTGGTGTTGTTGAATGAACCGCGGCGACGTCCTCGTCATGGTCCCAGATGGTGGAACGGGTCGTCTGCCGCCACCGCCAGCACCAATTGCCGATTCTGTAATCAAGCAACACGCCAATCCCATGGTATCTGAACTGGGCCATGTCAGTCATGGCATAGAGATGGCGCCGTTGGAGCGTGTGGGAGGAACGTCTGCCGCTCGAGGCGAGCCTTCTCCCGCACTCAACGGCCCAGTGGCTCGAGCGTACGGCGAAGTGTCGTCCGCAAGAGACACGATCGACAGTGAGAGGGAAGACTCTTACTCAACCCCACCCACTGTACGACCCCGGCGATCACCACCTGGCTCAGCACCGTCAGAGGAGGCAGCAGCGTTGCTGCTCAACTTCTCCGCTGTCCATGAGCCTCTGCCACCTCCGGCCTTGAAGGAAGAAGCGCTCTACCCCCACACCCCTCCCCACGATTCCCCTGCCACGCTCCCCCGTGAACCCCCACCACCACCATCCCTTGTTCCATCCTCCCCTATCGGCCTCCCAACGCCCGCTGCACCCAGTCCAGAAACCTCGACGAGCACAAATGCTACCAAACCGAAGAGGAAACGGAAGACGAGCAGCAACAATGCCGTAGCCGGTCCTTCTCGGCACTCGTCAACTGAGCCTGGCGCGACCCCAGCCCATCACATGGGTGAGGACAACGCGCGCATTCGTTGCATCTGCGGTATCGAGGACGACGACGGCTTCACTGTCCAGTGCGAAGGGTGTTACGCCTGGCAGCACGCCAAGTGTTTTGGATATCCCAACGGCAACAACCTTCCCGAGGTGTACTACTGCGAGAAGTGTGATCCCCGTCCTTTCGACGCCGGTGCTGCAAGAGAGCTGCAGCTCCGCACACGAGGACGGATCGTTCCCCAAGGCGAACCTGCTGAGCCCAACAAGAAACGGCCAAAGGCGAAGCGACCGCGCGTCGAAAGCGGTAGCAGTAAGCCGGAGGCTGCTGGCGAAGCGACAGACGACTCTCGAGATCCGATGGCGCCACCAGCAAAGCCAAGGCGCAAGCCCAACCCTACCAAGCCACGCTCCAAGGACTCTGCACAGCCGGGGAGAGATGGCGACGAGGACGACTACTTTCGCGTTCAGCCTTGGGAGCTAGAGTACACACCTCTCAAGGAGAACCTTGTCCGAGGCATCCGGGCCAGTCGCGCTATTGCCAAGCTGCGGCAAGAATGGGTGGATGGGGACGAGGAGCCACGCCTGAGCAAGCCTTCATATCACGAGTCTGGGTTACCGTCCCCAACGGAGACGGGTGACATGAGGCAGTCGCCAGACATTGGGGTGGACGGCGCCGACTTCAACGTCCTTGCGCCTCCATTGCCTCCTGTGTACCTCATTGGCGCGGACCTCGAGAGCCTTGCGGCGCCGACATACCTGCGACCAGTGGACGACCCTGGAAGTGCGAGCTGCTACTTACCTCTCAAGTACATCGAACCCAGTCAGAACATCTACGCTCGCCCTACGATTTACGGTGTCTTCGTCACAGACGGGCTCTCAGCCGGCTCCTTCCTTGGAGAGTACCGCTGCGAGGTCCTCGACGCAGCAACCTATCGCAAGGACCCCATCAACCAGTACTCTGCGCTTGGGATCCCCAAGCCCTACGTCCATTCCGTCGGTCCTCCAGTCAATCTCATGCTTGATGCGCGGTCATACGGCAACGAGATGCGCTTTGTTCGGAGCGGCTGCCACCCCAACGCCGTCATCCGTCCCGTCTTCTTCAAGACTTCCGACACATCAACGCAGAAGCTGCATTTCGGTATCTTCGCCGCGCGCGAGCTCTCCAAGAACGAGGAGATCGTCCTGGGCTGGGAGTGGGATGACCAGCATGTCGTCCACACTCTCCGTGCTGTCATCGACTCGACGCTCACCAAGTCGGCCAACAAACCTCCAGTCAACATCGACTCGGAGACAGTCACGCTTCTGACGACCAAGTTCGACGCCATCCTGACCAATATCTTCAGCACATTCCAGTCGTGCGCTTGCACCGTTAACACCGACTGTGCTTTCGCGCAGATGCGCAGACAGGTGATGGGGCAGACTTTTCATGGTGTGAGCGGGGCGCGTGCTCGTAAGCGCATTGATCTCGGTGAGCTTGTTGGGGCTGTGCGTGGCTGGCGTAAGCGCGAGATTGAGGAAATGGACGCATACGCCAAAGCCAAGCGGTTCCGGAACGCAGGCGAGTGGGAACTCTGGCGCGCCGGCCCGACCAAGACCATCGATGGCGACGACGACGCAGACGCCAAGGAACGGTCTCGGCCGTCTTCCGAACGCGCGCCATCCAACGCTCCAGAAGACGAGGCTCCTGCAGACGAGGAGCAGGCGGGCGATGATGACGTGGAGCTCATGGACGTGGAGCCTGATCCGTTGGCGGAGGACTCTACTGCGACGACGATCTGTGAGACGGCCAAGCAGACAGGATCGCCTGTCATACCGGCTGAAGCAGACGCTCTGCCAGCGCTCACCGACGGCGCCATGGACGTTGACGAGGTTGCCAAGACAGAGCTCCACGAGGAAGACGTCAAGCCAGCAACCGCTCCCGAGCCCATGGGACCTGCTATCCCAGCTGGAACTGTGACTGCAACGGAGGTGCTCTCGAAAGAGACCAAGGAAGACGTCGACATGGGGGAGGCACCACGGACGCCGGACGAACCGCAGCCGTCCACTTTCGCTCCCCCATCGTCCGCTCTCTCGTCCATCCCTCCCGATAGGCACGCTAGGCAAGAGCGACATGAGGAGGGCGAGGAGGAGATTGATGATGGGTATGTTTCGAACGCTACGACCGCGACGATGGCCTTGGAGTCTGATGGCGAGACATCGTCTCCTACCAAGCCTGCGCCGTCTAACCGCCGTCGAGTTCTGTCGCCTGTTACTGTTCAACGCAAAAACAAGTCCAAGAAGGCTTCGGGCTCGTCTGAGCGGCGCGCTTCCAAAGCCATCCCGCGCCGCAAAATCATCCGATCTAGTGACGAGGAGGGGTCCGATGATGATCGTGCGACACCAAAACCAGCAACGAAGGTGCACCGGTCGCCGCAGAAGCCCAAGTCTTCCAAGTCTGCCAAGCGACCGAAGGTCTCGAAGGCTACAGGGAGCGAGCCGGATGACGAGGACGACACGCCTGCACGGAAGCCGTCTCGCAAGCCAGTGGGTGATCGTGGACGCCGCAACAAGGTGGTAAAGGACAGCGAGGACGAAGATCACAGCCCGAAGTCGGTGACGGTGAAGACGGAGTCGACTGAGCCTTCGCACAAGGCCTCACCGCCGCCCTCCGTACCCGCCATAGTCAAGGAACCTTCGGTTACATCGAAGCCGCCAAGAGAAGCCAAGCAGGTCTCCCCGGAGCCACTCAAGCAGTCGTCGCCGATCGCGAAGGAGCCAACACCGGAGCCAAAGGAGTCGACGCCCGAGCCAGAGGAGCCCGCGCCCAAAGAGTCAACCCCTGCGCCCTCTGAGACGCCTACAGCTCCGAAGGAAGCGTCTTCTCCGCCCAAGGAGCCCAAGGAGGATACCCCTACAGCGCCTCCTAAGAAGGTCTCACTCAAAGACTACCTGGCGAGCCACAAGATTCGCAAGAAGGAGAAGTCGCCGGAGCCTAAAGATGACGAGGAGACTGCTGTGAAGGAAGAGCCGACGGAGGAGAAGGCTGCGGACACGGTGTTGCCAACCGGTGCTGCCGCACTGCCAACGCAACCTGCACGCCTCAACTTCCTTGAGCACCTGCCTTCTGCGCGGAGCACCAACTCGACGCCGGTAGGCACGCCGTTTACTCCCGGAGGTCCCAGTGCCGCGGGAGATGTTGGCCGCACGTCGGCGTTCGTCCCACGTTCCGAAGCTTCGCGCCCGGACTACTTCAACGTCCAGCCTGCGGCAGGTGTGCACCTCGCCAACACACCCGCCTTCGTTCCTCGGCCGAGCCCCAACTTCGTTCCACGGGGGTCAGTGGACGAGTCATCACGCGAACCCTTGCCACCACCTCTGGCGTTCCAACCGCGTCAGCCAGACAATGAGTTCCCGCAGATGAGCCCGGTGCGGCAACCGCTTCCGCTTCAGACACCGCCGGGCAAGTTCCAAGGTTTGCCCGACATCCCACCTGCACTGCCAGTGCGTGACGGGCCGCCCCACCACGGGCCTCGTGCGCCTCCAACCGGCCCTCGTCACGCGCCTACAGGACCGCGTGGGGCGTGGGGCGGTAGCTCTACGCATGGCCCTGGAACAGGTGCCAACGCCGGAGGGGCACCAGTCTCCCCTGTTAACAGCATGCGTGGAGGTTTCGGTGGCCCTCGACCATATCCTCCTCGAGGCGGCGGTTTCGACCGTGGGTACGGTTTCCGGGGCCGCGGCCATCCTCGCGGCCGGGGAGGGCGCATGTGATGCGCATGTGAAGAGTAACCTGTGAGGAGGAGACCTGTGAGGAGGAGGCGAGTGTGGAGATGAAGACGTGACGTGTAAGAATTTGACGTTCAGTAGTGGAGGAGAGTGGGCGTTGCGCATAACTTCGACGAGCACTTTTGCTCCCATAATACACTTCGCTTCGCTCTCTTCTCTTTTGTAGGCAAGCGTAACGCCCATGCAACCACCATTCAAAATACGCCATGATGCCGCAGCTCTCGAAGCGCCATGAACTCGTACATGTCTCTCTAGAACACCGACACATCCCACGATTCGCCTAAAAGGCCCAGAGCTCGCTGACCCCATCGCGCTCGCCCTCCTGTCCTGCCGAAGGGAACAACGGCGCAATATCGGCCGGCTGTCCCAGCTCGAGCTGTACACTGAGTGCCGGAGCGTTCTTGATGCGCCGCTTAGTTTCTGTCTCGAAGAGCTAGGGTCAGCGTACGGTGGGTGAGTCACTCACAGTGCCGTATCCGTGGTCGAGGAAATCTTCAAGGTTGAACTCTGGCTTTGTGAACTGTTCGCTGAAGATCTTAGCCATTGTCCCCACGCTAGCGAGGTAATGGCTCTTGAGCGCCGCAAGTTCCCACACAGAGCTGTCGATCGCCTTAGACTTGCCAGGAACGGGCTCATTCTCGTCGTACGGGTCGCTCTCCATGTCGTCTGGCAGCCGGTGGAGCATGGGCATGGTCCCTGGATGCCGCTTGAAGAGGTTATACACGAACGGGATCACCAGGATTGCACCGGCGGGTGGTGCGGAGAGAGCAAGCCGTGCGAGGCGCTTGATGAACGCCGCCACGAGCGCCGCTCCGAGCATTGGCGAGCGCAGGAACGTATCGAGCAGGCGGAAGAAGCGCGCACGGTAGCGTGCGTGCAGCACCTCGCCGTCGAGAAGGGCATACAGCCGCTCGTAGAAGCGCGGGTAGTCGAGATTGTACAGGGTCATGAGCACAAACAGGCCGTTCATGGCAAGTAGGGCGTGCGCGCCGCCGCCGTCGACCGTGCCACCGAGCCAGTCGGCGAGACGCACACGCCGTGCCGGCGCCCAGTGGGAGAGCACGCCGCGCTCGCCGTGCAGACTCGCCAGGACGCGACGTGTCCACGCCTCACTGAGGGGCCGGGAGAGCACGCCCTCCCAGGCAGATGTGTACGCATTCGTGTGCGCCGCGAGGCTGTGTACCGCTGCAGCTGTACCGAGGGCTGACGCGCGCTTGCGCTTCCCGCCAACCTCCTCGTCGTCCGAGGACGCCGAGTCGTACGTCTCCATCCACTCCGGGAGAGCGTCAAGCTCCTTCTTCCCCTTCTTGCCCTTGCCCGTCTTGGCCTTCTTGCTCTTCTTCTCGCTGTCCTCCGGCGCCGTCTCGAGGCCCGGTACGAAGAACGCGTTGATGTCCGCCTGCGCCTTGGGGAGGTTGGTGAGCGGTGCAAGCTGCGCCATCACAGCGTCCACCTCAACCTCATCGGCGGCCACGAGGGAAGCCACCTCACGGAAGAAGAAGAGGCGCAGGTCGTCATATGCGGCCCAGTACTCCTCTACCACCTTCTCGACCACGTCGGCCGCGAGCTCGCGCGCGTCGTTCTCCTGCGTCGAGGCATCGATTTTGCCCTTAACAGAGCCGCGCTGGCTCGGCTGGGGGACGAGAAGAGCGCGCACAATCATGCGGAAGTAGGGGATGTGCAGTGGCACGCGCGCGGCCGCGCTCACTGGCGGCAACAGGCCGAAAAGGAGCTGCAATGCCGACATCTGCTGTCAGCTCGTTCACGCCATAGCTTACCCTCAACGCCGCCTCCGAGTCGCACAGCATCCCGCCAAGGATGCCGATAAAGTCGAGCAGCCGGTCCCGGATCCATCCCTTCGCATCCTTCGCCTCCGCTGCTGGTCCCTTCTCGCCAGTGATGCCGCCCACCCTCCCTGCGGCGAGCTGCGCGCCGAAGACTCGGTACGCCGCCCACGCAGCCTTGTGCGCGACCGCCGGGTCGGCATGCCGAGTCGCCGCAAGGAGAGGGAGGAGGGGGTTCGGGTCGGCCGGCTTCTCGATGAGCGTCTTCTCGAGCTTGGCGATCTTGGCTGGCGCCGACATGGTGTGTGGTTGCTACAGTGGTGGATGTTGTTGCGAACATCTCCACTTCAGAAATCTCATCCAGGCACGGAATGCCGTGGGAGAGATGACCACGCGATGTGGAGTCTGGAGACGTATTAGGCCATGAGCCTAATCTTATTAATAAGGTGAGGTAGTTATTTGGTCCCTCCCCATCACTCGGAGTGGTCCGTGTCCACTTCGTCATCCCAGTGTGCTATCTCACCATCACTCATTCAATCAATCGACTTGAACATCTTCCTCCTAGTCTTCTCAACACGCCGACATCTTTCACGATGCCCCCAACGCGACCCTCTACTGGCACGGCCACTCCGCCATATCCTTCCTCTCGGCCCGGCACTGGCACCGGCACGCCGGTGTCTAACACCGCCAACTGCTCTCTCCTTCTCCGCAGGCAGCTGCGTGGTAAGTCTTCCCTCGGGTGTTATATCCGGTAGCTAGGAGAGGGGGGACAGGATACACGTCAGTGTGGGCAGGCTGCGCCTTGAACCAGTTGTGCCTTCCCCAGCTATGTGGTGGTCGCATGCCGTCATAGCCTCGCGTCGCATTGTAACCTGTCATGGACTCGATGCTAACCCCAGACCTCCAGAGGAACCCCGTGGACGGATTCAGCGCCGGTCTCGTTGACGACGACAACATACTCGAGTGGTCCATCGTCATCATGGGGTGAGTCGGTGCGCAGTGCACAGCGCACGAGCACGCTACCTGATGTTGGGATGGTGCTGACGCGACTTCCACCGATACGGCTTGGGCATCACACATTCTCTTCTGTCGTCATTGCCCACGACGCGATACGCCGCTCGCCTCACGTCACACTCCTTCACCCTTCCCCCAACCTTCACCTGCTTCCTTCCCGCCTTCCTCGACCTTCCTCCTCGCAGCCCTACCGATACGCTGTACGAGGGTGCAATCCTCAAGGCTCGCCTTATATTCCCTCCTGTGAGTATGCTTGCCGCTGCAGCAGCCTAAGAATGTTATGAGTTGACCGCCGCAGGAATACCCGATCCTCCCGCCCAAGATGATCTTCGACACCGAGATGTGGCACCCGAATGTCTACAGCGGTGGGGGCCGTAAGGGCGAGGTTTGTGTGTCTATCCTGGTGAGTTATTGTGTGTGACGCTGCCTGACCACAGCATGCACCAGGCGAGGACGAGTGGGGATACGAGGACGCGAGCGAGCGATGGCTCCCAGTCCACACTGTTGAGAGTGTTGTGAGTTGCAGCTACATGCCCACAAGCCTGCTGACTTAAGCTCATCTCGGTCATCTCTCTGCTCTCTGCCGACGTGCCGGACCTCAATTCGCCTGCCAACGTCGACGCTGCGAAGCAAGTGCGCGAGGACTACGATGGTGAGCTAATAGCGTTATCATAACCTGACATCAGGATACAAGAAGAAGGTTAAGCGTCTCGTGCGCCGTTCGGCGGAGGAGGCGTACGACTAGGCGGGACGGTTGGGGGTTCAGTGGCGTCCGTGGACGGTCACTGCCGCACTTTGCACGCACGGGGTTCCGTGTCACTTACAACACTGGCAGGTAATGTATAACATTTTGATCTTCAAGCACTAGATGGAGCAAGGAGATGTACTGAGGCGTCAGGGTACAAGGAGGTAGCTGGTGGCTAGTAGCTGGCAGCAGTTCGTCTTGATTCTCCTGAACAAGTGATTACCTGTGACTTATGTTGCAATGTTACAACGAGGTACAATATCGAGACTCCACAGCCTATGCCCTCCTCAAACACTAACCGCCACTGCGCATCCCAAACACGCGGAAACACAGGTGATCCAGCTGGCCGTTTGGGCCACTGGCATAACTCTCGACGGTCCAGTCGATGAGCGGCGGGGTACGTTCGCCGTTGACATCGGGGCCCAGGAGGAGGTCTTGGACCGGCTTCTTGAACTTGTCGTAGCCGGAGATGCGCTTGCGTAGTCGCGCGACCTCGTTGGGCCCAGGTGCAAGCGGAGGGAGAGCTGGGAGGATAGCGGCAGCCTCATCGCCGTCCAAGACTACGACAGCGGCGCAGTCGGGTGGGGTCTCCTCGCCGTCGGCGTGCTCCGGCTCGAGCACGAGGAGCAGCTGCCACCGCACCTCTGCGTTCTTCATGCTCCGGTCATTGCAAGTCTGACAGTGGTCTTTGGCAAAGGTGTTGTTGCAGCGCTTGCACCACAGCACAGCGAGATCACCTTTCGCCGACCCCTTGGCGTCGCGCGAATGGATCGCCTTCACGCGCGCCAGTGTGCGGAAGCGGTTCGGGGCGGTTGTGTTGGCTAGGATTTGCGCTACAGTCGAGCGGGGATGGGATGCCTCGTCGGTGAACTTGGTCATCAGGGCCGACGAGATGGTTGGGACAGGTCGTGGTGCGGAGGGGAGTGTTTGGACGGCACTGGTCTGCGCGTGCTGGTGCTGGTGCGATGGGGTTGCGAGAGTCTCCCCACGAGAGTGAGCCGCCTTGAGTGCCTTGATGCGCCTGCTGTTAGCAGGAATGGAAGGGACCGTCAAGTCCCCCACATACTCACTCCTCGATCTCGATTGCCTCAGGCTTATCAGCTTCCACGGGGAAACACCTCTTGTCCTTCCAGCCCTTGTCCAATTGTTCTCCGGTAACCTTGTCACTCCACTTGAGCTCGAGATCCCCTTGTCCCCTGTACCGGTTCGCATTCACGTTCTTGAAGTGTAGGATTGCGCCGTACTTGAAAAGGCGCTCCGAGGCCTCATCGACGTTGGAGAAGACGGTCAAACACATAAGAGCACCTGGCGGGGTGCCGATGTCGACGTTGTGGAAATTATGTGTCGGTTGCGGGTTAACCGTACCGTCGGTGATGTACAGCTCGTACTTGGACCTGGCCTGGGTTGTCGCATACGTGTCTCGCGTGTGGACGTGCATGATCTTGACCGTCGCATCAAAGAAGTCCCCTGGTGTGACCTCACCGAGAGTCCTGCGCTTGGAGGAAAGGCGGCTCGTGCTGGTGTCGGTCGTGTGCTGCCGTCCCGATGCAGTGCCGCCGGCTTCGCGGTACCACTTCGCCAGCGCCTTGAGGCGCGTGATCTCGTCTTGGTATATAGGATGCGGTTGCGGTTGGCCTCCTGGTACGGTCTTCTTGCCGCCCAGCAAGATACACCACTCGCTAGCTGGAGTGCGATAGGCATGACCTTTGGGTCGATTATTCCAGGGGGTGATCTGCCGTTAGCGAGTCAAGGTGGCCACACTCTGGGGCTCACCTTCAGGTTGCGGAAGAGGACAGCCTGCCCTATATGGAACGGCTGATTCTGAATCTCCGCTTCTTGACGGAAGACTGTCACCGCCGTGTCGTCGCCCTCACTGGATGTCGGGTCCCTAATATATATATGGAGAGCCCAGTCGCCTATGATAAGCGATTAGACGATAAAATATTGCGACACCACTCACCTCCCCTGGTCTCTTTAGCCGGGTCAACTCGCTGGATGACGCCCATTACATGCCTCGTAGTGCCAGAGACGAGTGCACCGAGAGGTGTGTATGTCCATTTCTATTGTCAGTTCGGTCGTTACGAAGAGGCCTACTCCGACAGTGAATGGCTCTTCCAACCTTGATGCCTCGACTGCCCTCTCATCTTCCTTCGCCGCCTCCTGCGCGAGGCGAGCGGCGTTGGCTTGACGTATACGTTCCTCAGCGGCGCGACGAACTTCCGCCGGAGCTTGGGCGGTATGACGAGACTTGAGTGAGGGAGGTGGTTGCACAACAGCCGCAGCATTTTGTTGCGCGACTGAGACAGAGGTGGAGGCAGACCGTGATAAGCGGCGATTCTCCAGTGAAACGTCGGGGCTCATACTTGTACGCGGCCTCAATACACCTACCGCCTTACAAGACACCGTGGCGAGTTGTATCTTCGATGACGGCGCCTTCGCTCTGTTGCGCCCACTTATTTCCTTTTTAGGCGGTTCTTGCTCCGACTTCGCGAGAGTTGCCTTGGGTTTAGACGCACTATACCCAGCGGCTAATTCGTGGGTCTGCACTTCCGATGCGAGCTGCACCCTCGAATCCGCTACCAGTCTCTCCTGGACGTCCTGTTCTTCGAGATCCCGCAACTGGGCCAAGAGCTCCGCTTTTCGAGCCAGGATAGTGGCCCGCCGCGCAGCCCGATCAGCCGCAGCCGAAGAGGAAAACCGGCTTCGCTGGACCTCAGGCGTGGGTACAGGAGAAGCGCCGACCGACAACCGTCTGCCTGGTGTTACGACCGGTGGCTCGGGGGACACTCGTAGCCGCGGAGGCGGGGACTCGGGAAGTTCGGGTTCCTGGCGGGTAACTGCAGCCTTCGGCGATGAAGGATGCGACGGCTGGAATAGCGTCAGCGCCGGCTGGGAGGTTCGAGGGAGGTCGATGTCCTCAACATTCATCGACTCCTGTGTAAGGAAAGGGCTCTCGATCGTGTCTCTGCTGGAGAAATACGTCGACGGTGAGGGAAGGTATTGCCGCCCAGGGCCATCTCGGGGCGCGGGGACAGACGTGGGGTTGCCTGCGAGGTGCACGGTGACTGGCTCACCCCGTTGCAGATCGGGAGCGAGGGGAGGCGGAGGACGTACGGACGTTGGATGCGGGAAAGGTCGCGTCTGCGCTATTCGGTGCGTAACCATCGTCACACGCGACGGTCCCGCCTGCGCCGAGGCCTGTGGGGAGGGGAATCGCTGGCGCTTCTCTTCGCGCTTCCCTGGCTCGCTAGCTGGAGGCGGTCGCTTGAAGCTCTTGAACTCTCTTGCGTGCGTTGACAGCGGTCGTGGTGAGCGGCTCCTGTGCGATGTCAGGGGTACTCGCTGGGCTTGCGCCGGACTGGGTCGCGGCTCGTTGAGCGGTACGGTGGCCGCCTGCTCCGGATTCAGTTTGGATGGAGAGAGCTCGGCAGACGTCTCGCGGATCTGTTGTCTCGCTTCGGTCTCCAGCTGGGGAGCGGGGGAAGGAGTGTGGAAGGCCCATCGGGGTGCCGTGGCCGCTTTCGATCCTGCAGTCAGCTGCCTTCCTCGCTTGTCGGCCTGGCCTGGCTTACTCTCCCGGAGAAGTTGCCGGGATCCGCCAGCAAGGACAAGCCGCGGACCCACAGCGCTGCAGTGGATGGTGAGGCGGCCGCCCTCGGTCTCGACCCTGCTAATCCGCAGCCCTCCTAGCTGCACGGAGATGTTGCGGCCGGCATGTCTCAGGAGCCAGTCTGTGTTGCTGCGCGCCTCGTCGTCGGCCTCTGGGCCCGCGCGAACAGGAAGTACCTCGATGACGGGGTAGAAGGTGGCTAGCTTGCTCGAGCCGTAATCCGAGGTGTTGGGGACCCTGACGCGTAACATGAACTTGACTGTTGGGAAGGTGGCGACGAACGGGAAGACGGCGGCCAGGCGACCCTCCTGCATCACCTCGGGGAAGGTGACACCCTCGACAAGGTCGTCTGAGGAGAACGCCATGGGGGAGATGTGATTCGGCGTAGTGAGGTCGTTAAGCGTGGAGTTGTAAAGTGTTGGAGTGTTGACGCCAGTGGTATCTGGAGTGAAACGCGTTTGTTGTTGAGACCGGTCCAATCATCCGGTTGCCACGTGTCGTGCCTGCACGGTTGGAAAGGTGCGGAAGACGCGTCGCGGATTCGAACTGATCCGTTGACTTTTGCCGATGCCTCTCTGTTCCGGCCTCCGGCGCTCCATCTGCTACCCCAGATCTTCGAATTGCGAAGCATTCGAGGACGTCAAGACGCTCCATTGGTCATTAGACTGGATGCGGCAGCTCCCAGAAGCACTAAACCGCTCACTCATCGGCTCTACTTGCGCTCAGATGACCACATCATCGTTGACGGGCCAACACTCGAGAGACGGTCCGTGGCTTCACGCCACGGTCGTGCTGAAGGCGCTCTTCAAAGTCCAAGCGGTCCCAAGCTTCTCACACACGTTCATGGCCCCCCCTTATTCCTCGCCCTTCCGAGCCGGCACCCCCCGCATATTTGAACCTGAAAGCTTGCCATTGCTCTCACACTCCTCATCCTACACCAGCATCCCCGCCACCCACTAACTGACATCTACATGACCTTCGCCCTCCCCATCGTCTCGCCCCCCATCTTCCACCACGTCAAGTACCTGGAGCGCCGCGAGGTCGTGCTCGCGCTCAAGCGCGGCGCGTGGGTTACCCCGCGCCGCGAGGTCGTCGAGATCCGCGATGCCGTGAAGGGCAGCCTGCTGTTCACGTTCCGGAACGATCGCTCCAGCCCATGTAAGTTGCGGAATTGCTCCAGACGAGTTGAATTGTTGTTCTCCTAGAACTCACGCAGGCCTTTACAACTCGTACGGCGGGCTTGTCTTCTTCTTCCCCAAGCGGATGCGTGACGGCGCGATCGAGATCAACGCTCACGACTCGACCCGGCGCGCCGACCTGCGCGTCAGCACCACTGGTAGGCTTGATTCCTCAGAATGTAAACTAAGGTAGACAACAACCGCAACCTCACCGCGATCGTGACACTCCCCGGCCGTGCCGAGGCTCGCGTCTCCCTCGCCGGTGGCATGTTCGGCCCGAACGGCGACGGCAATGCCCTCATGCTGGCGGGTGATGTGCCCGTCGTGGCTGTGTCTACGTCGTGCGAGAAGAACGTGTCGCCCGTTGTGATCGTCGACAAGGACACGGTGGGTCGAGAGAAGGAGTGGAAGAGAGAGAAGTAGAAGAGGCTGACGTCAGTACTTTGTCGCCATCGCACCCGGTTTCGACATCTCGCTCGCGGTCGCGGCGTGCCTCATCTTTGAGGAGCTGGGTCGCTGCTAGCTGGCTGGCTGAGCAATGTAGCAGATAGTAAGCTCGTCTATGAGGGTAGAGTCATTTCAATGCAAGTGGAAACTAAGTTGACTATCGCTTCTCGGATCGTTTGTAGCCCGGCTGACGTGATCCGTGGCGGAAGCCAGACGGAATGCTTGATGATGGGTTACATACTTGGCGCTTGTGCCTTCCGTACGTATATCTAAATTATAATCAGAGGTACAAGGCTGATCGGGCTCTTCGCAGGCCTGGTACCCGACGTATCAGTGGGCGGTTGCTTCCGCGGGCCGAGTACAACCTGTCCTCCCTCGTTCTCCTCGGCCCAACGCGATCAATCTCTTTGTGTAGCTCGTAGGAGTGGCAAGGCGAACGGACATCGTGAGGACTGTGAGAGCTGCCGAACAGAGATTGTCGAGGGCACAAGACGGTGTGGAATCCGCGACGCAAAGCCAGCTACTTCAAACGGTGTTCGGCGGCAGGAATGGGGATGAGCTGGTGACGGACGACGGGGACGAGTAGCACGATGGGCAATCACTGAGATGAGGTGTGGATGGCATTGCGATTGACGGGGTCGGCGGAGGTGCCCGCGGTGGCGGCTGGTGCTGGTTGCGAGGTCGTGGATGATCCAGCTACAGTACCGGGACGACATCAAGGGGTACAACTCGCGAGGCAACTCGTGAGGCCGGCAATGGGTCGTGGCTGTGGGAGTCACACAGAACGCAAGTAGAACGAGAGGCAGCTCGAGGGCAAAGGTGCAGCCGTCTAATCGTTGGCGACCAGGGACAAAGGATGCGTGACCAGGTAGTGGGATGGGTCTAACCCTCTTGAATGACCCGCCAGCGTGCTGCGACCTCGGGCAAGGCATCCCTCGGGAGAAACTCGATCCTAGAGACAGAGAGGTTGGCCGAGTCGGCGCGCGGTGGTGGTTGTGCCAGCCGTGCCGGACATGCAATTCCGGCCTCCGTCGCGCGTGATTGACGATGATCTTAAAAGTTACATCGGTCTCGCTGTAGCAGTGATAGCCAGCCAAGGTCCGCGGTATTCCCAGTTAAACGTCGGATCCGCGCTCTACGCTACTCTGGATTGTGCCTGCGTCGTTGCGGTGCTTTTCAGGAAAGTAATCCAACATGAGCTCATGGTGAACAGGGAGTCACGTGAGCTAGATCAAACTTAGAATACGTGCTTGAGCAGCTGGCATGGTGTTGGCCATGTGAGGTGCACTTGTAGCTCTATCGGGTGGCTCACAGGGGACCACTGAGGCTGGGGAGCCAAGATGCCTCGTATGACGCTGTCTCCGGCGTCATGCGACGGCCCAAACTGATGGCAGTTGACAACTTGGACTGAAGGACTGATGGCGAGAAGATGGGTAACATAGCTCCGTGCGTGCACAGCTTTGTGCACGGTCGACAGGGCGAGGTCTTCGCTTGTTTGCTTCTCAATTTCTTGATTGGTCACTCCACATGTTTATCAACTCATCAGCTTGTCTCAAGACCTTGAGCTCACAACCCTGTTTAACTAGATTGCCACCCCCCAAACGGCTACCCCTCTAGCAACTCCCCACCAGGTCTCGTGTCAAGCTCCCCCCCCCCCCCCCCCCCAACTCTATCATGGGCATATTCCTGCCTTCCAGCCCCGTGGCACTGCAGCCGGTCCACCCTCCCGTCGCTGTCTTCCCCGCATTCATCTCCCAGGGACCCGTGACCCTTGTACTGCGCGAGCAGATCTTCTCACTCTCGGGCGACGACTTCAGCGTCAAGGATGCAGCGACAGGCAAGACCGTCGTACGCTGCAAGGGCAAAGTCGTCAGTTTCCGCGACCGCAAGAGTAGGTAGGCATTCAGACAATGCTGAGGGTAGACGTGACGGACGCGTCGGGTAACCTGCTGTTCAGCATGCGTGACAAGCTCATTGCTTTCATGAGCACGTTTGTGGCCGAGGACGCGCGTGGACATGAACTGTTCCGCGTTAAGCGTAACATCGCCTGTGAGAATGATGAAGAAAAGGCTGATGGAAGTGGGCACCAAGATGACCGCAACGTTCCGTAATGCCAACACGGGAGAGAATGCCGAGTTGAGTATGCGCGGCGACATGTTTGGGCTTGGGACCACCATCGTGCTCAATGGCAATATTCCGGTTGCGCAGATTAGCCGTAAGCTGCTCCACATGCGCGAGTGGATTGCGGACAAGCAGACTGTGAGTGTGGGATGAGGGCAGGAGTAAGTGTAAGGGCGCGGTTCTCACATCAGTACTATGTTACGGTTGCGCCGGGCGTTGATCTCGCCCTCATTGCAGCTCTCTGCATTGCGTTTGACGAGGTGAAGAATGAGAAGAAGGAATAGAGGTTAGTAAGAGGTTAGTGGGGTGTCTTTAATAGTGATGAGGAGTGAGAGCGAGGGTGTACAGTGTAGAGAATGATTAATCGACGCGAGGAGGGGTGGAACAAGAGATTCTGGGCGTAGATTGAATACCTTGGCTGCCGTAGCCGGAATGACATGCACATCCCCTTGGTTGCAAAGGAGACGCCCAACAATCGCATAGTCTACCGTCGAAATGATGAGATGCCAAATTAGAGCTTTGCGCGGGGCTGCTCCTTCTTCCACTTTTCGCCGACCATCTTCTTCACGTCCGTCTTGACAATCTTGCCGTTGGCATTGCGCGCTTGATGTGAGCTACGGTCTCGTCTTCCAAACCCGACTTACGTAGTTCCTCGTGGTGAACAACGACGATGACGGGCCGGGCGGCGTGTCGTAACCTCGGGAAGGCCTCGCTCATGATACTCTCTGCGGAGGCAGTGCATCCAGGCGCAAGGCTGACCATGGCGCCGACGCGTTCGCCCATAATTGGGCATGGCACGGGAACGGCTGCGGCCTCGGCAATGCGGTCGTCTCGGTAGAGCGCATTCTCAACTTCGAGGGAAGCAATATTCTCACCGCCACGGATGATCAAGTCCTTGCTCCGGTCTCGGATGTACAGTAGTTCCTCTTCGTCGACACAACCCACGTCGCCCGAATCGAGCCACCCGTCTTTGTCAAATACCTTTGCGGTGGCCTCTGGATCGTCGAGATAGCGAGACATGACGTTCTGTCCGCGCAGCATGATGATTCCAACCTCGCCAGTTGGCAACTCCTCCCTCGTGTCGGGGTGTACGATTTTGACCTCACATACAGGAACGACCCAGCCGACCGAGTCGGGATGGTCGACGTAATCCTGGCCCGCGAGGGCGTTGTGAACCGCATTCGTCTCGGTCATACCGTACCCGTGCACAAGCAGGAGGTTGGGCCATCGTTTCTTGAGATTACCAGCGAGCGAGTCGGGCGGCGGTGCACCGCCGTACGACATGGTGTCAAAGACGTAGTCCTTGGGCAGGTCGGGGGACTGATAAAGCGCTGCAGAGATGGAGGGTACTCCGCCCACAATATTGATATTATGCTTGACGATGAGCCTGATTGCCTCGGGAACGCTCCAACGGCGCATGAACACCAACATTGCCTCGCCACTGAGGGAGCGCGTCACCCATGACTGGCCGCCCGTGCAGTGGAAAAGCGGGATGGGGAGGAGGATGGCTGATTGAGGTGTACCCTCCGGCTTGGCGGCGAGGAGGTCCTTGAGTTCAGCGCCGACGCGCAGACCTGCGCGCAGAGGCGTAAAGGTACCCGAGAGGGCGTTGTGTAGGTTCTGCCTCTGGTTGCTGAGTACCGCCTTGGGGTAACCCGTTGTGCCCGACGTAAAGTAGATGGTACACGGGCTGTCGAGGTTGATGCCTTCGAGTCCGACACCAGCGATGATCTCGTCTATTTGCGCCTTGGAGGGGTTGGGGACGGCCACGCCGATGGCTTGGCGCACGGATGCGGGGTGGTGGTCAAGCGAGCTCCAGCACCAGATCGGCCCGACGCCGTTCCCCTTAAGCTCCTTGACCTTTGGTGCGAGTTCCTTGGCAACCCCCTCGTCCACGAGCACAAGTTTGGGCTTGACGTGACTGAGGCAGTAGACCATCGAGTCGATGATCATGTGGCTGTTGACGGCTACCGCGACGCCGCCAAGGTAATGGATTGCGAACGAGGACATGAGCCACTCGGCGCAATTGTTGGCTGCCACGGCAACCCGATCGCCCTGCCGGATCCCCTGTGTGCGCAACCACGCAGCCATCCGTAGCGTCCGTTGATGCATCTGAAGAAAAGTGACGACCTCGCGATCCTCGGCGTTGGCAGGCGGCGGCAGGGGCGAGGAGATGAACGCCTTGTCACCACCAGACTTGAGCAGCGGCTCAACCCACGAACGATAGTATGGTGGTGTGTTCTTCCATACCTTCTGGCGCCGGCCGTTCAGAACAACCTCGTCCAATTCCCATGGCATACCTGGCGCCGTGAGGATCGCCTCACCTGTCGTCAGCTTTGTCTTGGTCCGGGCTCAGCTCACATTCGGCACGCGTACGCTTGAATTTGGAGCTGCTGGTGCTCATAGTTGTCAGTATAAGTGGGGGGGGGAAAGGTGAGTCTCATGCCGCAGCCGAGGCCTCTTATGCTGCGGGAGCAGGTCCTTTCGGCACTGCCG
Organism: Cutaneotrichosporon cavernicola; assembly: GCF_030864355.1. Lineage (NCBI taxonomy): Eukaryota > Fungi > Basidiomycota > Tremellomycetes > Trichosporonales > Trichosporonaceae > Cutaneotrichosporon > Cutaneotrichosporon cavernicola. Next base: position 169,913 of record NC_083399.1, on the reverse strand, counting down.
AATGTTGACCGACCCACAATCCCCACTTGGCCCAGTTAGCCCACTTGGATCGGAAGTGACATGGTGACGCCAATGTGGACACGCGCTTTACCTGCCTACGGCTACGGCGGTTGCAGAAGGACCGTTTGGTACGGCGGTACCTACCTAGGCAGTTGGATTGGGAGACCTGTATCCGCCGCTAGCCGAAAGCCGAGGTTACGGCCGTATTCCGTGCATCACGTGACGCATTTCTCTTATCACACCAGAGCTTGCGTCTCACCTGGAATGTCGCTGGCACCTGGCTCGCTGACCACAGCTTACCCAGTTCCTACACTGACGTGCGCAATCGCTCACTTCAACGAGATCATATCTCACCCCGAAATGGATCTCCCCAGAGGCATCGTGGCGGAGTGGTTAACGCGATTGACTAGAACGTGCTGCCAGCAGTCATCTACGATCAATTTCCTTCGGGAGCGCCTGTTCGAATCAGGTCGATGTCGATCTTTTTTGCTGTTTGCACCACTAGATTCAGGGGACTTGGCGGCTAGGCGGCTCGTGGATCAAGCTGGGATCCACTTCGAATGCATAAGCATAAACTAGAATCTATGGCCGCGGCGTGCTGCACATCGTACACTGATCTCCCGGCTCGTTAGCATACGTACAGAGCGGACACATCCAACTGCCGTGCGTCGGGTAGGATGTGGCTGGCGTAGAGCTAGCCTCGTGGGTGCGATTGAAACCCAGGCCCACGCCATCTATGACCTCCCCCGTGATCTGGGTTGGCGAAATAGGTGACAGGGGCTGTGGCGAGACTGGACTGTGGTAGATTTTGGTAGCGCCGCATGCTTGGCATTCCATAACGTGGTGGTCGTTGTGGAGGGTACACCGAGTGCATCTCCACTGTGGCGGCAGGGCACCACACGTGGCGCAGTTGGACGCCGTGTTGGCGAGGGTACATACTGAGCAGCGCCAAGTCGTAGGGAGTGGAACGGGTGCTAGATCCGGACTATCTGGGGCTGGAGACCACGGCGAGAGACTTGGTGAAGGGTTGTTGATCCTGCATAGATCCAAGGCAGGCACGATTGGGGGAGGAGTAGGTCCAACGAATGGCGAGGAGGAGACGGGACTGTCAAAAGGCTTGGTGCTGGCTGGGCGGAGGATGTTGGGGCGGCCAGGCGAGGGCGTTGGGAAGGAAGCTGAGCGCGAGTGAGATATGGGGGTTGATGGCGGTACGAGCATTGGCGAGGGGGAGGGAGAGTGCCAAAAGAGTGCGAGGCCCGGCGAACCCCATTGAGAAATGTTGCTGGAAGCTAATGTGGGGAGGAGGCTGGGCGTCATTGGATCAGGGGCTGCCGTGGTCGGTGGCGTAACGTGGATGGGAGATGGGGCAAGATTGTCCAACTCGCCAACGGTCATTGCCTCGAAACTGGCCACGAGATCGTGGACGTGCGCTTCGGCTGGGTGGGTGTTGCCAGGCGGCGGCTGGGCGTACGTCGGAAGATACGTCTCGGAAAATGGCACCTGGGGCGGATGTACATGTACACCGGTATGGGGATACTGGAATGGTGAGTCCTCTGCTGGCGTTGGGGGCGGGGGGTCGGGCTGCTCCAGATCCCGCATCCAGGAAGTATACGATCCCGGTAAGGTGGGTGAGCGCTTGGGCTTGGGCTTAGGTGTGGGCAGCTTTGTTGCTGGCGATGGTGAAACGGCCTGAGGCGAGGGTGGGAGGGCGGTCGTGAGTCGCGGCGACGCTGGGGCCGGGGGCGTGGTGAGCCGTTCCCACGCCCCACAGTTGGGTGTGGTGGTTGGGCGTCTGGGCGGCGGGTATGCGTGGATTGGGGCTGCGGTGAGGTATTGTTTTGCTAGCGTTCTAGTATCGTGGACAGAGTCGGAGAGGGGGTTGGTATCGTTGGCAGTGGGGCTGGAGGGGTCGGCGCCGATCCATGTACCGGGTTGGTGGGGGTTGCTCTCCCAGTCCCAGTGGAGGACTGGGAATCGGGACTCAAAGGACTCAAAGGATTCGTTGTCGTGGGTGTCGTTTGTGCGCTCCATCAAGGAGAGAGGGTTGGGGGTGGGTTTGGGCGGGCCAGACTTGGAGCCGTCGCCCCGGTTCTCCTTGATCATGATCCACTCGTCGCTCATGGTGGATGTCGAATGGACCAAGTTGATTCAAGTAGAAAAGGCAAACGGTGTCAGAGGGTTAGTGGGCTCGTAAGACTCTATCAGCGGCAGCGTGAGAGCCAGATGCGCCCTCTGACGAGCCATCAGACGTCAGTTTCGTCAGAGAGTAGTGTTATGGATGTTGCAGCCGTGTGTTGACATGCGTCAGCTGTGTGGCAATGGGTAGTAGGTCGCAATGGGTAGTAGATCTCCAGTCCTCTTTCAGAATCGCTTTCAGTTGATGATCGCTCTGCCGCTTCATATCCGGCGTCGTTGTAGGAGTAGGACATCGACGTCTGCGCATGGCCATGACATGACGGTGCCCCGCATCAGCCCCAGATTTGCCTGTCAGCAACACGTCGCTCCAGATCGCTCGATGTCACCTGTTGTTAAGCAAGGTCAGTACAAGGGCTGTCATTGAGGGGAGGGGAGCGCAAGGGTGTCGTCGCAGACGAGGAGCGCAAGGGTATCATTGCAGACGAGGAGCGCAAGGGTGCCATCGCAGACGAGGAGCGCAAGGGTGTCATCGCAGACGAGGAGCGCAAGGCGGGCCGTCACCGCCGTCAGGTAAAGGTAAACGAGACCTTGCTGCAGCCTTACGATTGGTACATATGTGTCGGAACACTCGGCAGAACTGCCTGTTGAACATGAGGTTGACGAGGTTGACGAGGTTGACATGTATGCGAGGGAGACGAGATTAGACGAAGTGTAGGGAATGAGGGAGACGAGATTAGACGAAGTGTAGGGAATGTGGGCAGTCAAAGTCTCTAATCTCCAATCCTAATGTCGATCAGTATTAGGGTCCCGGTTTGACTCTTGATCTGTGCCCACCTGTTGCAGCAGATGTCCGCAACGCTGCTCGGCTACCAACACCCATCATCCTAGCACGCCATTGTACGAATCTGCTGTGCATCCTGACTATACTACACTGGTGATGACCATGTTCCCAAACGATGCCTCCTGGACCACTTCGTTGCACGTGCGTAAAACTTAGAGAGGCCACTCGATCGTCTGCGAGAGGTTCTGGTGCACAGCCTTGACCTGGGTGTACGCCTCGATACCGTAGGTGCCGAGCTCGCGCCCGATGCCAGACTGCTTGAAGCCGCCAAAGGGAACCCCGGCGTGGAGGAGACCGTACTGGTTGCACCAGACAGTGCCGGCGTCGAGGGCACCCGAGATGCGGGTCATCTGCCGGGCGTCGTTGGTGAAGACACCAGCGGCGAGGCCGTAGGTGGTGTTGTTGGCGAGCTCGATAGCCTCCTCCTCAGTCTTGAACTTGGCGGCGACGATGACGGGGCCAAAGATCTCCTCCTGGACGACCTTCATCGACTCGTCAACGTCGGCGATGATCGTGGGCTCGACCCAGAAGCCGCCGTTAGACTGGGGCCACTTCTGGCCACCGGTCACGATACGCGCACCCTGCTCCTTGCCGCTGTTGATGTAGCTGAGGACCTTGTCACGCTGGCCAGCCGAGATGAGGGGGCCGAACGAAGTCTTCTCGTCATGCGGCTGCCCAATGGCAGCAGCCTCGGCGCGGCGCTTGAGCACCTCGAGGAACTTGTCGTACACAGTCTCCTGAACGTAGATGCGCGAGCTGGCGCAGCAGTCCTGGCCAGAGTTGAACCAGATGCCGAGCGAGGTCCAGTTGGCAGCCTCCTCGAGGTCGGCCGTGTCGAAGATGAGGAGAGGCGACTTGCCGCCAAGCTCAAGGGTAACCTTCTTGAGGTTGGACTCGGCAGCGGCGACCGAGATCCTGCGGCCGGTGCCGACCGAGCCAGTGAAAGCGACCTTGTCGATGTCGAGGTGGCGAGAAATGATCTCACCAGTGGTGGCACCGAGACCGGGAACAGTGTTGATGACACCGGCGGGGATGCCGGCCTCCTTGGCGAGGTCACAGAGCATAAGGGCGGTGAGAGGGGTGAGCTCGGAGGGCTTCATGACGACACAGCAGCCGGCAGCGAGGGCGGGGCCGACCTTCCATGCCCACATGAGGAGGGGGTAGTTCCAGGGGATGCTTGCTGTTAGCTACCGCCAGTAAAAGAAAAGAAAACTCACATCTGGCCACAGACACCAATGGGCTGGTGAAGGGTGTAGCAGATCTTCTCGTCGCCGAACTGGTCGATGGTCTGGCCAAAGATCTTGTCGGCGAGGCCGGCGTAGTAGCGGAGGCAGGCGACCGAGTCACCGACGTCACCCTCGCGGGCGATACGAACACCCTTGCCAGAGTTGAGCGACTCGATGGCAGCAACCTTCTCGGCGTCACGCTCGAGGAGGTCGGCGAGCTTGTTCAGGACTGTTGGTTAGCTAAATGCATTTTGAGAGGAGAAGAGACTCACGAGCACCGCGCTCAGCGCCGGCGATCTTGCGGCCCCAGGTGGTCTTGAAGGCCTTGCGGGCAGCAGCGACGGCGGCGTCGACATCCTCCTTACCGGCGTGGGCGACGGCGACGAGCTTCTCGCCGGTGGCGGGGTTGACGGTGTCAAAGGTCTCACCCGACTTTGCGGGGACCCACTCGTTGTTGATGAACAGCCCAGTGGGGAGGTTGATCTTGCCGAGGGCGGGCACGTTGACTTCGGTGTGAGTGGACATTTTGCTGTGATGTTGAATGGGAAGAGAGGTGATGAAGCAAGAGACAAGAGGATAGTTGGTGGTCTATGTATACTCGTGAGAGAGGCGATGATCGTGGCAGTCACGGCGGATCATGGAACGCCTGGGAACATTGGACGGTGGACACACTACCCCACCGTAGTCACCGCTCACCGCACTCGTCTACGCGGGGGTGTGGGGTAATCAGCATGCCGAGGACCCAGAATGTGCCTGGTGATTGGCATTGTTAGGAGACTAGTTTGTCCTTTTGGTCCAATAGGATAATTAGATCAGTTCTAATTAGCCACCCGCAGGTTCATGTGCAAGTCGCCTCTAGTCGGCAAAGGGAAGGAAGGTATCGTCTACCTCGTCACAGCCACTCTACGCGGATTTTGTTTCCATCTCCGTGCCTCAATTCGAATAGGGATGAATAATGCCCACACTGTCAGTGTGCGCAGTGCTCAGGACAAGCGCCTCGGCTCGAGCGCTATCTTTTACCCTGCTACAACATCAGTGGGCTGTAGCGCGTGCGCGTGGAAGATCCCATCTCACCGGCCCGAGCAAAGCGCGGAGAGAGAAAATCGGCGCCTTGATGCCTGATTACAGGCCTTGAAGGGCCTTGGGGGGGAGTGAGTGCAGCGGGTTGCGGCTGCCGTGCCGCAGAGCGTCGCCAATAACCAGGCGCTTCACCGGAAAGTCACCCGGCGACTGCTATTCTCAGTAGCAGGAATGTGGCATGGTGGGGTTGGGGTGGCAAGGTGCAAGCAGGATGCAAGGGGAGGGTTGAGTCAAGAGGTATCGTTCCCGCCAACGCATGTCAAAGCGACTCTAGCTATGCTGAACATGGAGTTGAGTAGTTGTTGTTAGTTGGCCAAGTACTAGAGTTTCAGCTCGTTGATAGTTAGTCGACAACCATCAATCCATACCGCATCATCAACGAACTGTGCCTCGCCCCCCCCCTCCTCTACATCCCCTCCTTGCCCCTTTCCCTCCCCCCTTCCCTTCCCATTCCCCCCGTCATTGTGGCCACCCACTTTGTGTTATCTCTCAACCCAATCCTCAGCCATTCATTCTCATTCATCAACTACTCTGTGCGCTATTTACTTTAAATCCCGCAATGGAAGACGACTCAACCCGAGAAATAAGGAAGCGCACACTCCGCGCATGTGACGTATGTACCTCATGAACCCAACCCATTACCCATAAACAACATGCTGACACGCCCCTCTGCTACTTGCTGCGCTCTTTCCTTTTCCTTTTACTCTTGCGCTATTAACAGGGATGTCGACAGTGAGTCACTCTTTCATCCCTCACTCACCTCAGTCGTCGTATGAAGTGCGAGGACATTCGCGTCAACCAAGTCTCGGGTCGAAGCTCGTGTAAGGTCTGCCGCGAAAACAGGGAAGACTGCAAGTTCGAGGCCCCAGTTAAGAAACGGTACGTTGGTTGTGATTACATTATTCAACTAACAAACAGTGGACCACGGCCCGGATGGCGACAGCGTGCGCGCTCGGCGTCGCCGAATCGTCGCCCACATCCAACCCAGGCGTCCTCAGAACGCAGTCCCGAAGGCAAACTACCCATCCTCAATGCCCAAGTTCTGCCCCACATCGCAGAGAGTACCGCTCCAACACGGGATACCTCACCTTCCCCCGAGGGAACGCGCCGACATACCAAGGGCCCACTCATGGGCCTCTCCACAGCACTCGTCGATGAGCTCCTCGCTGTGTATTTCACGCACGTCCACGTGAGCTGCTGAAGATTCCCTAGCTGACCCCAGAACGTCTGGCCCCTCATCTACAAGCCACTGTTCCACATCCAGACGACGTCACCTCCCCTCCTCCTTGCCATGCTGGCCATTGCGAGCTGTGTCGCCCAGCCGGATCCCGGGCACAGCGTCGACGCTGACAAGCTGTTCCACATGGCCGAGCGTCAGATGCACCACTGCAGAATGGACGCGAGAATCGATCTCATCCAGTCCCTCATTCTCCTTTCGCTACGTCAGACAGGATGCGGTGATAAGCACATGGCATTCTCGTACGCGGGACGAGCTTGCTGCATGGCGTTGAATCTGGGATTGAATCTAGCACCAGCAAACTCGGAGTCTCCCGTGAGTAATCTGTCAATGTGGACACCTTCTCACGTCAGACTGAGTGTGAGATCCGATCACGCGTGTACTGGAACTGCTACGTCCTCGACAAGACGTTGGCAGAGGAGACGGGCCGCTCCTTTCTTCTGCCGTACCGCCGCTCTTCCACACCCCTGCCATCTATGAATGAGGCCGACGAGTTCGAGACCTGGCCACCACTACCCACATCGAGCCTCCCCCTGCCCAAGAGCGTGCGGCATATCGTCCCACGCCGAGGATACGTCATGTCGTGCTTTGTGTGGACATGTCAGCTAGGCATGGTCGTCGAGGATATCCTGGACATGGATCGCCCTGGCCTCCCGCCCGGCACGGACCCTCGCATCATTGACAACAACTTGCAGGATCGGGACGATCTCATCCGGCGCGCCGAGACGCTCTCGAACCGCCTCGACGTGTGGCGCAGTAACATCCCTCGAAGCATCGACGTCGATGTGATGGTGCAGAACAACGTCTCACCGTTTCCGCACCACGTCGTCGGTGTCTCCTGGTACTACACCGCCCAGATCTTGCTGCTCTCGCGTTTCATCCAGCGAAGGAGCATGCTACCGCCGACCGAGGCCGAGGCGGAATTCAGCAAGCATGCGCATCGGACGTGCTCGGGCGCCGCCGAGGCTGTCGTTGACCTCTTGGCCTACTTGGATCGACACAAGCTCCTGAGCCACACGAGCGCGGACATTATCCACATCCTCTCTCTCGCGACCCTCTTTGAGGCGTTTGACAGCAGCGACGCGGACCAGGCCCTCGCCGAACGAGCAGAGATGAACTTTGCGCAATGTTGCATCTGGTTGAGGGACTGCAGTGCGAGCTGGCCGGCCGCGAGCGCTCACAAGCTATTCTTCGAGGGCCTGATCCAGGGCGGCCTAAAGCTGTCAGGCGACAAGGCGATCAGCAGCCCCGAGGTGGCCACGTCTCCATCTTTGCCAGAAGGCTTAAGGGCAGTTGGCCGGAATCTGAGCACGACCGAGCGTGACCTCCCCCACGTCTCGATGGCACCAGCGGGCATGTCGAACCTGTTCCAGCTCCCCCAATTCTACTGGAACCACCTTACGAACTCGGGACCGATGCCGAATCTCGGTATGGATTTGCTGTCGCCCGACGCGCCTGGTGGCGTCCTCACAGAATGGCGTACACCCGATAGCGGCTTCAATATGACCAGCAACGGGCGGTTTGACGGCATGGGCTTTGCGCCGTCTGACCCTCCAAGCACTGGCGGCACAGGTCCTGGCAACTTCTCATGGGACCCGCCAATGGACCAAAATCCCCAGAGCTCGGCGGACCAGGCGGCCATCTACTCTGCGCTGATGAGCTTTATGGTCGAGGCGGCGAAGAGTCATTAGGGACGAGGATAAGACTTGTTGTTGTATTTTAGTACATATCTTGGATGCCTATCAGTGTACGACGTCTAATCTTCCAAGTGGTTGAGCATGCGAACATTACGAGCGGGCTGGCTGAACAAAGCGTTGGATTGTGCACATGTGCAACCTTGAGGAACCTCGAACCGTCCAGCGTGAGCCTGTAGCCCATCAGACACTAACCAGCCTACTTTTCCGAACAACCGTCAACATTCGGCTGGCTGGCTGGATATCCAACCAGCCTGGCTGCTGCCTGATCACAGGTGCCGCTCCGTTCAGCCACCACTCGGCTTGTTGCCATCTTTCCAGACGCGTCAAGCGATACCCTCCGCATTCACCCCACTTGTTCGCCCCCCTACGCCACACGCCTGCGCCACCACCTGCGCCACACACATGCGCCCGCTCCCGTTCTCCCTACCCCCCTACCCCCCCTACTCTCCCCCACCAACCCCACCAACCCCCCCTACCCCCCCACCAACCCCACCACCGCCCACCACAAGCAAAGCCCGGAACCTCGTGAGCACGGGTATTCCCGGATAATTACCTGACCGCATTGTGGCGAGGCAAGCGAGCGAGCCGGTATCGCTCGTGGCAGAAATCGAAGCAAGCTGGAGAGAGCTGGAGAGGCTAGACTTGGTCGAGCTTATCGCAATCATGGAGGAATGTAGAGCGCGCCTCCTGTAGAGGAATGTGATACATTACGATGTCGGGTTCAGCAAGCTGCGGCAGACATACGAGTTCAAGACAAGCGACTGCGGCAGACATACGAGTTCAAGATTCAAGTACATATAGGTTACGGATGTTCAAGATTCAAATACATTTGATATAGCTTACGGATGTTCTAGTTGACCTCACCAATGTCGCGGAGGACATCCTTGCCCTTACCGTCATCGCTATCGTCGTCGACTGGTTGGACAGTAACGGTTGCACTGGTCTTGTTGGGGTCCTGGGTATGTTCGACGCCGGCCTTTGTGGCGAAATCTGCGGCGATTTCATCTGACAAGTCCTCGGTTCGTGGACCAGTAAAGTAGTGCCTGCCGCTGGTGTACCAGAAGACTGTAGCGAAGAGCCACACGCCCGCCGTCACGACGATGGCATAGTTCATCTCTCCGGGCGAAGGGTTCTTGTCACCGGGGAAAGAGAAGAGGATGAATGCAAAAACCATCCACACGACCGCGACCCATGCGACGGGAACAGACGCACGGCCAAGGTACCAAGGACCAGGGATGAATGTGCGTTTCCAGAAAATGCGTGCAAAGATCGGGATACCGTAGGCGACGTATGGGCCCATGATTGCTAGAGCGAAGATGGCGTTGATGGCCGCTTGGTTTTCGGGATCGGCAAAGCCTAGGAAACCTAGTGGAATCGCCGCTCCAATCACTAGCCAGACGGTGCGGACGGGGGTGCCGGCCCACGAGTCGATGTGGTGGAAGTATTGACTGAAAGGGAGTGCACCGTCGCGAGCAAAGGCAAAAGCTTGTCGGGAAGACGGGAGGATAAGAGACGCCGTCATGCTTACTTGAGATACGCAGATTAGAGCCCAGATGACAAGAGAGCCTTTCTGCCCAAATGCCATGAGGTAGACGTAGGCGAGGGGTTGGCCGATTGCGCTGTCGTTGACGGCCGCCACTGAGGGACCCATACACAGTGCGATCATGATTAAGATGAGTGTGCCGAGAATGCCTGCCGAGGAGATTGCGCCGACAATTGCAGCGGGAACAGCAATGGAGGCGTTGGACGCCTCCTCGGAAATAGAAACAGCACAGTCAAAGGAACAGATTGTCCACACTGGTGCCATGAAGGAGAGGAGGAATGCGAACCCGTTTGGCCAGCTCGTGAGGTTCTCCCATCCCCCGAAAGTAAATTTGGCCGAGTTGAGTTCACCACGCCGGGCAATTGGGAGACCGATGATGGTGACGAGGGCAAGTGCAACATTGAGGACGACGCTCGGCGTCTGAAGACGGGCGAACAGCGTTGTGCCGTATGCGCAAAAGATGCCGCACGACACCAGAATGCCAATGTAAAGGCCGACCTGTGCGCCGATGGAGGGTGAAAAGTTCTCGTTGGCAATGGAGGCACATGCAAAGATCATGCCCGAGCATGCCCAGCCGAGCGACGAGATGGCTGCCACGTTACCGAGGAACGAGTTGTATCCGACAAACCACGACAGAAAGTTCTGGTACTTGGGCGGTGCGAGGCGATGTGTCCAGTAATACAAGCCACCCGAAGTCGGCATCGAGCTCGCCAAGTCGGCCATTGCGAACCCGATAAAGCTGATCAGGCCTGCTGCGACCAGCCAGCCCCACACCATTGACACTGGGCCGCCATACGGCCAATACGTCAGCTATTGGGATCTTGGATGACTCACCAAGTTGTACCAAATTGTCGAAGCGATAGACGGCACGACGCCCCTTGACGTCAGCCGATCGAGAGAAAACTCCTAAACTCACATGATGCTGAATGCGACGCCAAACGTCTCTAGTTTTGAAAAGTTGCGCTTCAGCTCAGGCCGGTATCCCAGGTCCTCGAGGCCCATGTCATCTTTTGTGAGGTTGACATGGTGAGGTTCTGTGCCGAGTGCGAATGTATTGTAAGATCCCTGTCCTTGTCTCTCGCTGTCGTTGGCGGACATCAGTGTGGCGCGTTCTGTGTATTCTGTGTAATGGTGATGGTGGAGATGGGAGGAAGATGTTGATGGGGGATGGGTGGAGCTCATTTCGACGGCGGCTCCACTTTTTTGTTCTTTTTTAGTCGTCGCGTGGCGGAGTGGTGTGGGTGAGTGATGTGATCGCGCGCGCTTGTCGTTCCACAGCGACAAAGCGAGTTGGTGAGCAAGTGGGTAGTCTGGTATGCATCATGGTTTGGCGCGTGGATGGTCTGGAGGCGCGTAACGACTTGTGCGTTGTAGCTATCTTGGCTATCGGGGCGCCTGTGCGGTAAAATTGGTTGATACATACACCCCTTACCCCCACTACTCCACACTCCACACTCCACACGATACGCGCGGTCCTCCGGATCAAGTTGTCGTCAGGGGATGGATAAGCGTAGCCCCGACATCCGGCCCCACTCTCAACAGCAACAGGTGAAGCGAGCGAGTGACGTTGACGTTATCAACAGCGCAAGGAGATGGATGAACGGGAAGGGATAAACGGGGATATTCCAATTAGGCGGATCAATTACCCTCTTAGCTATCTGTCTCCTCTCCCTCCCCGCGGCCTGCTGTATCGCATGCAAGCCCTCTCCCCATCTCCCCACTTGGCTTGCGTAGCCGACATGTTCCACAGAGTGACAACAAGAGTGGGGCATGGAGTGGGGCATGGATCGAGTACATAACCCCCTACACCTTGCCTCGTCCTTGCCATCTTCAACAACTTCTCTCAACACACACAATGGTCTCGACTAACAACACTGCCAACGGCACGAAGCCAAATTACGCCCCGGGCGCCCACCCCTTCGACCCCCTCACGCAGGACGAGATCCGCGCGAGTGTCGCGGCGGTCCACGCCTTCATCAAGAAGGGCGGCTATGTCGGCGAGCCGGCTGTGCCCCTCTTCAACACCATCAGCCTCCGCGAGTCGCCCAAGGCCGACGTTCTTCGCTGGATGGGTCTCTTCTCCGACAAGGAGATTTCTGCCATTGCTGTTACCAAGGCCGCGCCCCTCATGCGCCAGGCTGACGTGAGTCTCTCTCTCTTTTTTTATCTCGCACCATTCTGGTGACCGCGGTGACCATTATCGCGGTCACCAGCGGTCACCTCGGCAACTTGCAACTGCAACTTTGAACTCGCACTGACGCTCAGCTCCACATTATCTGCAACCAGTCCAAGCGCGGCTTTGAGGCAATTGTCGACCTCCCGTCCAACCTTCCGGCTGGTGACGATGTCGCCGTTGTCCCTCAGGCGGTTGTGTCCTCGTGGATCATGCTCGATGTCGACATTCAGCCCTCGCTCCAGACCGAGGAGCTCCTCTGGGCCGAGGAGATCTGCCGCAAGGACGCAAAGGTCAAGGCGGCCTGCGACGCCGTCGGCATCAAGCAGGAGGACGTCTACGTCGACGGCTGGTGCATTGCCTACGACGAGCGTTTCCCCGGCCGCCGCCTCCAGCAGTGCTTCTGCTTCACCCGCCTTCGCCCGGGAGACAACCTCTACGCTCACCCGTGCGACTTTATCCCTATCATCGACAGCAACACTGGCGAGGTCATTACCATCGACTACCCCCATGGCAACCCCGGCCCTGGCGAGCCGCAGCCCCCCTCGTCGGCTGAGGACCACGCCAAGGTTCCTCCCCGTGAGCGCTTCGCTCCCCCTGCCTTGGCCGCCAACTACCTCCCCGAGCAGATTGTCATGGACGAGCCCAACTTTACCGTCCGCGACACCCTCAAGCCCCTCCACGTTATCCAGCCCGAGGGCGTGAGCTACAAGCTCACTGGCCGCATGATGGAGTGGCAGAACTTCAAGTTCCACATCGGCTTCACTTACCGTGAGGGTCTTGTGCTCTCTGGCATCACCTACAACGACGGTGCCAAGGGTGAGCGCCCGCTCTTCTACCGTATCTCGGTTGCCGAGATGGTCGTTCCCTACGCCAAGACCACTTACCCCCACCACCGCAAGCAGGCCTTTGACACTGGAGAGTACGGAATCGGTGCCCTCTCCAACTCGCTTGCCCTCGGCTGCGACTGCCTCGGCTCGATCACCTACCTCGACGCCGACTTTATCACTCGCGCAGGTGGTATCCAGCACATTAAGAGCGCCATCTGCATCCACGAGGAGGACGCCGGTATCCTGCACAAGCACACCGACTTTCGTGACAACAAGGCCCACGTCGCTCGCAACCGCAAGCTCGTCGTCTCGTCGATCTGCACTGTCGCCAACTACGAGTACGGCTTCTACTTCAACTTCTACCTCGATGGCTCGATCGAGCTCGAGGTCAAGGCGACTGGTATTGTCAATGCCTACCCTCTCCGCGAGGGTGAGCTCCCGGACCCGAACCACGAGGTTGAGGTCGCTCCCCGCATTGCCGCTCAGCACCACCAGCACCTCTTCTCCATGCGCGTCGACCCCATGATCGACGGTCTCCGCAACCGCCTCGTGACTGTCGACTCGGTGCCTGATGACGCCGAGGTCGGCTCGGCCCAGAACTATTACGGCAACGGTTACCACTCGGTCAAGACGCCGTTCACCCGCTCGGACCAGTTCTCGGACTGGGATGCGAGCAAGGCTCGCGCCTGGGTCATTGAGAACCCCCACAAGCAGCACTTTGCCACCAAGGGCAACATTGGCTACAAGATTATCTGCAAGGACATGCCGCCCATGTTCGCCAAGCCTGGCTCGCTCGCCTGGAACCGTGCCCCTTGGGCTCGCCACCACACCTTTGTGACTCGCTACCAGGAGGAGGAGATCTTCCCCTCTGAGTTGCACATCAACCAGCACCCAGGCCACAAGGACTTTGGTCTCCAGACCTGGGTCGACCGCGCCGACGACGTCAGCGACACTGACTGTGTCGTCTGGAACATGTTTGGCAACTCGCACATCTGCCGCGCAGAGGACTGGCCCATCATGCCCGTTGAGATTCTCCGCTACCACCTCAAGCCGGCCAACTTCTTTGACCGCAACCCGGGCCTCGACGTGCCTTCTACCGCCGACGCCAAGTCGCGCTACGCCACCGAGGCCTTTACCGAGGGCACTCCCGCCGGTTCAAACGGCACCGCCACAAATGGCGTCAACGGCAACGGCTCGTGCTGCGCTCGCGCATAAGCTCGAGACGACGCGAGAGCTATCACACCCATATATCAAACGGCATTTGTGTTCTATTACATCTGTGTACCAAATAGCAAGTAGGAAGTTTATGGATTTCATTCGGTTCATTTATGTGTGGATGAGTGTCACTAATCCAGTCGACCGACATCAGACTGGTCGGGATTGGTCGATACTGTAGCACCAAGCGCACTTTGAGCAGAGGCGCACGGGCTGGCGGGGCATCGCCGCCTGACAGTCCGCGAATAGAACGAGTGATTCCGGCCTGGGGATGCGCGCAGCCTCAGCACCGCAAATGTGGATGTATGCAGCGCTACGGCGATGATCCCAGCAAGGAGACTTGTCATGTAATGCATGTATGCGTATTGAGCCAAGTCCGCCGCATTCCTGGCCCCCTCTCACGTCATTAAGGCTGATGTGAGCCGGTAATTTCTGGGGTGGGATCGGCAACTACTCGCACGGTTACCGGGCAACATGCCCACTTGAGTATGACCTAATGATCCATCCACAAGTGGGAACAAGCACCAACGACCAGCCTTAAGACCTGCACTGGTTCTATCCCGGTCCCGCGATTCCCCACGCTTTACAAATTCACAATGCCGGTCCCATGCTCTTTTGATGATCTCCAGAAACGCGACGGCCCGCCCCTCAACACCTGGGGCCTGTGGGGCAAGGACAACGAGCTGGGCCAGCTCAACCTCATTGACGCGGCGGCCGTCAAGCGCGGCCGCGACAGTGTCAAGCACGGCATCCCCGTTTGTCTCAAGTGCGTTGTCTCTCTTTGGAGCTGATTCAGTCTGCCGATGAAAGGGCGGCCTATCAACCCAGGACGCGGGACGGTTGAGCATGAACTCCTCGGAAAGGGGTATTACTTTGACGACAAGGTATCGTTCAACACTCAGTGCACAACACAGTGGGACGGGTTTGCCCATGTTCCCTACCAGAACTATCCCGAGAAGGGAAAGTACACGTACCATGGAGGCATGACGGCCGACGACATCTGGGGCGGATGCACCAAGTACGGCATCCACAGTGAGGACTCAAGGCCGAGGAGAAGGCTAACCCAGACTTGGCCAAGCATCCAGTAACCTCGCGGGCCCACCTGATCGACATTGCGAGGTGGGCTGAGAAGAACGGGGTCAAACTCGACCAACTGAGTGCCAACACGCCCATCTCGCTCGACATGATCCAGAAATGCGCCGATGAGCACGGAATCAAGTTTGAGTCGGGCGACGTCCTGATCGTCCGTACCGGCTACACCGAGGCCGTGTACAACATGCCCGAGGACAAGTACAAAGAGTACAACCCGATGATGGGTGCGATTGGCGTCGACCCCAGTCCAGAGCTCATGCGCTGGATCTGGGAGACTGGAATTCCGGCTGTGGCGTCGGATGCGTGAGTCCAAAGTCTATGCTGGTCCTGACCCTAGCTTTGCGTTCGAGTCGTGGCCGCCCAAATCGATGGGGCCGGAGAAGCCTTGTATCCACGAGGTTTTCCTCGGCGGGTGGGGGCTGCCGCTCGGCGAGCTCTTCGACCTGCGCGAGCTTAGCGACAAGTGCGCCGAGCTCAACCAGTACACGTTCTTCCTCACTACGATGGCTTTCAACCTTGAGGGCGGTATCGGATCGCCGCCCAACGCCCAGGCGATTCTCTAGAATCAAGTGACAGGTGATATGCAGCAGTTTACCAACAGGCGAGGTCGTGTGCGCAGTCAAGTCACAGTACTCACCACAGCCTCATTCCGAGAAACCAACAGCTTAACAGGCAAGCCGTTGGCCGTTGGGGATACCAGTGTAGTCATAGAGGGCGCAGCAGCCGAATGTGGCGTGGCCATGTTCGGTCAGGTACCTGATTGTAGCGGCGGCCTTTGCGAGGGCATAGTCACGTAAGAAGAGCGGGATGGGCTGTTCGGGTGACACGAGGGAGCGTCTACGTGCTCATGATGACCTCAGTTGCCTGGAAACCACTGAGAATCATGTGCGGCATGTACAGTGCCGACGGAGAACTCGTGGAGTGTGTGGAACATGCTTCTGGTTGTCGGATCGTGCAAGACGTACGTGTTTTAAACTCTCTGACGACGTCCATTTGTTGGAGTATCACAAACACGTGATCAAATGCTTGACGCAGCGCAGACATTCCGGCGAAGGTGATGTATAGTACTACTGTACTATACAGTACCCTGGTCACGATCCCGATCCAGTTTACTAGCGATTCATTCGGTCGTTATTGTCCTTTTACAGAGTATCCGTATTGTCTTTGTCTTCTCCTTGTACGGAATATCCCTGTGTAGTGTCCATATCAATGTTATCAGACAAACCACTGCTGGTTGCGGTAATCTTTGTGCCCCTTCCTATGGCACGACCACACCTGGACGGCCTTGTGGTCGTCTCCGTCCGTGACGTCGAGGCACATTTCTGAATCAGCTCATTCCTTTTAGTACGAACTAGAGTTGGCGAGGCGAACCTGCTTGTTCCTACCCTCGACGATCCACTGCTGGGCCCACTTGCCCGTGCATTTCTGGATACGCACGGTCTGGCCGTCCCATCCTCCTCCCGCGTCGAGACACTGTGTAAACCCCAGATGGTTGATTTGCAGCTCGCCAGGGGACCCGATGTTGCCAGCCTGTGCATACCAGAAGAACTTGGCCGCCGGAAAGCCTCTGCCGTCAGGTCGGTTGCGATAGAGATAGAGGGACGAACAATATCACGGGTGTGCCGTCCGGCACTCGGGTGTAGTTGTAGACTTGGCCGTTACCGAAAGTTGCCGGTACGCCAAGGATCCACCCACTGGATCCAGGGTTCCCCGTCCAGCTTAGCGCGTACGTGTTGGCGTGGGGGGCAGCCAACACGGTTGAAAGAAGGAGGATGGCGAGCAGGGCGAGCATGGCGAGCATGATGAGTGGTATGGGTTCCATCACGGTCTGAAGCTTTATATACTTGGGCGTATCAAATCCGAAAGGTCATCGAGACACCAGCTGCTCCACAACCGACCACAGCTCCATCTAGTTTCAAGACACTCTTGACATGGCCGCCAGCCGTTGTTAAAGTTGATCGATCGGGTGGAGCGCTTAGGCTTTGCGCGCCTCCCCGAGAGGAATGTTAACGACAGCAGAGTGTGTCCGACGGAGGTTAAGCTTGGTGTTTTAAAGCTGTGCGCGGATCGGGGGCCAAACTGCCAAAATCTATCGAGTCTATAGAGCAAATTAAGCTCTGCCAAGCTTGTCACGATCTCGGTCACACCATCTCCGTTGGCGAAACCACAATAGCGTTGACGCCCACAACCTTGTAGCCCACCATGTCATGTGAGCTCGCCGACGTTCCCGATACCCGTATGCCTTGCCCGGTCTACTGTACTGTATTCACGCTATGCCCTAGCGCAATACATGGGTCATCCGCCGCGTACTCGACTCTGCATCCCATATCAAACTCCGCGACTTTGACCTCTGTCTTGACCGGAACGGAGCGAACGGGTAGAATTTAGATGAAGAACGTTGCGACACCTACTTGTAGATACACTGCGTAGTATGTAGATACGCCGGTAAGAGTGAATGCTTACAACTCGGCTGCTGCTCATCTACATGTACCCCGCGGGGAAGTCGCCGGCCGCGGGATCCAATATTCTAGCTTAAACTTTGTTTAGCTTAATTTCGTCAGCTTGTCAGCTGATCTGCTTCGGTCACTCTTTTGTTCCAGGGCTGGGTCAGGTCCCACACCGAGCCACTACACGTGGGGTGGGCAGCAGTGCTCTCCTGTCGTCACGCAACAGACTGGGAGTTGACGGAAAAGATTGGCCGATCCGCAAAGCGAGGCCCAAACTCGGTGATGTTAGTATCTCTCTGGGATCTCTGGGCCATTGCTGACCAGACCTCTGTCTCGAACGGGGCAAGGATAACTGGGCATTATCGCCAAGTAGTGCGTGCGTGCCGCAGAACCCACAGAGGCGACCAGGCGGCCGCACACAATGCCTGGGACAGCGGTGTGCTGACGGACAGCTGAGACACACTATGTGCGATGCGAATGAACGCTGGGATACTATGAAGACGTGCGCTTGACATGAAAGAGGTGACAGCCTGCTGGCGCCTCAGACCCTTGCTTTTCACAATCTACCTCACGGTCAGAGACCTTCTATGGGTCAACAGTAGATGACGGCATGTCAAGCTTGACCCATGATTGCTTGACTGACAGTAATGTTACTCTTCAACTTAATGATGCAGCCGTCGATCGTTGAAATGCTGAATGACGTCGAGCCGAGCTACTTTGGGTATCAAGGCGACACAGATTTGCAGGCTATGAGAGATCTAGCCATCGATCTGGTCATCAAGCCCATCAAGATGGGCTCTCGGCCCTACCATCCCACTAACTCAAAGGTCCCGACGACTGTGATGACCCAATGGGCCCAATACTGCCCAAATAGTTTACACACTTGACATTCTTATATAGCACTTCAATCACCTTCCTTCCACTCTTCTCACTTCACTTTCACTTTCATCTTCTACCGACTCTATCACTACAAAATGCTCCTCCACTACGTCCTTCTCAGCCTCGGCCTGGTCTCTGCCGGCCCTATCGCCCCCGCCGCACCCGCCGCACCTCCTCCACCCCCGGGAACCCCCGAGCCCAGCACGATCCGCCACAGCATCTTCATGGACCAGATTCCCGTCGGGTACAACCAGAACGTCTTCCTCAAGATGCAGAGCTATGACATGACCGCCCAGCTGGCTTATCACAACGGCGACAAGCCCATGGCGTACGCTTGAGGAATGGACGAACTGACAACAGTTCGACCCTGCTCAGGGCCCGCAACAATCACTACTACTGGGGCATCTCGGACGGCGAGACCACCCTGGTCACCACCGACGATTACAACAGCAGATTCTGCCTTGATGCCGGCGCTCGTGAGTCGTTTTTTTTTTTTAGAACTGGGATACAACTAAAGTCTGCAGAGCCCGCGGGCGGCAACCTCGTACACGTGTGGCAGTGCTCCCCCGGCGTCACGCAGCAGACGTGGGTGTTCAACGGACAGTATGTGCCCGACACGGACCGCAAGGTCGGCCCCATCAAGCTCCGCGATTTTGGTATGTTTCCCAGCAGCAGCGCTGACGCAGACCTCTGCCTCGACCGCAACGGTGGCCAGCCTAAGGTCGCCAAGTGGTGCGTGTGAGTGTGGGAGGCATCTGACAACAGCTCGGGTAGCAGCGACCAGACGTGGGCCGTCAAGACTTGGGAGGCGTAGGCAGGTTGGTAACGGCAGAATGGTCAATGGTGTAATGGACACTATGCATGACGTGGAATGTATGTAAGGGAGCCCGGAAGCTGTCGGTTGCGTGGTGAGTAGAAATAGCTACAAGATTCGCGGTACTCATTCCCAACCCAGTCGGCAATGCGTCGCCAAGTCACAAGGAAGCCACTGCTAGTAGATTAACGCAAGGCTGTGCGGAATGCGGAATGTGCCAGCGGGGTGCATTCCTCGGCGCGGCGCTCATTCATCGCCTCGAATGCGATGACTGGATTGACTGGGTTGAGTGGATGAGTGAGTGGCGACGTGGGATGTGAGAATGGCACTATACGTCTCAGCTTTCACTCAGTCACCTCTTTCACAGCACCTTCCCTCTTATACCATTACTCTCTCTCATCTTCCTTTCATCAACTCTCATCGCTCCTCTAACCAACTCTCTTTCACGCAATGCTCAAGCTCATCACCCTCGTCCTCGTCCTAGTCCTCTGCGCCTCGGCTGCCCCCTCGCCCACCATCAAGCGCCAGCAGACGCGCTCCACCATCAAGTGGGCTGGTGCGCCTTCTCTCTTCTTCGAGTTCGACCAGATCTTCACGACCCCCATCTACACGCCCACCTCGATCCAGAACGGGATCGAGCCCTACGTGTGAGCTCCGATACTGGTTAAACTGACTGCAGCGGCCAGGACGCGCCCAAGGTGATCTCTCCACCTTCCTATTAGCTGACGCCAGTTCTTCTACCGTAACTGGGAGATTAGCGGTGGTCAGATCGCCGTGACGGGTGACCTCGGCGAGCGCAAGTGCCTGGACGCTGGCATTGGTTAGCTTAGTAGTCGTTACGGAGGTAGCTAACAGCAGCCCCTGGCGACGGCTCGCGTGTCCACATGTGGGACTGCTACGACGGCCTCGCGCAGCAGCAGTGGGACGTTGAGGGCGGACAGATCCGCCTGCGCGACTCCGGTGAGTGACTGGTCTCCGGGATAAGAGCTTAACAAGAGACCTCTGCCTCGATGTCCCCAACGGACAGCCGGGTAGCAACTATGTGCAGGTTTGGGAGTGGTAAGCTTTCGTGGTCAACAACTAGCTTATGCCAGCACCTGCGGCCCGAACCAGGACTGGGTTGTTACTCCCCTTTGAGCAGGACTGGCAGTTGGTGAGCTTGCGGATGTGCTTCTTATGCTGACACCAGAATGTGTGGCAGGTCAGTCAAGCTAAGCTCTGGTGCCATGGCCGGTTCTCACAAATGGATAATGTCCCCAAAGAACAATGTGTGAACAATGAAGTAAGGAAGATATGCCAATACCGTGAATGAGGCCCTCATGCGTCGGCAACGGTCTCCAGGGGTTGTCACTGTCATGTGATACATCGTGGAGGCTTACATTGAAGGTCGTAGGCGTCAGAGATTGTGATTATACGGCGGCGGTACGTTGGAACAGGCCTCAGCCACGTCGTCTATCCGTGCTTGGCGTCGTCGAACTTGCACTCGTCAAAAATGATACACAGGGCAGTCATAAGTGCCAGGTCGACACCAGCGGCCACAGTTAGGTGGTACTGCCGTCAGTCTCTCATCTCCCCCGCTTCCTGTAACTAACAGTCTTTGAGTTACTTAACAGGTCTTTGCTCCAGAACTCGCGTGTGAACAGCGCGATGACCTGGCCGTCGAGAGTGACTTCGGCCGTCCTCATCAGTCCGTACCCCTTGACGATGAGTGTGACGGGGTCTCCGGTCTTCGAGTCGGCAAAGGTAACTTGGAGCTTTGCGCCCCCTACAATCAGCGCCCCCAATAATCAGTGCCCCCTATAAGCAACCCCCCCAACGTACAAGACCACTTCTTCTCGGCGCGGAACAGCATCTCCCCCACCTCATTCGAACCGGTGAAAGCGCGCTGCAGGGTACCCTGATACGACGCGGTGATCTTGAACAACGTTGCGCCATTCACGTCGGCAATACCTGTCGTCAGCTACTTTACACTCTACGCACGCTTGATCGTCAGCTACATTACTCTACGCACGCTTGATATTCTTGAGCTTGAGCGGCTTGCCCGTCGCCCGAAACACCCTCGTCTCCCCCTCGTCCACATCAAACGTTTCCTATCATCAGCGGAACCACTACTAACAATACCTCCTTGGCAGCGATGACCTTGTCGTGGAACACGAGAGTTGTCTGGTTATCGCGAATATAGCCGGGAATGAGGGAGATGGGCGTGTCGAGCGGGTCGAGCATGCGCTGTGCGTCCTTGTCCTTGTGCTTGTCCTTTGACATGGTGGCGATAGGTGATGGTCTGACGGATTGGCGTTGGTTCAGCTCAAGTTGCGGAATGGAGGATAGGGAAAAGGCACAGTCCTGGCATTCCTATCGGTACCAGATTCGAAACGCCAAGGCTGTGCCCCTTACACACTGACGCAGACTCGCCCCACTGCGGTGCAGCGTATGCAGGGCGGAAACATTCGGTCATCTCAGACTGATCGTGGCGCGTATCATTCCTGGCACCATCTCTCCCCCAAAAGATAACGTCCTCATCAGCATAGAGAAAAGATACTGAGCTGGACGAGTTAGGAATCGAACCAAAGACCTTTCCAATGCGCGCACTGGCGTGCCATGCGAATGGAACGCTCTACCAACTGAGCTACACGCCCCGAGCTCATGCGAGCTGTGCGTGTTCGTCTCGGTTGCCTTCACTACGACGCAGTACAGTCCACAGAGTGGGCAGAGCCGAGGACAGACGGACCAAGTTCGGAGGAGGCCAAGACATGGCACAGGCGAGTCAAGGATCTCAGCTGGGGAGCACGCCCTCGGCGGTCGTGTACAGATTGTACCTCCTCTCCGTGGTGGATGTCACCGTTGCCTCGTTGCAGGGATCATACTTATTACGGTGCGAGGCATGGGCGAGGAATGTAGAAATTCAGAAACAAAGTTGTTGATTAGCTGATCTTCGGATGAGCCGACCATGGCCAACACGCGCTCTGGCGGATCTGCCACCAACGCGGGGAAGCTGTGCATCCCACTGACATATCCCCACTCATCGGAACAGATGCTGTAACATTCCAGTCATCCTGCTTCGTAGCTGATTCTTGGACCAAACTACATCTGCGCTGAAAAGATGTCTCCTGCCAGTTCTTGTCTTGTGGTCAAATATGTTGTCACTTGCGCCTTGGTGACACCAACTGAGCCCCGATGCATACGGGGGGCCAAAAGGATGACCTCTGGCGGGATCGAACCGCCGACCTCATGCGTAACTCGACAATGCCGTTGAAGACAGACGCTCGTGTTAAGCATGCGCTCTAACCAGCTGAGCTAAGTGGCCTGGCTTGGGAGCACGTTGAAGAGTGTTTCGATGTGGTATTGAGCTCGTAGGTATTGGGCTCGTACGGAATGAAGCGCATTGTCAGTCAAAGTCTAAAAAGATTCTTAGCAACAAAATACAATTCCTCCTAGCCGACTCGAACGACTGACCTCGACATGTACCAGAATCATACAATTCGTATATACTAGTGTCGCGCTCTACCAACTGAGCTAAGGAGGATTTGTTAAGACCAATTAGTTCATCCGGAATAGAACCGTATCGAGTAAGGGATTGTCGCCTTTGGAATTAGTATATATATCAGCAATTCCGGTTTGTACGGACTATAAGATACGATGCTGGGCAGCGTCGGAAAGATGGCTCGTATTTGAACAGCTTGGCTTGTTTGCCAACCGCAAGGAAAGCAAACTGTCATGAGGCTCTCACTGTCTCCTGTTCTCCGGCTTCTGAAGAGGCTGGACTACACCTTTCCAGGGCTTCCCAGTTTGCAGGACGGGCACGCCTCGTTGCCGGTATCCCTGTAATATGTGTGTACATGGATCCATGGCTCTAGATTCTATTATGTCACAGCCTAATCTACATGGTTTCGGGGATTGTCCTTGCCCGAGCCGCCCCCGTAGAGAAAAAGGAGCGGCGTGTTCTAATGTTTAGACCCATCGGCCTAAGATGGTCATGCTCAAGATGCCGAGGAATAGTGAGAATAATGAAGCAAATAGGCTCTTCTTGTTTGCATTCTTGAGCGGGCCGTCGACAAAGTCAGCCGCGAGGAGCTTGAAAGCAGTGTATAGCTGAAAGTCAGAGCGTTCAAGACATTGCGCACAAGAATACCGGCCGAGGTGGAATCGAGAATGCCGATAGAGATGAGTGCAGCTCTTCCGTTCGCCGAGAACGACTGGCGGACGCCGATACCGATCGCAATACCGATGGGGGTGACGATCTTAGGTGAGCTCTGTCGTGGTTGGTCCTCACCATGAACATGCTGGCCTGGAGGAAGGAACGCCACCGGCTCAGCCAGTGAAGAAGAGCAAGACGGGCGCCCAGGGCCGCGCCCTCGAAGAACTGGTGGAAGATGATGACGATAAAGAGTGTGGTCCATGATGGGGACGAGTCGGCGCCAAGTGTGACACCGATCATAACGCTGTCGTTAGCCCGCCTGGAAAACTGACTTACGAGTGGAAGATGATGCCGGCCTCGAGGAGAAGAACGCGCCAGAGTTCCTTGTTCTGCCAGGCAAGGATGGCTGCCTCGGCGTCGGGGCAACAACCGTTGTGAGGAACCATGTCTTTCTCGGTATGGCTGATGTCCGGGGTCTCGGCTGGGGTCGAGCTGGTGAGGCCAGAGCCAGCCCCGAAACGCTTCTCCGCGGCATGGGAGGCAGTAAAGTCGAGTGCAAAGGTGATAAGGGCTCCAACCATCGCAATGGTGGGCGCAACGGGCGCAAAGAGAAGGGTACCATGACATTTGTCGTTCCACATCAGGAACCCATGATAAAGCAAGTGCTGTTGTCAGCTCGAGTAGTATGTGACGAGGGAGGGTGGTTGGGGTACTCACAACGAAGGCTGTGGAAATGATCACACCTGTGCCGAAATGACGGGCGAGAAAGAAGACGTTGCCCCAGAAACCATATTCACGGCCAAAGGAGGCCGCGTCGAGGTGGCCAACCGACTTGGAGCCGTTGGGGTTCTTGACGAACCAGCCAGCGATGGTGGGCATGTAGACGCCCAGAGCCGAGATGATGAGAACGATGAAGACGGAGGCAATGTGCATGGGCATGTTGAACTTGCCCAGAATGACCTCACCGCAGACTGGTGTTGCTGCAGGCATGTATGTGCAGTTGCCGTGCCTGTCGTCAGTCTTCAGGCGTGGTGCGCCATCGAGCTTACCGTGATCCGTCTGGTGTCAGCTTGAAAACTCTGAGTGTTAAACGGCGCTGAGAGAGAAGCAGCGGGGAGTCATGCCCATGATAGACTGGGAGCGAGTCAAGAGTCAAGAGTCAAGAGCCAGCTCAGCACCACAGAGTACGGAAGCTTGACACGGAGGCAGGCGGGGCGGAACTCACCGTGATGAACAAGACATTGGCCGGTGGCGTAGGCGAGGCGAACGGCGTCTGCCTTCTCAGACGTGTCGAAGCAGTCCATGTGTCCATGGTCTGGAGTGAGCTATGTTGGAGGCCGACTTACCCCAGGTGCAGAACTCCGCTGCAACGGAGTCCTGCGCAGCTTGGCGGGCCTCCAGTCGCGGGGCCCGCCCAGCGAGTGGGACGGCTGCTGCGAGCGAGAGTGTCGGCAGGAAAGTGCGGATAAGGAGTGTGGTGAGCTTCATAAAGGTGCGCAGCTGTAGAAGTTCGAATATTCCGGGATTGCTGGGGGGGTGAATGCCATAAGTCGGGCTTGACAGGGATATTTAACTACAGTGTGAGATGAGATTCTTGGAAGGCGAGTCAGACGCACTGACATTCCTTGGCCTGTTTCCCGTTGTTTCACATCGTCTTCGGGATTCCTGTGTTGCAGATGGCAGCTGCGGATTCGGCTGGTCCTCTCTCGCTCCCCATCGCTACTCCAAACAAGTCCTTGATGGAGGATAACGTTTCGCCAAGACGCCGCTGCCGACGACCACCATTTCCGACAGCATCACGCGTCGGCCGAGGTGTTGAAACAACGCGTCAACCTGTTCGGAACAAGAGGCCAAAGCGTTGGTGACCGTGCGGCGAGCGCAAATGTTATCAGATTGGGCCTATCAGATACTCTCGGCCGAAGCGATCTCGGTGGCCTGTGCGCGTTTCTGGGTCGGTAAAGACCGCTCAAGCTGGGCTTTAGGGAGATCAACAGTGGAAGGGGGGTGGAATGTCCAGAGACAAGGATGCATCCACCGTCTTGGTTCCAACCGTAGTCAAGTCATGAAGAACCTGGCATGTCCAGCTGCTCGGTTCTGGATCGCGAGATTCAAGAGCGATAGATATATCCTTGGAACCTCCAAGCTCGTGGGAGAGTATCAGGGTGCCATGGAGAACAGTGGGGGGAGCAGATGGAGCAGATGGATGGTGATCAACTGCCATTTCTGTAGTGAGGAAGTCACGTGTGCAGGGTTAGCTTGGCTCCCCGCCTCCACCCCCACGTTGGGTCACGTTCCCCATTCAGCCTCACAAGACGCATTGCCACCCGATACTATACTCCTTGTTCAGCTCGTAACCTCAACCACCACTCTGTGAGCAATCTTCCTTGCTATGTCTGATTATTAGGCCAACACAAGATGACGCCTTCCATGACATACAGCTCCACGACGTCAGAATGGTCTCATGTGGACGAAGACGACCTCGCTTCGTCAGACAATCTCTCAGGCATTGAGTGCCTCGACGATCTCTCGCCCACTGGCAGCGATGCGGATCTGCACCCCTTACATGCAGCCAACTCCGGCGAAGCGGCGGGCCCGGATACCTCCAGCTTCCAGACCGACGCTGCCGAGAAGGACGTCGCACTTCGCGCCGCAACCGACGCGCTCGCTCGTCTTCAGTCTGAGAACCAATCGCTCCGCGCGACCCTTCGGTTGCGTACCCTCGAGCGCGATCTCCCTGCCTCAGCTGCGATTCTCAAGTCGGCCCGGGACGTCCAGCTTCTCATGGACGATCTTTTGGCCAAGACATCGATGCTCTCCATGGTCCGTGGCACCTCCTACGCCCCCTCTGCAGTGGGGTGGCCAGGCCCAATGACGGAACGCTCCCAGGCAGACCCCCAACATTCAGACACCACCTTGTGGCTTCAGCAACCTCCCGACATCCCTGCTTCACCATCTTTACCTATCGCTGCCCATCTCTCTCCTCCCGCCCTACCAACGTCTCGCCTCCAACCAGAGACAAAGGAAGAGTTAGCGGAGAGGAATGATGAGAGCTTATATAAATCTACGACGGTGAGCCACCAATCCGCCGCTGGCCCAGTTCTGTCGGTAGGTTCGCGCGTTACTACTGTATTAACAACAGGAGAAATCCGATGCGGAAAACAATGATCGGAACCTAAAAGACGATCACAACTCCGGTATCATCCTCACAGAACCCACTCAGGATAACCCCGACCCTATTCTCGCATTTACTACCTATGCCGAAAGCAACAGACCACCCCCGGGGATTTCCAGGAACCAGCTCAAGAAGCGCGAGAAGCGTGCCAGATACGAGGCGCGCAAGATTGAGAAGGCGGCCGCCAGAGCTGCTCAGGCCGCGGCGGAGGGCAACTCTGTCCCTACCGGGAACCTCGCCAGCACCTCGTCGACAGTGTCCTGGGGTAAATCTGCCTCCGATAGCACCAAAGGCAATGTCGATTGGCTCGCGGTGGTGAGAAATGCCTCATCCGGCGAGCGGAGGGAAGCTGCCGAAACCATAGGGCTCATGCATGAGCAGGCTAGCGGCCTTCTCCAAGTACTCCTCGACCGCCACAAGGTCCTCGCGCAGATGACTTTGGAGGAGCTGCAGCTCCAGGAGAAGGGCTTCTATCGGCTTTCTCAGAATGAGATGGAGATCATGGCCCAATATCCCGAGGTGGTCACGATCGACGGTGAGACTTTCTTCATCTCGTCACCCCTGCCCGAGGGTGCCGCTCCGGCCACGGCGTCGGGTTCCCAAGCGGTCGACCTGGCTTCGTTCTGGCAAGCCCGCAACCGCGAACTCGATCACGGATTGTACGCAGGCAGCGATGCGTCGACCGAAATCGGGATTGAGTATGTCGAGGAGTATGTCGAGGACGATGGAGATGACGACGTCCTAAATGGTGAATCGGATGACGAGTAGATGTGAGTACACCGCGGAGTGGTGTTGGTGATCAAGACTTTTGGCATTGTGTTGCGGCATCGGTAGTGGGCATACGTAGGCGACATGATCATAAGCGTAGCGAGAATGTAAATGTTGGCAGTCCAGTAAGTCTGATCACGCATTTATTGATCCGATATCCTTCCCTGCCTTCGGCATCAACAGGCATCGCGTTACTCCTGGCTGGCAGTACTATGCTCGCTGAACAGCCGGGCTCTATGAACGTGACGAGAAGCCAGAAAAAAAAACAAAAGGATGACCTCTGGCGGGATCGAACCGCCGACCTCATGCGTAACTCGACAATGTCGTTGAAGACAGATGCTCGTGTTAAGCATGCGCTCTAACCAGCTGAGCTAAGTGGCCAGGTGAATTGTTTACGTAAGGTGGATCCAGCTGCCAACTTGAAGAAAGGCCGGACGTTCTCTCTCTCCAGCCGTCTCCGACATGCATACCACTCTCGACAAGGCTGATGGCTGATAAGCTGATTGCTGCTGCTCCTGCTGCTCGGTCGTTCATGTCTCTCTAATATTCTCATTCGTGTTCTTGCCTGCTTGTTCTGGTTGAGATGAAATGTGTGCAAGGCACGCGTAATCTTCCGCCATCAGCACTTCGGAAATCGGTCCTCGGTCTACTATCCGCGGCCCTCGGCCTCTCCACCCTGTGCCCCTCTTGCCCTTCGGCCTCATGATTTTCATGAAACATACTCTACACGTGGGTTGGCCGGTGGGCCTGCGCCAGTTGGCCAGTTGGCCAGAGCCAGTTGAGGGACCTCCCAATAATGTCCAGCCATCATTTTCCGCCAGGTGATGGAACCATCTACTTCTGTTTTCTGACATATACCCTCCCCGCCTTTAGACGTCGCACAGCCTCATGCGCGCTTCTCTCCGCGCACTGTCCTCGCACGCAGCCGCAGCCGCGTCACGTCCATTCCCCGTTGCCACCAATCCATCCATCGCATCATCAGCCAGAGCCAACCTTTTCAGAATGTGGTACAGCAACGACACCCCCGTCGCCATCCCCCAGGTTGCCCTCTCCGCTGAGGTCGAGCACCTCCAGGGTGCGCATTGGAAGGCATCGACGCCGGACGGGTTCAAGAATCCGTGGCCGAGCGCAAAGGCAGAGCAGAGCTTTGTTGAGGCCGCAAAGGTGGGTGGAAGATAGCACGTGGTTGACATTAGTTTGTGTGGTCGGGGGTTGGCAAGAAGCGCCCAGAGCTCGCAGATGGGTGCACGTTCGTGCCTCGCGCCGAGGTCGACTTTACGCCACCCACTGTTGGTGTAAAGTCGACGTGGCTGGGCCACGCTGCCGTGCTGATCCAGTACGCACCCGTGGACGGACAGGAGCGTGGCTTGAACATCCTCTTCGATCCGGTGTTCAGCGACCGCTGCGGACCGTCGCAGTGGTTTGGCGCGCCGCGCCGCTTCACTCCTGTACCCTGCGGCGCGACCGTTACTGAGGCGGTTGCCAACCTCCCGCCGCTCGACATTGTGGCGATCAGCCACAACCACTACGACCACCTTGACATTCCCACGATCAAGGCCATCTACGCCAAACAGGCTGGCACCCCTCCCGCTATGCTTCTCCCGCTTAACACTACGCGAATCGTGCGCGGGATTGTACCGGACGAGCTGGTGCGCGAGGCCGACTGGTGGGAGGAGATCTCGGTCACGAGCGACCGCGGCGACGCGCAGTTCACATACACCCCGGCACAGCACATGACGGCGCGTACCGCTTTCGACATGGCCGCGAGCTTGTGGGGCGGTTGGTGTGTCAAGACGAAGCGTGAGGTCGGAGCGCAAACTGTGTGGTTTGCAGGCGACACTGGTGAGTTTGAGGCGAGGGGGAGTGAGGAAGAGCCGGGGAATGGTTGATCCGTCGCGAGGCGTTCGCCCGCCCAGCTGAAGTGTCGAGTTGAGGTAATGCCCGAAATGTCGGCGGCATCAGGCTCGCAATTGCTGCGGCTCTCAGGTTCTGGCTTGGCTCTTGGCCGCCCGGGCAACACAGTGGGAGCGAGAGGAGGCACAATATCCCTTAGGCTGTGTCGCAACTGGGGACGACGGCGAGACTTTGCCACCGGTCAAGGCAAGAACTCAGCTGAAGCACCTTAACGAACGCGACTGAACTGCGGCTGGCGACAGGAGGAGTGGAATGTCGCCTCGTTCTCCACTAACTTCAGGTTACTCGGCGGTCGACGCGGAGACGTACGAGATCGATGACTCTCGCCCGGTCTGCCCAGCATTCAAGGAGATCGGGAGCCGCCTGGGCCCTATCGACCTCGCATTCCTTCCTATCGGCGCATACTCGACGCGTTCATTCCTCAGCACGGTACACTGTGCGCCCATCGACGCGGTGCGCGTGTTCAAGGATGTGGTGAGTGAAGCGGTGGACGGGATGTGCAATCCGTTGGCGTGGTTGGCCAAGAGCTGCAGGACTGGCGCCTTGAAAGTGTCATGTTACAATGGCGGCTCCGTCACCCTCATTTCCAAGCCCGGACTGACAGCAGAACGCACGCAAGGCTGTCGCGATCCACTGGGGTACGTGGGACCTGTCCAATGAGCCGATCTCGGAGCCGCCACGCATGCTCGCTGAGGCGCGGGACAAGGTCGGACTCACCAAGGACGAGTTTGACATCTGCGCGCTTGGTGGGAGCGTGAGCGTGTAGACGAGTGGGAGTGTAGCATAGACTGTTGTCATGTATGTGTTGGTGTCAAAGGGCAAGCAGTGATTGACATTGCGCCACCTTCGGATGTTTACACGGACACCACGGACAGGGCTTCAAACTCCGCCCAAGTCATGGTCGCCAACCCCTCCACCCCTTGTGTCGTACAACGGGCCCGCTTGCGGAGCGGGATGCATTGGATGTATTGGATGTATTTGAATCAGTCAACGCGCCAACGCGTCGTCTCTGCGTTCTGAACGTGTCTTTGTATGCTCGCATTGTCAAATGTTCTGAAAAGTCTAATGAATGTTGCTTGGGGGGGGGGGTGGCCAAATTGAGGGCTAAACTACGTCACTGCTTGGGGCGGCCGGGGGTTACAAGCTGCGCTTGTGGAGAGGTGTCATCGTGTCTTGATTGTCTCAAGTTGTCGAGTCGTGCTCTAACAATTGTTTGACCATCGACACATAGCTCATAAACACATCTACACATCACCCATACTCTGACCGCCGCATCTCATTTATTTTCGCATCATCTTCGCTGTCTCCCTCTTCCTTTCCCTCTGCCCTCGAACTCTCCCGCATCCACGCACGAGCCCGCTCACCGCCTCTCCTCGCCTCGCCGCCGGTAACAACAAGCCGGGGTACTAGCCTTCCTTCAACACACCCGATTTCTTTCTCTTGGACCATCTCATCGCATCCCACTTTCTCTTAACTCGGTCTCCCCCCTACCGTCACAACGATGTGGGGGGTCATCAAGTGGCTCATTAGCTACATCCTTGGCGGGATCAGCTTCGTCGCCATCCTCGTTGGCGCAGTCTGGTGTAAGGCCCCCATCTGTCACTGTTGCTGACTCGCTAGATCTCACCTTGGTTTATGGGTCGATTCCCATCGGGGACCCGGACATTCTGAAGCGTGACAGGATGAGGATCGAGCAAGAATCGCTCAAGGAAGCCGCGAAGCGCAACGGACCCCCCGACGACTTGAAAGTGTCGATCCAAGGATGGCTCACCGTCCGTCGGTCGTTCGGAAACACTACCGAAAATGGCCAGGACGTCTTGACCAACAACCCGCCCGACGCTGTCGACAATGTCAACGACCACCACAACCCATCCAAGCTACCCGTCACGACGCGCATCGCGCAGGTGTACCGCACCTATCGCGAGGTCTCGACCAAGGCAGAATTCCCGCAAGACACGTTATTTGTGCGCCTTAGGGGCTCACTACTCTTCATCGACCAGGTCAAGGACGATTGCAAGAGCAAGGTTCAGCCGTTCGGGTCCGATCCCGACCTTGAATACTTGGAGAGCCTAGTCGTTCTCAACCTGGAGCGCTACAAGATCACCATCGAGACTCGGCAGGGCGCCGCAGGCTTAACCGAGGGCAAGCTGTTCAACAAGCGCTCCGCGCTGGTTCTCCGCCTCGTCGATTCCGATCCATCTAAGGAGAAGGAAGGACTGCCGGGCATGAGCTCGACCAGCAACCAGCTGACGCTTGACGAGGAGGTTGCCCCGTGGTTCCTCCAGTGCAAAACACCTGTTAAGTGGGTATTCAAGTACGATCGCAATATCGCTGACAGGCAGGACTGAGGACTGGTATCTCAAAATCCTCTCCAGGACCCACGCGCATCCCTCGTACTCCACCGTGTGGTCGCAAGACCACATGAAGTGGTTTATCAAGTCGGTCCAGGAGGCGAGGGAGAGCGACCCTTCCAATCTTGACTGGCTCAACGCCTTCGCTGGCCGCATCTTCCTTGGCATCACCCACACCTCGCTGGTTGAGCAAGTAAGGTTTCACTATGGCGCGCCAGCTGACCGCAGGCCATTTGCGATAGAGTCACCAAGAAGCTCACTGCTCTCTCCCATCCAATGATTGGCCCGCTGGTGGCCACCGAGGCGAACTTGGGTCACATTCCACCCACATTCTCGCGCGTGAAGCTCAAGGAGCTTGGCCGCGATGGCACCATCTCGTTTCAAGCTCACATGGACTACAGCCGGCCAGCTGGTTTGCATGGCGACGGCATTCGCATCACTATGGAAGCGCCCAAGATCGGGTTCAAGGCCGTCCTGGCCATTATAATCAAGAGCCTCTCCAGCGACGTCAAGGTCCTGATCAAACCGCCTCCTAGTGACCGCATCTGGTGGGCATTCACGCGACCTCCCAAGATGGACATGGTCATCGAGCCCGTTCTGGGAGCTCGTCAGCTCAACTGGAGCTGGATACTTGCCTTCGTCGACAAGAAGATCCGCGATGCCGTGAGTGATAGTGTCCAGCGGCAAGCTGACAACAGATGGTCGAGTCTGTTGTACTGCCCAACATGGACGACTTGCCGTTCTTCAACACCATGAACATGCCTGTCCGCGGCGGCATTTTCAACGTCGCGAGCAAGTACAAGGCTAACGCGGCCGAGGAGACTGGTTCCGACTCGGCGAGCATCAGGTCGAACAAGTCGGACAAGTCCGTAATGTCGGTACAGACCACGCACACCTCAAGCACGATGGCGACGTCCGTGACGCAAAACAGCACCAGTAGCGCGCCAGCCGTGTCTTCTTCCAAGCATCCTGGTCTCCGCTACAGGAACAACAGCGGTCCGCACACGGTTAACGAGGTGCTCGAGAGGAAGGGCCCCGGCCGTGCCAATACTTCACCGTCGGTGACGCAACCGACGCGCAAGAAGGCAGCGTCGTCGTTCAGGGTGTCCAGTTCCTCCCGTCCGTCTTCGGTCCGCACTGACTCTGTTGCTACCGCTGCAACGGATTCCACTTGGTCTGTCAGCGACAAGCCTCGAACCAACAGCACAGACTCCAGCTCTGCGCGTACAGCAGACTCGCCCGTGAACGAGGCGACCAAGTCTTCGCCAGCATCCCTCGTCGAGCGCCCAGTCCTGTCCATCCAGGAGACGAACGACACCCCGCGCAGCCTCACGCCCAACGAGAGAGAGAGTCTCTCTACCGAGGTAGATCGCTCACAGGTGCCGGACCCAGGTACAGAGAATGTCTCTGGAGGGGTTACGGGTGGCGTGACAACAACTTCTCTTATGAATGCTGTCCGTGCACGCGATAAGGCTCAGCTCCAGACCCAAGCCAACATTGCAAAGGAGGGCATCAAGAAGTGGGGAGTTAACTTTGTCAACAACCGCCGGCGTCCAACGCCAGACACACATCCTGACGAAGACGGTGGCGCGCATGCACACCACACTTCGGCCTACTACGCCCCGTCGGCGGAAGAGAGAGAGCACCAGCAGCAGCACGCACTGCACCACTCCCCCCGTACCTCGCTGCAAGACCGACTCAACGCTGCAGCGCACGCCAACGCAGCCACAAGGCGGAGTGATGCTTCAACGAAGTCGAGTACAGTGACTGCTGTCGCCTCTGTCGACTCGCAGGACAGTGTCTCATCTCCGTCCTCCTCCACACCCGTTTCAGATGGAAGTATGCCAACCAATGGGCCACTCATCAAGGGCGTGCCTCGCCCGCTTCTTCCTCCACGTCCAGCAGAATTGCACGGCACTTCGCCGCCAGCCTCAGTCCAACCTCCTGCGGCACGCATGGTCGTCCCGTCCGTGCCTAAGCGAGCGGGAGTAGTCACAGGCATCGGACACAACCCAGCAGCTACGTCCCCCGACGCAGTCAACCAGGTCAGCGCCGTTGCGGCCAAGCCCAGCCGCTGGGAGGGCGCGGACTCGGAATCGGGGCGCGTCAAGTCGGCCCCGCCTGACCCCGAGGTCGCGGCGTACCGGGCACTCACTCCCCAGCCCGCGGTCACCGCAAGGTCTGTCACAGCACGTATCGCTAGCGCGGATGGCCAGTCGCCGGCACGCCAGTCACTCCTTGGACATGTTCGCAGCACTAGCAACAGCAACAGCACTGGTACAAGTAACGGGAACAGTAACGGCAACGATAACTTGGACGCATAGATGCCATGCGCGACGTCCAATTGTTATCAACATCTCAAGTTTATGCAGATTGATACATCACCATTGTATGCACGTTCATTGTAGGAGGCTGAAGTGTGTAGGAGGCGGAAGTGGCCTTGGTGTGGGTGCGGGGCCTGGAGGCTGCCGCTGATAACAGATCACCTCGGCGCGGTGTCTTGACGGGCTCCTCACGTACCAGGGTCTGTTGGGAGTCGTGCTCAGAGACGTGCGGCGGGCAAGACCATGGACGTTGGTGGACATGCCCACATGTACGTAGAGTTCGGATGATCCTCGGAGTGAGGATTATATTCGGATGAACCAATGTGGGCAGAACGAACACTGTTCCTGTTGCAGCCTCTTCTCGGAAGCTGATAGGAGCGGTATTTGGGATTGATGCGGGTTGATGAGTATTAGAGCATGTGGACGTGTGGACGGATGAGATGGTAGCATTTGGGAACAGCATGACTGAAACAAGTGCCTGTAAATGTCAATTGATGTGCGGGTCAGGCTGTTCAGTACCCCGCCTTTATTCCCCACCTCTGGCGAATTACCATCAAGAGGCGTCGGCACCTCCGCAAGGTTAGACCGCACGACGTAGTTCCAACCTCGGCAGTGGAACCCCGCCTCTCCCAGTGCGGAGCTAGCACAACAACCATCTTTGCGAGTTCGAACCTGGACGCACGTTTGCGCATTGCATTATGTCTCGCCAAGTCCAGCCTACCGCTATCAAAGCGTCACTACGGAAGGACTTTGATATATAACAGAGTTGGTTGATTTATGCCGATCTCATCTGACGCAACTCACCCAACCACCATGCGCCACTCCATCTCACACACCTCGCAGACGATTAACCCACTGTCGTTGCCGAACAATGCGGCCTCGTGGTGGTTCCGAGACCCCGGGATGCGCGCTCTAGCTTGGCCCATCATTGTCGGCTTCGCCTCAACAATCTCATCCGGTACGCCACGCCCCCCTCCTCTCTGACTCCAGGTTACGACGGAAGCTGCATGACTGGCCTACAGGCCAACAAGCGTTACTTTATGCCGGCGATTGACAGCCCCGATGCTAACAAGCTAGGCCTCATTGTGGCAGCGTACACGTTCGGCGCTCTTCCCGCCCTCCTCCCAGCGTCCTACATGGCCGATCGGTGGGGCCGTCGTATTTCTCTGGGTCTTGGTTGCATTGTTATCATCGCCGGCGCTCTTGTCCAAGCACTCACCACGGGCGGGTGGCACATGTTCGCTGGCCGATTTATCGTCGGCTTTGGAGGCATGTTCGCCTCCATTTCGGGAACGCCTTACGCCTCCGAGCTCGCCCACCCCCGCAACCGTGCCCAAGTCAGCGCACTGACCAACACATGCTGGTGAGTCTGCCCCCTAAGTGTATGGGCACGCAAATTTGGGTTCCACGCAATGGACATTTGGATAGTGGCGTGCCTGTGTCATTTGCCCACCTTTTTTGGATTTTCCGCCACTAACACCAGGTACGTCGGTAGCATCATTGCAGCGTGGACGGCCTTTGGCACTTCGTTTTGGGATAACGCTTGGTCGTGGCGCCTCGTATGTCTCATGCAAGTCGCCCCTCCTGCGTTTCAACTTTTCTCACTTCCGTTCCTTCCAGAGTCACCTCGCTGGCTCGTGTCAAAGGGGAGGTACGAGGAGGCGCACCGCGTGTTGGCAAAATATCACGCCAATGGCGACTTGGACGACCCGCTCGTCGTCTTTGAATTGCAGGAAATCAAGGAGGCGATCGAGTCCGAAAAGGCCGCTACTGAGGGAGTTGGATACTCGGCCTTCCTCAAGACGCCCGGTAACCGCCACCGCCTAGCGATTCTTATCATGGTCGGCCTGTTCTCGCAGTGGGTCGGCAACGGCATCATCAGCTACTACCTCGTATCTATTCTCGAGAGTGTTGGAATCACCTCGGAGGGCCAGCAACAGGGATACAACGGTGGTCTACAGATCTACAATTGGATCCTTGCGATTGCCGGTTCGTTGAGCTGCGAACGTTTCGGCCGTCGCAAGCTGTGGTTGACCTCGGCCATCGGAATGTTCTTCTCCTTTGTCGTCATCATGGCTTGTTCGGCAGCCTATGCCGAGGCAGGAAAACACGCGGCCGGCCCCGCAGTCTTGGCCTTCCTTTTCATCTACTTTGGTTTCTACGACATTGCCTTTACGGGTTTAACCATTGGCTACCCTCTTGAAATTCTTCCTTACTCGCTCCGGACCCGCGGTCTCGCCATCCTCCAACTTTGTATCACCCTCGCACTCTGCTTCAACCAGTACGTCAACCCGATCGCACTCGCCGCCCTCCACTGGAAGTACTACGCCGTCTACATTGTCATCCAGGCCATTGCCATCGTGTGCATCTACTTCTGGTACCCCGAGACCAGGGGCCTCTTCCTCGAGGAGATTGCTGTTGTCTTTGATGGCGAAAGGGCCGTCCTGCCGTCCCAGCGCGACGGCATTATCTCCGACGACGACAAGGGCGGAATTGACGTGTCGCACCACGAGGTGCTTCAGCACAAGTACGACGACGCCAACCGTGTTTAAGCGTGGGCGTGTGGGGCAAGGGCTTGCAAGGGATGGTCCCAGAGAGAATGGCGGTGAGGAGCCTTTTACGGCTAGCCGCTGAATGAATGGGCGAGTTGTACTGTAGACGGAACAACTGATCAGGCGATGGCCAAGTCGCAGGTTTTTATCCTTTGCTCATGTCATAACTTTGTCTGTAGCAGTGTTCGAGTCTGGCGCTGGAGAAATGCCTCGGAAGCCCTGACGAGTGTGTGTTGTGTGTGTTGTTTCCGACAAGCCTAGAAGTTTTCGGTAGGCCGAGTAATAAACTCGGCAGGCAGTTACATCCATCAATTGATATTCCGGCATATCTTGCCGTTGTCAACCATCGCCTAACCCCAACCTCCCAAATCCCAGCTCCAAGATTCGGAACGGGGCCTACGAGCTGCTCGATGGAGGTTGGGCACGGAGATTCACATCGCCCTGCGCCTTATGTCGTATGCCCTTTGCCCCATCCTTCCAGTCAGCTTCCGACAAACCAGAGTTCTTGGCTGCTCTCGACCGCGGCGCCTGGGAGTGAATCAATGAGACTCTCCCGTCCGCCCTGACGACAGAGCAGGCGGGATGGCCATCACTCGCTCCACCTCGTACGTCCAAGTCAAACAACGTTGCTACAAGAGCACCCGCTCGTCCAAACGCTCGCTAAGCGAGATGGGCAACTCCCGCTGTATGGAAGAGCAGATGAACAAGCTCGTGGGGGGGCGGAAGGATTTGGGTTGGTGATTTTGTCGGTGGTATCCCCGCTGGAGTATGGAAATGGTGTACGCCAGCTTCATCTCATGCAAGTACAACATACCTAAACTCTATGTTGAAGCTGTGCTGCGTTGAATGGTGGGGTTCTCGACTCATCTGCTCTCGAATCTCTCGGTTCTGTCTCTCCTCTCCACTCCTGCGACACTTCGGCTCTTGCCAGTCTTCGGCAGAGGACTGCAGGCCCTGGCCTCCTCTCTCACGTCAAAGTACAGCGTCCTGGAGTCAGCTATCATCGGACCTTGTCCAGCTCACGACTATGCCGGCCGGACTGTAAGACAATTCCTAGCATTGGGCTCTGGGCCAAACAGATGCTGACTGTGGTCAGCTACCAGTTACCAGTCCCAAGCTCACCAACTCCACAGCATAGAGCGG
This sequence comes from Cutaneotrichosporon cavernicola, assembly GCF_030864355.1. NCBI lineage: Eukaryota > Fungi > Basidiomycota > Tremellomycetes > Trichosporonales > Trichosporonaceae > Cutaneotrichosporon > Cutaneotrichosporon cavernicola. The sequence goes on along the minus strand of NC_083399.1, from coordinate 132,344 downwards.
ACTGCTCCTCGGCCCCTTGCCCTCCATACTTCCTTAAGCGCCTACACGTTCTGCCCATACGCAAACACATCGTCGTCCGAGTCGGGCGGTGCGGGCTCGACCACGCCACGACGCGCCAAGTCTTCGCGCATGTCAAGGAACACGTCCTTGCGGACCTTGAGCATCTTGAGATGGACGTAATGCAGTGCGAGAAGTGTGATGACGACAGTGAAGCCGACGCTGGAGTCAGCACTAGGCATGGGTAAGAGCGCACACGGTGTAGGACATGATGTTCGACTTCCGAGTGGGTTCGTGGCGTGTGACCATGACTAGGGTAAGCTCAAGACAGTGTCGACAGCTTACCTCCAACTGTAAATGTGAGAGTGGCGTCAGTGGGTGTTAGGTAAGGTTGGCGAACGACTCACGGTACACTGCAACGAACTGGTGTCAGCTAGGCCGGTCCCCTTCTGGCTCACCTGCTTTGGGAGCGAGAATAGGAGCGCGAGGAAAAACTGGGAGTACTGCTGTCAGCTTGAGCGAACGGGTCAGCTAACCGGGAGCCCGCAGACGGCAAATAGGAGCTTGTGTCAGCCGCCACCTGAATCAGCAGCGTACCGTAGACATGTGCGTCGGGATAGCGCTCAGCCTAACCACCCAGGCAATGAGCAGCCCACCCGTGGAGATGACCCGCGTTAGACAAGCATAGTTGAGACTCATGTGGGTCATCCTCCGTGCCCTTCGCCTGCAGCACGTCCCGTAAACGGTAAAGCAGGCCATTTCGCCGATCACGGTGCCAACAGCAACGATGAGGAAGCCGATCCGTATTCCCCACACGACGCCGCAGAGAATGATGACGATCTCGTTACCAAACAGGGGAGGGAAGGAGAGGACGATCATGATCGCGATGGGGACGAGCCACCCGAACCGTGCCGATTGCATGTGGCGTACGAACGGCATTAGCAGCTGGATGAGCTGGTGTCAGTTTCCGCTATCTGAAAGCTCATACCTCGCGGTGACAGACGGCGACGGCACAGACGCCAGCTACGAGCAGTGCGCCGAGGATGTACCATGGTACCCAGGCCCAGCGGAACCAGAATCTCCAGTCCTTGGCGCGATCCCAGGTTAGCAGGCCGCGCTCATACTCTTCCTGCTCGTTGGTGGTGAGTCCAGTCTCAGTGCTAAAGGTGGATCCAGGGGAAGGGGGAAGGAGGTGCGTTTGCGAGTCGGGCGTTCTTGGTGGCGAGAGAGTGTTACTGATCGATGCGTGGGTTGCGCCGTAGTGTGGACGGTGCTTCGACATGCCGGTTGAGCGGATGCGAGGGGGGGGGGAAGGGAAGGTGGAGGCAAGGACTTGGGTGCGGATGAAACTGTTCCTCTAAGCGAGTTCGGTAGTGGTGTAAGAGTGTACACCAAGGGCGTGACCGTCGTAGGTTGCCAGACGATGTGGATCAAGTTTATAACGTGTGTGATGTGTTGTTGAGTTGAGATGTCATGTTTAGGGCCATGAATGATGGGGTACTGACCCATGAGCCCTGGGCCAAAGTTGCCACCCACGTCACCAAAGTCACTTGAGGTTGAGACCCTTCTGCTTCTCCTCAACGCTTAGACATTGCACCGCCTGCACACATCTTTAAACCTCATTCCTCGCAGGCGATGGCAGGATGGCAAGCCGATAGCTTGTAGTTGGGAAAGGCTGAGCAATATCGCGCAGATAATGCCTCACAGTCGCCGTGGTAATGTAACGCTCAAAACAAGACCAGGCGACTTGTTTACATCCCGCACTTCGACCCCTATCCCAATCTCTCTCTCCGCATCGGCCTTCTCCGACGTCTTGTCCCCCACTGACCAACTTGGCCACTGATGCATCTCAACAAAGCTCTATCCATACACTACGCGAGCTGGCCAAACAGGTCGAGCGAGTCGATGCGCGTCGTCTCGTCGTCCTCCTGGTTGTCCTTGACAAGGATGTGCAGGCTGTGCACCTTCTGGAAGCGCACAAAGCGCAGCTCGACCTTGTTCCCCCGGATGTCCTCGGGCGTCAGAGTCAGCTCCTGCGCGGGCTCGTGCGAGTCTGCGTCGCCAAAGTCCATGTGGTTCTGATTGACGTAGAGGCGGATGGTCTTGGGAGCCTGCGCGGGCGATACGACCGAGAAGATGGACAGCGCCTTGATCTTGACAGCCTCGTTGAACTGATGTCAGCTCTACCCAAAAAAACTAGCTCACCTGGACGGAGATGAGGAGCTCGGGGTCGACATCCGACTCAAGGTAGCTGCGCCCCTTGGGCCCGGCGTTGGGGCCCACGATCGACGACAAAGGGTGGTCCTTTGACTCGCCCAGGCAACTGAGCCCCGTCGACGAGACGTGCGTCATCAGCGAGCCCTCAGCAGGCGCGGGGGGAGCCGCGGCCTGGGCAGAAGATCCACTCGTCTTGGGCGCTGCCGACTGCACAGGGCCCGCGTGCCGCTGCACGAGCTGCTGCAGCTGCGGTGGGCTCGCACCGCGGAGCTGCCGTTAGCTTGACACAAGGTCGTACCCACCTCGTCAATGACCTGTCCGCCCTTCAGGAACTTGAAGGTCGGCATGGCCGAGATCTGGAAGCGGCGTGCAAGCTCTGCCTGAGCATCGACATCGATCTTGACAAACTTGACGTGGGGGTACTGTTGTCAACTTTCACAAACTTGTGATGGCCGACTCACCTTCTGCGCGAGCTGTGCGAGAACGGGAGCGATGGCATGGCAGGGACCGCACCAAACCTGTGGTCAGTGGTCGACGACTAAGTCAGCGTACGGCATGGAAGTCTATGCGTCAGTTAAAGGACAAATGTCAAGAAGCAGACGCCGACGCACCGACAACGAGCAGCTGGGAAGCGGGCAGCGACTTGGCGATCTGGTCGAACGCTGGCATCAGGACATATACTGGTGTGTGTGCTTACCTTGTGTCGAGCCGATCTCGATGATACCGGGAGCCATGGTGATTTATTGCTGTTGAGGATGAGTGGACGAGACTGACGACAGACCGACTGACTGTTGCAACACGGAGAGTTCTGTTGCTGAAATGACAGATGGTTACGTCAGTCATTTGGATACTTCCTAATGCTCCCAGAATCAATCGTAAGTGGATTAGGATATTAGAAAGTTCACACGTGGTAGGCGAAAGCGGGAACATCCTTGAGCTTTCCCACGGTTTCCTCGTTGTGGCACTCTGACACCATGTCGCCGGTGGCAGGGAAATGCAAGGCACGACTTTGGAGATCTGCATATTTGGACAGCACAAAACGCACCGTAGGGATGGCAAGTGAAGGGGTGTGACTGTCAAGGCGCGAGGCACTGGAAGCTCCAGCTCGATTCTAATGAGACGCGTCGTACATCTCGTCTCGTGACATGACCCAGCTTTGCTGTGAGATCTGTTGCTGCTTTGGGTGTAAATACAGTATAATACATAGCAAAAGCCCCTCAATCCAGAGCCCTAATCGAGTTTTGGTGGGTTGGTTCAGAGAACATTGTTCAACTTGAGCGCAAACTCAGCATTTCGTTTCCAGTTTGGTCTGCGGATCTGTGGTCCTGTTGTCTGCGTGTGCTTGCATCTCGTTTCGACCGTGAGAGAGCGAACTGTGCGGTATGACGAATCCGGACAAACGGAGGTGCTCATCGTTCCCCACCGACTCGGGCTTGCTATTAATGACGAAACTCGGTCAGACGCGAAAGTCGAGGCCTTGATCCATTCCGAGGCGCGGCCATTCCCTGCGCAGAGCATGCCACGTACTGGATTCCTCAACCGCACCACCTGGCAATGCCGTCAACCGGTACCGTTCGGGACAGGTCCTGCTACCTCTCTCGTTATCGGCTCAGAAACAGGGCGACAAACTCTGCCTGCAGCCGTTGGATTTCTGACTGTGAGCGCGAAAAAAAGAGACGGGCTTGGCATGCGTCTCCGTTGGTGGGACAGCTCTCAGCACAGTCAGGACAAAGGATTGCCAGGAGTTCCGAATTAGGGTTGTGCGGCCAGGTCAAAAAAGGATTTACAGGGTGCCTGGCATTGCCTGAATGGGCCGTTGGATGGGTTGTTGGCTGGGCCGGATCTAATTCTGGATCTGGCGAGCCGTGCATTCCCAGCACGCGTCTCTGCTGAACGGTAGGACGTGCGCTTTCTGGGTCCAGATCAACTTGGGAACAACGTGGCTACCACAAACAGCATGGCAGCATGGATGGATGATGGGCGTATCCCAATATTTCAAGCAATGTTACGGGTCACCAGGTGGAGTTGTAGGACTATGGAACAGCGCGGAAGTCTTGGTCACGATGAACCGCCGTGCCGAGGTAGAGGAGAGTTTGGGAATCACCATTATGGAGACTCTTGTAGACTGACATGATTGCGTTTGGGTTAGTGTGAGAGTGCGAAGTCTGATCACGACGTTGTTAATGGATCTCTTCAGAAGCAACAGTTAACACTTGGCCACTTGGAGCGAGACTCTGGTAATCTGCTGGTCTGGGGTTATAGGGTGACAAAAGGGTGGCGCTAGGACGGGGGTCGTGTCTGATCAACGCCACGGCACGGTCCAGGCTCCCTAAGATTACCTAACGCAACTCTTTCCACACTCATACACTTACAACCATTACATTCGATTCCACTACTTGAATTACACTAGTGGTTGAGGGTTGTTCCCGAACTGAAAGATCGGGAAGACTACTAGGCCCGCAGCACCTGTTGTTTTGGATGCGGTACTGACGTTGACAAGACGGCCGAAGTTGTCGGGATGGGTGGTTGAGACAGGTAACGCGTCAGTAACGCGGTGCCCGCGCGCATGGCAGATGCTAGGACTGATGGCCTAATGGCTTACAGTACCCCTGATTGTACTGGACAATACACCCACTTGGTTGCTATTAATAATGGTATGTAAATACATGGCTGGTTAGGCACTTTGTTCGCCATCTAACCTAGCACAACTCCCCAGCCCCTCTCTACTCGTTGTTGTTTATGCACATTGAGCGCAAGCTCAATCAACCCAGCGTACCAGCGTGCAGCGTGTAAGATTGCCCATCCCCACCGTTACATCTCAACACGATCCATTAAAAAATCAGATCGACGGCTTGTTTGTGTAGTGCGCTATAGTGCGCGCTTCGCGATGCAAGAGCGCCATGCCAATCCGAGCGGTCCGCCAGGGGCTGACGGTTAGTGAACGGGCCGTCATGGCTGCGGGAAGAGGAGTGAATACAAGGACCCTCAGTCACTCCAAGGTGACCTAGTTATGTTACTTATGACAAAAAGTCACAACAGTCAAAACAGTCGCAACACTCTTGCCACCCAAGCAGCAAGCTCAAGTGTCTGGGTCCAGGATCATGGATGACGGCACAAGAGTATGAGGCCATGGGCTAAGCGGATAGAGAAAATCATTAAAGAAGTTTCAGGGTCACACTCTCTCCGACAAGCCGGGGCAAGCAACGTCCCCCGTCCGCCTTCTTAATCGGTCCCCGGCCCCTCGGCCCCTCGGCCCTTGCTCACTAGCCCCATCGCGGAAAGAGGGAAGAGACCCAGACTATTTGACTCTTGATCTTCTTGAACCCTGAATTATTGTACATTGGATGGGCCGGATGGGTGAACTGGCTGGTGTTGTGAAGGCTGTGATGGTGCTGTTGGTGATTGAACTCTTCAGGGATCTTTCAGGGGGCTATTCGAGGACAAGCGCAACTTGGAAAGGGTGGACCTCAAACAGCGTCAAGGGAATTTTGGCATCTAGGACAAGACCGGGAGTTTGCTCAGGGGTTGTAGAAATGAGAACCCGCTTTTGCGGCATTGCGGCTTGAGAGGTTCCTAGGTCCCCCCGATCTCTCTCCCATTTCCCCCTTGTTACAACGCTGCACAGACTCTTTAGCTCTGTAGAGACAGACAGGTAAACGGGGAGAGTGAGAGTTAGTGTGTGTATGCGTTGAGTTTGGCTTTACACCTTGACTTGGGACCATTTCCTCACTCACTCTCCTTTGCCTCTTAGCCTCCTTTGATAGACACTCGTAACCTTGCTCCCTCTTACCCTCAACGGCCCGCGCTTCAGGTACTTATCTCCCTTACCTCGGCTGGTTCACCCTTACTTCCCTTACCACGGTCACTTTGACCACGTAACTGTTAGCTGGGCCATTTGGCCGCCCACCTAAACTTGATGTAGCTATCTCCTACCTTGGCCATTGTAGAGTGGCAGAGTGCACACACACTCACACACCCACCCACCCACCCAACCAACCCTTTGCATCGCTAGCACCCTCGATCCCCTCGTTGAACCCGTGGACGTCTTGGTCGCCATTCAATCAACTCGTTCTCCTTCCTCCTCCTTTCCGTAGTCCAACCTCCCTCTCAAAATCAATCTTCTCCATCACCTCTTTTCATCGACCGATATCCTCCGCCCGTTCTCCCCCTCCCTCTCGCCCCTCCTTCGACCGCCGACTTCATCTTGATACCATCTTCCTCGAGTGCGCGCCGTGCTGCAACCCCCACGCTCATTCCGCTAGTCGTCGTCAGTTCACTCGACTGATTCGTCGACGCTCGGCACGTCCCCTCTCCTCTCGGTTCATTCACGCGCGCGCACCCTCGTCTGCCCTTCTCGACCCGTTGCCCTTTGGCTTTAGATTCCTGTTTCTTTGACTCTCGTCACACCACCGCCTTGCCGTCTATCCCGTCTTCTCCCTTCCTCATCCTCTCGACACCCGACGCTCGACCCACATACACATTCAAACACACACGTCGATCGCGTCGCGCTCCTCCCTTCTCCATCGACACTCACTCCGCCTCGTTTGTGTTTGCTTGCACTCGCATCAAAGGCTTTCGTACCCGTCGACCCCCCTCCTCTCCCCCCGACGCGCGCATGTTCTTGTAGATCACAGCGCGAGCTTGTTGATCCCTTCCTCTAGCTCTGTCAGTTATAGAACCCAAACAGAACATGTCGCCTGGCCGCGGTCACCGCCAGGAGGGCGGTAGCCGCCGCTTGCTGGCCGTCCTCCTCCTCGTTGTCATGATGCTCTCGCAAGTGGCTCTGGCGGACCTACAGGTCCGAAACGCCCGCGCGCTCCCGGACCCCCGCCGATCCCGCTCCCTCCTCCAGAAGTACGCCCGTCAAAACCGTAAGTTCCTGGCCTTGTCTTGTATCATTCATCTGGCTACTCTACGCGTGCTGCGTGATGCTGACTTGGACAGAAGACGGTAGTCCATCGGTCGTGGCCGAGGTCCCCACCCCTTCTCAGGAGCCAGCAACCACCCCTGAACCCTCTACTGCGGACAACCAACCTCCCACACCTTCCTCAACGCCGGAGGAGGCTCCAGTGCAGTCGTCGACGACAGAGAAGCAGGAGGCGTCTCCCACCAAGGAGGAGCAGACTTCTTCTTCGTCCACCGAGGAGCAACAACCTCCGTCGACGTCGTCTCCGGAGCAACAGCCCTCGGCCACGCCTGAGCAGTCCACAACCTCGACTGTGCAGGAGCAGACCTCGACCACTCCTGAGCAGTCCTCGACCACTCCTGAGCAGTCCTCGACGTCCCCAGAGCAGTCCTCCACCGCACCTGAGCAGTCATCCACTGCTCCGGAGCAGCCGTCGTCCACGTCGGAGCAGTCATCGTCCACGTCGGAGCAGTCGTCGACCACTCCTCAGCAGTCCGCTAGTTCGACCGTGGAACAGAGGCCAACCACTCCAGAGCAGCCGGTGCAACCGTCTGAGCAGCCGACGTCCCAGGAGCAGTCCACTTCCTCGACCATCGCCGAGTCTTCTCCGGCATCTAGCACCGAGCAGTCGAACCCCGGTCAGGGCCAGTCGTCGTCCACGCCTCAGGAGTCCATTCCCGCCACCTCTGAGTCTGCGCCCACCAGTCCCCAGCAGTCTGCTACGACGGAGACGTCGATGTCACCCTCGGTCCCTCCTCAGCAGTCGACTGAACGCTCCACTGTGACGGGGGCGTCTTCCACTGGGCAGACACCCGGCTCCCAGCCGTCCAGCCAGCAGTCTTCTTCGACTGAGTCGTCCTCGGCCACCACTGAGCAGGGAACCTCCACTCCTCCCCTGACATCGTCGCAGGAGTCGAGCTCGACTGGGTCATCCACGACTGAACAGTCGGCGTCTGTTCCTGTCCAGTCTTCCAGCCAGCAGTCGTCCTCCGCCACAACGGATCAGTCTGTTCCGTCTCCGCCTCAATCGCAGGTATCAGAGTCGCAGTCGACTGAGCAGTCGTCGTCAGCACCTCCTGCAAGCCCGCCTCCCACGGTTTTGGGCTCATCTACCTTCACTGAGAGATCGACCGACTCGGGCTCAGCTTCTCCTTCGGACTCGTCGGCAGGCCCTTCGAGTTCTGTCTCTGTGTCCGGTACTTCGAGTTCGTCCGCTCCTGCGACTTCTAGCTCGAGCGAGCCGGTGAGCCCATCGCCCTCAGCCTCTGTTTCGGAGAAAGCCCCGACGACTTCGGCTGTCGCGCCCCCCACTTCGGCGACGACTTCCGTGCTGCCACCCCCCTCTTCGCAGTCTTCTAGTTCGCAGACTCCAGCCTCGTCATCGGGCTCGCAGTCCTCGACTCCTCCTCCTTCCGATTCATCGACCGAGTCGTCGACCGCCACAACCCCCGCGTCGTCTCAGTCGCCCAGCTCCCAGCCCACCTCATCGGAGGCCACGGCGACTCCTTCCGAGTCGTCCACTGAGTCATCGCCGGCTACACCGCTGGCGTCATCGCAGTCGTCTAACTCCCAGCAGACCTTGTCGCAGAATTCAACGACCGCAACTCCTTCCGAGTCATCAACCGAGTCGTTGACTGCTACACCTCCGGCCTCGTCGCAGTTGCCAAGCTCGCAGCCTACCTCATCGCAGGACACAGTCACCGCGACTCCCCCATCTGAGTCGTCGACCGGGTCTACCACCGTCGTCCCCCCAGCCTCGTCGCAGGACACGGCGACGGCGACTCCTACTTCCGAGTCCTCTTCCGAGTCTCCAAGTGTCGCACCTCCGGCTTCGTCCCAATCTCCGACTGCTGTACCTCCTGCCCCGTCGCAAGGTCCAGAGACCACGACTCCTCCCCCTCCCGAGTCATCGGCCGAAACCCCAGCTGCGACTGTCTCGCCACCAATCTCTACGCCTTCTCCGTCGCCGACTGAGCCGTCGACGACCGTTGTGACGCCGCCTGATGTCAGCTCTGTTACCTCGCAGGCGCCACCTTCGGTTACCACACCGACCGAGTCTGTGACCGAGTCATCGGCACCGCCTGCCGCGACCACTGAGGCTCCCCCGGCGTCGGTTACCACACCGGCCGAGTCTGTGACCGAGTCATCGGCACCGCCTGCCGCGACCACTGAGGCTCCCCCGGTGATTACCCAACCGACTGAGTCTGCGACCGAGTCATTGGCACCGCCTGTCACGACTACTGAGGCTCCCCCGGTGGTTACCGAACCGACTGAGTCTGCGACCGAGTCATTGGCACCGCCTGTCACGACCACTGAGGCTCCCCCGGTGGTTACCGAACCGACTGAGTCTGCAACCGAGTCAGTGGCACCGCCTGTCACGACCACTGAGGCTCCCCCGGTGGTTACCGAACCGACTGAGTCTGCAACCGAGTCAGTGGCACCGCCTGTCACGACTACTGAGGCTCCCCCGGTGGTTACCCAACCGACTGAGTCTGCCACCGAGTCATCGGCACCGCCTGTCGCGACCACTGAGGTTCCCCCGGCGTCGGTTACGCTGCCAACGACCGAGCCTGCCACTGAACCATCGGCCGCGCCGTCCAACCCCACCGAAGCCATGCCGCCGGTTAGCTCTGGTGTTACGTTGGCTCCTTCGGCGTCAGTTACGGCACCATCCGACCCCGCCACCGAGACGTCGGTAGCCCCATCGACAAGCACCGACGGGACGCCTGAGCCCAGCACGAGTGTTCCTCCATCCGGCACAGAGGTTCTTCCCAGTCCCTCGGGTGTTCCGACAGGGCCTCCAGTCTCGGACTCTTCGCAGCTGGGTCCCTCAAGCACGGATGTCGGCCCGTCACAGCCTGCGATCTCTGAGCAGCCAGTGCCCTCGGGATCGGCTCCGGCCACAGAGGCGGCTTCCGCAACCGAAGGGACTGCTTCTACTTCTTCGAGTGACGAGGCGGCGCAGTCGACGTCTGCTGCCGGGTCCTCACCAACGACCTCGACCTCTGAGCCGGATATCCCTTACACCCCCACTGCGACGTCTCTGGTTATCGCTTCCTCGACTCAAGAGGAGGACAAGCCCTCTCGCACCCTCGACCCCTCGACGCCATACACTCCGACGGCTGCGCCTCTTCCTACCGATGTTCCCAGCTACATCATCCCCCCTCAGGGTGACCTTACGAACGACCCGAACGTTGGGACCGGAAACGACCGAGACCCTGTCAAGGGCAAGACGCAGGTCTCGATTCTTCTGTCTCTCCAAGGTTACCCATGGCTCTTCACTGTCCAGAACGACGACGCGCAGATCCAGCTCTTCAACCTCTTCCCCAAGCTGATTGCGGATGCGCTCAATATTCCCCAGTCAGAGGTCGTCACGTACGTGCTCCGCGCTTACCAACCGGCGAACGTCGACCCGACCCTGGGGACTCAGTGGATGGGTTGGGTTCCCACGGACCAGTTTGCGACCCTCGAGACCTATGTGTCGACAGGCAACTCGCCGCTCTATAACCAGCCCGGCATTGCTGGTGCGCTGGCGGCCCAGATCGATCCCTCTTACCCCATCGCTGCCGCTGGCGCTGGTTCGCCCGTTCGTGGTAGCACGAGCTCCAAGTCTAATGAGGAGAGTGCCCGCAAGCGCAACATCATCATCGGTGTCTGCGTTGGCGTCGGTGGTGTGCTTTGGATCCTTCTCGTCTACTGGATCTACCGTCGCGTGAAGCGCGCCAATGAGCGGGCTGTCAACAAGCGTCTGTCGGAGCATATGTCCATGTTCTCTGGTCGCAGCAACGAGAACCCGTTCAGCGATGACGGGCGACGCCACTCAACGACGCCCTCGATCGCGGCGTCCGAGATCGACGACCGCCCCAGCTCGTTCTACGCCTCGCCTCTTGACAACTACCCGGCCATGCGCCGCCGCCAGGTCGACTCGTTCTATACCGACCAGGCTGGCGCCGGAGACCAATCGCCAACCTCGTACGTCAACTCTGTCTTTGGCACCTCTTGGTTCCAGACGACTGGCTTTGGCGGACAGGGCGGCCACGGGTCGACCTCGCAGGGTGCTCAGCGCTCGAGCCAGAACCCCTTCGACGACATGTACGCTCGGTCTGGGCCATCGTCTCCTCGCATGTCGCAGCGGCCCCAGCGTCGCTCGGTGCAGAAGACAATGATCTCCCAACCGACGTTACAGGGCAATTCGCTTGAGTTCAACGAGTACCACTAGGCGATACTTGGCTAGAAGGCGAGGCCTCGCCTTCACGACGGACACTATTTGCGCGAACCATACATCTCCTACTTCTCATACCCACAGCCCCCCTCCTCTCATATCGCGTAGGCAGGCGCGATTCATTGTTTTACTTCACTGCATGGCTGGCCATCGTAATTCCTTCCTGAAGGGTCTTTTTTGGTATGATGCATTTGTGCGTCGTAGCTTTGGCAACTGCCGCCACACCACGCGACATCAGGGGCAAAGAAGTTGAAACAGGCGTCGTCAACAGCAAGTGTCACGCATCCAACTGATGGAAGGCGAGACAAAAACGGGGGTCTGGCTGGGTCCCATAGGACCTTACTCATCCCTTGCTTTGTGCTTTGCTTTGCGTGCGTTCAGCCTGACGCGTCCGGGAATGTGTTGAGGATACTGGCTCCCGGAACAGCACGGGTGAAGCTTGGTCACATCGTGACACGCGCGTTGTTTTCTTCCGTTTCTGTTCTCGGGTTCTAACCCGTGTCCCGCAAGTCGGCGCGACCTTTCCCAAACCTAATCCGCGCGCGTGGCCGCACAGCGGGCAGTGGACCTGATCGAGAGTTGGGGTCCATCGAGGTGACGCGCGCGCGTGCGTTTCAATCGCGAACGCGAGGCGAGATCTCATTCCGACCCCTCTTGTGCATATATGATACATGTCCTGGCTACAGTGGATCCTACGCAACCGGCTCGTTTCGATGAATCTATGGTACGTCTATTGTCCGGAACCGACGTCCACGTGGACCTCGCCAGTCCTCTTTAATGCCAACCTCCATCCGTTCCTCCCACAGCGCTTAGAAGGAGAAGATGCCCCCGCCGCGGCGCCGACTGCCGCCGAGAGGGTGCGTCACGACCGCTGCGACGAATAGACCGACAGTGAGGCCGATTGAGACGGATACGAGCTGCTCAGCGACTTGGAAGCCTTGGGAGTACTGAGCCGTCGTGGTCCCCGTCGTGCCATTACTCTCACTGATTGCCTGACCGGCCGCCGCAAACGAGAACAGGCCGCCCTGCGATAAACTGGGGTCAGCAACTTCACACCCCACCTCAACTCACCCAGAGGGCAGCTGCATGAGGATGCCCGTGACCATGACGGGGAAACTTGAGCCGTGGTTGAACCGGCCGTACACGTTACCGATGATGCCGACACAGAACGAGCCTATGGCCGACGTAATGTCTGCGCGATTCTCGAACACGGGCATGGTGAACCGGTTTGCACTCCACCCGGCACTGGCCACCACCATCATCACGAGCGTCTCCTTGCGCAATAGCGGTTGACCATTACGCAGCGACAGACAGAGAGCGTACATTGGAACGCAGAGGAATTCTGTCGTCAGCTGTTGTTAACAAAGTAATCTTACGCCAATATCCACTCGGCGTGGACATGTACCATGGTGCACCGGCAACATGGGTCGCCTCGCACGTATAGTCGGCGGCGTTCTTGATCCCCCTATGCCTGATCCGAAAGTAGATCTCGCCGCCCATCGAGATACCGAATCCAAGGAAGAGCGAGTATATGACTGCGTAACCGATGCGGACCGATCCCGCCGTCATGTTGCGGGACGCGAGCTCGAGCGCGCCGGTGAGGACAATGAAACCCGGTAAAATGAGGACGACACCACCAGACACGAGGGCAGTATAGCAAAACTTGTTCGTGTCGGAAAGCACTGCAGCCACAAAACTAATCAGCGTGGCAATGACAATCTCAAAGACGTTGCTGAACATGTCGTTCATGGCCGCGAGCATTTGGACGAGGGCAAGAATTCCACCGAGCGCAGCGCAGATGAGCGCATCGATAAAACTGGCGTTGAATGCCGGCACGGCGATAAACGCCGAACACATCATCGAGATGATGACAATCTGCCATCCCGAATACTGGGGCTTGCTGAGCATGAGTGCGTCGAGGTCACGACTTGCGTCCTCGACATTACAGCGATCGTGCACGACGTTCCAGTATACCCCGTGGACGACGTGTAACTTGCCCAAGTCGAGGCCGGTTGTTTGTTTCAAAAACTTGGTTTCCGAGGTATGCGTTGCGTCGTCGCCAAACGAGACCAGCATCGTGCCGGGCAAATACACGACCTGGACGTTCATCTCCAACACGCGTGCCGTCGCCTGGATCTGCGTTTCGAGGCGGTGGGTTGGGCTGCCAAACATCATGAGCGCGCGAGCGAGCTTGAGGAGGAACTGTTGCCGTGCCAATATCTCAGCCACGTGCTGAACGATAAACACTTCCTGTTTCCTGCGCCGTTCTTTGGCCTTTTTTCGCCGCCGCTTCTCCCCCTCCCACTCCTTGCGTCTGCGCTCCTCCTCGGTGGGTGTGCGTAACCCAGCCGGCGTCTTGATCCACTTGTGGGCCGCATTCAGCATTCCGTCCTTGAGCGACTGGCTGCTCTTGCTCTTCTCCATCATGACCAAGTTGTCCGTGCTCCTCGATGAAAGCTCTGGCCTGTCGTCCATGACCACCGTATTCGAGAACAGACTTGATGGGCGCGACCCACTTGGCGTGCGTGGCGGGCTCAAATGATGCGGAGTACCAGGTAAACTGTATCGCGTGACATGGTATCCGGAGCGTTTGGCAGCCGGAACCAGGGTGGTCGAGTTGGGCGCCGCGCTGGCCGCCAAACCGCCAGTCGCACCGACAAGCGCGCCAAACACCCCCGCATCAGAGCGCGCAGCCTTGGGTCGGTCACTCATCAACGTGTGCGCTGTGCGCTGAAATTTGCCCTTGAATCCCCGGCTTGTTGGTGAGCGGGTCGAGCCGTTCCCCTCGTGAGATCTCCGCGAGGGGGCTCTGGATTCGGGGTCACTGTCATCGCTCGGGATCGGGGTGTTATCGTCGGTCGTGGCGTGGCTTGACAGGCCCGAATCGGTGTGTCGCCCATAAAGTGCGAGGAGGGACGACAGGACTGATCCTGGGATCGGGACCTTGTCATTCCCCTGCTTACTCCGGTCATTCAACGGTGTAATATCGGTCTCCTCATCACTCGAGCGTCCGCTCTCGCGTTGGGCCTCTCCCTCGCCGCGGGAGTTCCGTCCCATCATCCCGTGCCTACCCTCCGTTTGTCGAACGCTACCCCGCAGAACGCGCCGCCTGAGCACACTCCACGTATTCGTATGACGAGGTTCGCCCTCCATCTTCTGTGGAGGAGAGGGTAGTCCGTCCGTCTCGCCAGGCGCGACGTACTGCCCAATATGGTCGTTGATGCCCTCACCGAGCAACTTGTCCTCGTACCGCCGTTCCTCATCGCCGTCCTCGTCTGGCCGGTCGAGGCGGTAATCATAGTCCTCGTCGTGGTGTATATGTCGCTGGTGATCGCTAGACGAGGAGGGGGCGCTAGATGCGCTCATGTCGCGGCGGTGGCGGAATCGCTCCAGCGCATCATTCACCTCGCTCAGGTTGGAGTGGCTGAGTGACTCGTGGGTGGACGTTGCTTCCAGCGGTTCCAGAGGGAGATTGACAATGTGATCCGAAGACCATTGTACTCTTCGCGGGGTTCTAGGGCCGGACGTATCAGCCACCACAGCAGCTGGAGGAGGTGTGGGTCCGTCCAGGTCGGCCTCGCTTGTGATCCGCAAGATGGGGGTGGCGATTTTGCGCTCGGCCTCACTCGAAGGCTCATGGAACGGGTCGTCCGCGACCATGTTGGAAGACTGTGCAGAGAGTGTGACAAGATATCACGATATCGGGTGGGTTACGATGAATGAAGAAGCGGTACGGCTCAGCCTGGGTCACTGGGATCAACTCGACCTCTGTTGGATATGTATTGGGGGAGAGCATACGTCCTACATGGCGTCATGTCATGTAGTACCCCGTATTCTGCATCCTGGCTTAGCTTGCGTTGCGAGCCCCCTCGAAACGTTTTGTTAGTGCTGGGTCGATGACAACATGCAACCGAGCCCTCAAATCGGTTCATTATCGGATCGGAGGTCAAAGCCGCCCAGTCCTTCCAACTGCCGGCGGCACGTGCTGAGCCCTAGAATCCAGAATGTAGATTGCGGCCCGAACACCGAGACTCTCACAAGCCAAGCTGAATCCAGGCTCAATTGCACAGCAATGCAGCACGCAGATGAGATGCGCGCGACTGCGCGGCCGTGGGCCGTGGGCCGTGGGTGGGAGGTGCGATCGGGGGGTTGACGGACGATGACGGATGCTTATCGCGTTGGATTGGAACACCCCAAATCGAGAGGTTGATACAGCACGACAAGATGGATGACGCGAGCACACCACTAGACTCAGGATCTCCTAGGAGGGGGGCGTCATCTTGTGAAGGGCATTACACCCACACAGGGGGTATCCCAAGACATACTAGAGGTTGGATTCCGCCGATGGGAACGAGCTCCGTTACACCTCCGCAGTTCTGGAATGCTCACACCACTCTATCTTCATCAGCACGGTCTTGTATCGGTTCGCCGCGAGCCGCGATATCGCGTTCAATTACTGCTGTGCATATCATATATATTGCACAGATGCAACACTCACGCGCCTATGAAACACGGTCGAAGGCGCGTTTTGTCCCTTTCAAAATATTCGTGTACACGTGGCAGTCATGTAGGCGCGCCACCACGTGTACCTCCACGCCATGGTCTCCGCTCGGTGTTGACCCGAGCACTCGCTGATCAGCGTCGTTACCCTTCCGCATCTCTCCAACTCGACGTGACTAGCGACATTCGGAAGACAATGTGGCTCAGCGACAGGCAAAGTGGGTCCCTCAGCTTTATGGCACTGTCTCAGCCATCAGGTACAGATAGCTGATAGCAGAAATCGGCGTCGCGCTCGCCGCGTTTGGCGTCTTCTTCATGTTACTGGGTACGTCACGTCGCGTCGAGGCAGGTCGGGACCGCAGTCTTGATGGATTCCAGAATCCAAGGCAGCGCAGTGTTACTGCTGGGCTCAAGTTACTGGTGTTTGCCTTTACTACACCACTCGAGCACCCGAGCTCAGCGCTCGGCTCGGCTCTCGGCTAGCTGATCTCACTGACTACAGGCATCGTCCTTTTCTTTGATGGCCCGCTGCTCGCGCTCGGCAACATCCTATTCCTGACAGGATTGCCACTCATCATCGGACCCACGCGCACATTCTACTTCTTCTCGCGCAAGGAGAAATGGCGCGGAACCATCTGCTTCTTCCTCGGCATGTATGTTTCTATATTAACGGACCTAACCCAAGCGTGCTCGTGTTCATCAAGTGGCCAGTCGTCGGGATTGCGATCGAGCTCGTTGGGTTCATCGGGCTGTTCGGGTGACCTCTCATCTTTGGGTTAGCTGACAACAGATCATTCTTCCCCGTCGTGCTGCAGGCACTTCGGCAGATGCCCGTTATCGGCACCTTCCTCTCACTTCCATATGTACGCGGGGTAAGTTTTTGGTTGAGTGGGGCTGATGGCAGGCTGCGGACAGGCTCGCGGGCGTGAGACAGAGCGCCGTTTAGAGTTAGAGCGCTGGGGCGTGCACATGGATGCATGCTGCTTGTGGCTAGCGGGAGTGAGGGGCGAGGTGCTGACGACATTGCTGACGAGAACGGAAATATGGTGGTTGAGGAGGAGGTGTTGTTGAGGGTTGCTGCGAAGGACCGACGGATGCGGTGCGCGTGCGTGGAGATGGCTGTGCGAGCGGAGAGTGGCGGTGCTAGCCAGCGTTGAGTCATCTCGATGACTTTCATCACGGCAATAGACTTGGCGGGGCAACACGCGACGTGGAGGTCGTCGCAACACACAAAGCCGCTCACGACACGTACCAGCAGAGGGCAAGAGCCAGCCAGACGACTCACTAGCTGATGCACTGACACTGACACGGAAGAAGTCTCCTCCGGCTGAACGCCAGCCATCACGCAACGGGCTCCAGTATCTCCATCTCCATGTGTCGAGCCCTGTGAGCCGTCGGGGCCCAAGCCATCAAGCACGATTAGAGTTGTCTTGTCAAGACAGCGTCAACGACGTCATCAATCGACGCAAACAACACGCCAAGATACGGTTAATCCATCAGGACGAGGCCTCGGATCGCCGCGGTCTTGGATGCTCGGGGGCCTTGGTGTGGGGAGGTTGAAGCGGATGGTTAAGAGAGAAGGGAAGAAAAGGTGCACGCGCGTTGGCGATCTGAGAAGTGAAGCGTGGAGGGAAAGAAGCAGAGACGGCACTGGCTTTATTTAGATTGTGTTTCATGACTGTTGTCAGAAATGACACTGACATGGTGAGACATGAGACAAAGCTCACAATAGCATATCATCCGGGCCCGGCTATTGCAGGCATGGAGGCATGGACGCGCTACGCAAGCCCAGACCTAGATGGGGTGGTGGCGCCATCGTGGCGTGGGACGTTGACGCGACAAGTGCTGCGGACGGGCCGGGTGGGATGAGGGTGTCTGAGCGCAGCGGCGGATGCCGCAGACGCGATAAGCCAAGCGGATGGGGTAGTTGGAACCCCAGTGAGGTGTTAGTCAGCAACCAGCCACTGTATTGGGCCATTGACAACACAAAGTACACACACGGCCGATACCGATACAGCTGTTATCACCATGCATTTTACACGCCATCGGGCGTCTTGCATTCTTCGTCACGCGGCTCTATAACAGTATTAGTGGTATGACAGCGCGCGCTGGCGCGAGAATCAAAGAGAGTATACAGGCGGACTGGGGTTGGGGTTCGGTGCGTGGTGGTACAGCGAATGAGTTCTAGGTACATCGGGGCGGGTATGCGAACAGTGTCTGTCGTGGAGAGTGGGGTTCAGGGCTCGGGCAGCGATATGCGCGCCATTGGATCGTAGCTGCCTTTGGAGCAGACTATCGCGCAAAGCCATGGTATGGCGACTGAGGCTGCTTGTCCCATAGAGGCCGGAAGGCGTCCTGGGCAAAACCTGTCGTCTCGCGTGGGCTTGCGTTGTTGGGGAGCACGTCGTCATGGTGAGGACGCTTCTCGGAAGGAGGGGGCGGCGTAAAGCCTGTCGTGCGCTTGCCGGTGAACTGCACGTTGTTGATAGGCGCCTGCTGTATGGCGGTGGTTACCTGACGGGGCGAATTGCCCATTCCGCCAGTCCAGTTATTGCCGCTCAACAGGTGGATGGGTTGGGGGCTCACGGCGTCGTTCCACGATGACACTGGCGCTGGAGGAGGGACGGGACCGTCACTGTGCGGACCAAGCTTGGTCGTCGGTGGAATGGGGCGCTGGGTCTGCGCGACGCGCGGCTGCTGGAGCGTCTGCGCGAGGGCTGCGTGAAGTTCCTTGAGGTCGGCGGCCTGCTGCCCGACGTGCATACTGCCGTTGAGCGTCGAGACCAGGTCATCCATAGAGGCGGCCATGGTGGTTGGTGACAAAAGGTGGTGAGCTAGTGACCGTGCGTGAAAGGGGGATGGGGGCGCGAGGAGGGCGTGACTCGTTATGAGTGAGGATGCGTAGTGACCAGGGGCAGTGGTCGGCTAGCTGTGAAGCAAGGGGTTGCGGGGAAGATAGGGTGCGGGATGGGATGAATGTGAGAACGGATGTTGTCACTGGGGTTGAGAGTGAAGACGGTCAAGTGGATGGGAGAGTTTACGATGATGAGAAGGAAGGAGAGAGTGAGAGAGTGAGGATAGAGACAAAGAAATGGGATGTTGTGATGATAGTGAGGTTGATTTGTGTGGTGGCAAAAGAATTCAATAGCAAACCGGTAGTCGAGTTGCATATCTGACCCTTTCTAACCCCCAACCTCCGCCTCCGCCTCCGCCTCCGGGTCAATCCGACCGGTAACCCGGACGTGTGCGGCAAGTACTTTGCAACAAAGTTGCACGTTTCTCACTTTGTATTACGCCACTCGTCATTATTCTTAATCCATTAGAAATCTTTGTAAGAAATCTCTTGGTAAACCCGTCCACCCTCTGACCCTTGTCACCCAGTCACCCAGTCACCCAGTCACCCAGTCACTCTGAAAACCCTGGACTGATAAATTGCCGCCGGCTACGCGCCATGTGTAAGCCAGGGCTCAACACTTCTTGGCTTGGAAAAGTTGACACGGCGCGAACACGGCTTTGCATCTACTCTAGATTCTAGACTCTAGATTCTACAAAACAAGTGTAGACGGTAAATCTGGTAACCCCCGCCCCGACTTGGCCGATCGGGTATGTCGGTCCGAAGTAATGGTCCACAGCAAATCCGGGAAACCATTAAACTTTCAATCCCACGACGTTACTGGGTTGAAATCAAGAGGCACCGAGGCACTGACATGATGGGTTCGATGACCCCGACAGAAATATTTTAGAAGCAGGCGCCCCGCTCCCAGAGCACTACAATGAGTCCGAGTTGTTCGGAGTCGGCGTGATCTTGCTCTCCCCTCCCATCACCCCACACGGCCAAATCCCGATGCCCCGCGTCAGGGCTTGCGGGGTGGGTCGCCCTTGCTCAACTCTATCAGCCTGGCCAACTTGCATTTTCTCCATCGGTCGCATCGGTCACAGCATCCGAAATCGATCGTTTGCTATTGTCACCAACTCGCTTGAGATCCGTGTCATCGTCTCGGCGCTGCCTGGCGACGCATCCCGAGAGGTACAAACGGGTATCAGACGCCGTAAACTGAATCACAGGCGGCGGGAGTATGCTGAGACCCATTACCCCGACGCGTGGGGCCCGACACGTGCGCGGGCGAGCCACTGACTGTGTCCAGTACATGATCCAATACTGTCTCGGGTCGGGGCCGGGGCGCGGTGAGTCACCGTGATCGACCAACCCCTGCGCCCCGCCTCAACTGGGGCCTCGCTGGTCGATTCGCAGGTTATGCATCGCCCCGCTTTGTCAAGCGGATAATTGGATAAAACGCTGGGACCTCTGACTGTGGTGGGACAGCCACGACTTGGACAAGACAAAGCCGCGCCGTGGCAATGTACCTCTCCGTATGTATCGTGGGTCATTGATCGGCAAGGTATGCGTGGACAGATCGTGGTAATCGACCGCGTTTTCGCTTCGGTCCCGTTCACGGCCGCGCCCTTGCGTCTCACTCATTGCTCGCGGCTCATCGACATGGACCTCGACTTGTCCAACGCGACGAGACGAGACGCCACGCGCCAAATCGCTTCGCTTCCGTCCTCAACGTTGGCACACTTCCCCTGTCAATTCTCGCTACGGCCATCGAACAAGGCCTGTTCCCAACTCCATCACGCCTTTCCCATAGTACCATAGTCCAACCGCTAACCGGTAACCGGAGCGCACAAAACCGGAGCGCACATCATTTGATGTCGTATCGTCGTGGCGCACACAACTTCCGGGGCCCAGGTGGCTTGTGAACAGGTGCACAGGTGGCTTGTGAATGCGCAGGTGGCTGGTGAATGCACAGGTGGCTTGGGAGTTTGTGAGAGTGGGCCCCGAGTTGCGAGTTGCGAGGAGTCAGTCGGCTGTCCGAAAAGGCGAGGTGCCGAGGCTACACCTACACCTCTTGCACAGAAGCATGTCCATGTAGCACCGACGTGGTGGCGGGTGAATCCATCTCCATTCAACTACAACATTAAGAGTTACTCGGCACCAACAGTTTCCTGTTGCGAACAACTCCTGGAGCCTATCGGTAGGTTATTTATGGATTTAGCAAAGGAGCAAGGACAAGCGCGCGCCACATTAGCCCAATAAGCGCGGTTCAAGTTTCCAGTATAAGAATGAGGAGATCTGGCGGTTCTTGACGGGGGTTCGAGTCTCAGGCAGCAACAAGCAAAAGACTTGTGCCTCAACCTCAAGCCGAAGATTTTGGTCCCGAGGCACAAGCTATGGCATTAGGATTGTAGTATTAGGAAAAGGTAATCGGTTTTCTAGACCATGATGAGGTTCCGAGGGCCATCCGCTAGCTCCGCTCTGCTTTGATTGCGATCGTCGCTGTTGTAGATGACGACATGGGATGGTGAGAGCAGTGGTGGAGTGCAAGCCTGTTGGAGGACTGCGTAAGTTGGAAGGTGTGTGTTCACCGAGCTTCCCACGTTCTTCTCAGCACAGCACAACGTGGCTTACTGTGGGTGGCACCATACCATACGCGTGTCATGTCGGCTCGATATCCGGGGCCAGGTCATGCTGCGCGCACTAGAATAACTGGTTCAAGTTGGACCCAAGAGCATGCGTTCACCGTGCTTCAGAATGAAAAGCGGCCTCGTTCACTCGCCTCCCAGTTCAAGTGCGCATCCACGTCTCTCACCCTCTGAGACGCCTTGCCCAGCTGCATCCGGGCCTACCCACACATCACCCCCGCACACTCCAGTGATAGTCATCCATCTCAATGTACAAGACGCGGGTCGGCTTAGGGCTTGCCGGCGCCGGGGACGAAGCGGGCCTTGCGCTCGCGGGGCTGGTACGCCGAGACGTTGACAACGGTGACCGGGAGCGAGTCGAGGCCAAGCGAGCGGAGGAGGTCCTTGGTCTCGCCGTCGACCTCGAGGGGCGACTCCTCGGGGACAGCGAGGGCCGAGACGTCGGGGACGTACTGGTCCTTGCGCTCACGCTCCTCCTCCTGGAGACGGAACGAGATGCCGCGCACGGGACCCTTCTGGATACGCTTCATCAGGTGGGTGGTGACTGCTGTCAGCTGTTTTCCGTATTGGTGTTAGAAAGAGCCAACTCACAGCCCGAGATCTTGTTGCGGAGACGCTTCGAGGGGACCTGAGCGACCTCATCGAGGAGACGCTTGTTGGTGCTGCGTGTTAGTTGGCCCAAAAAATGCCCATGTGCGTGCGGGATGTTGAGATGGAATGGGAGATTCTGCGCGCAGAGTAACAGTGGGCGTGGGAGCGACGGAGCGGAAGAATAATGGATGTGGACATCGGGCCGGGTTTGCAGGCGTGCAGACTCTGGCGCGGAATCACACCTTGCCACCCGATGCCCAACCAGTCCCACCCACTTCCACCGCCATCCGACTCGCCCCGACCGCCCAGCTGATCACGCGCGATTCCTCATCCTTTCCATCTCATTCCATCCCGCCCCGTCTCGGCCGCGGCGAGACTCACTGGAAGTCGAGAGTGAGGCGGGGGTAGTACTTCTCGATGAGAACGCGAGAAGCACGCTTCACAGTCTTGGTCCTAACGCGACCCTGTTATCGAGACGCCAGCGCGCGCAGCAATTAAACGTTTGCGGCAGACAGGGGGCAGGTTTTGAACGTGGGTTTGTTGTTCGGGAGGGAAGGTCGCATGGGAAGAAATGGGGACGACGAGGACGGTATCGCGCGTATCGTTCGGAAGCGGTAGTCGCGGGGAGGCACACAGTCAGCATCTCGCTCGTCGGTGGTGCTGGCGAACGCACCATTTTGGATGATTCTTGAGGAGTAAGGAGGAGGAGCGGGCACGCGAAGTCGACGAGCTCACCGTCCTGCCTCAGCAAGCAGTCCAAGGGTAGACACGGAGATGGAATCAACGTCCGCACAATATCGGCGCTAAATTTTGTTAACAGCGAAGGGTTCAACCAGAGTTTCATAGTTGCGATATAAACCACGTGTACAGAAATTGATTCCGTCGGATAGCGCCGATTGCTCACGAGGATCACGAGGATCGGTACCTGAGCCGTCACTCCCCGCATCCCATTCCCCAACCCCCGGCCGTGTCATCGATACCACATCCTCACACCTCTCTACACACCATAACCCCTTATGCCGTCCATGAAGTTCCCCGCAGCCGCTCCCCTCGACGCAGTCAAGTGAGTCCCAATGTTAGGCAACGAGGCTGGGTGGAGGTGGTCTGCACCCGCATGATCCCGCATGATCCCGCTCACACGCTCACACCAGGTTCTGCGAGTTCGTGACTGCGTCGCCGTCGCCGTTCCACGCGGTGGCCAACCTCTCGCAGCGCCTCAAGAAAGCTGGGTTTGAGCGCGTCTCGGAGCGTGAGCCGACCAACAAGCTCACTCCCGGTGGCAAGTACTTCTACACTCGCAACCAGAGCGCGCTCGTCGCCTTCACTCTCCCCCACGGCCCAGCCAATGCCGCGAGCCTCGTCGCGGGACACTGCGACTCGCCGTGTCTCAAGGCAAGCTCTCTATACAGTGGTAGAGCTGACGCCAGGTCCGTCCCGTGAGCAAGCGCCAGAAGGCGGGGTACCTCCAGGTCGGGACCGAGCTGTACGGTGGTGGCCTGTGGCACACGTGGTTTGACCGGAACCTCTCCGTTGCGGGTCGCGTGATTCTCAGCACACCGGGTGCGCGCACCGAGTTCACGAGCAAGCTCGTTAAGATTAACCGCCCGATCTTGCACATCCCCACGTTGGCTATCCATCTCGACCGGGGGGTTAACGAGCAGCTCAAGTTCAACAAGGAGACCGAGTTCCTCCCGATTCTGGGCCTCGTCAACGAGCAGCTGAACAACGGTGGGAGTGCGGTACCTAGCCGTGTGGGCACACCTGTCCCTGGTAAGAAGGAGGACGCCAAGGATGGCAAGGGCGACGGAACGTCGATGGAGGACAAGCACCACCCGCTGTTGCTTGCGGTCATTGCCGACGAGCTCGGGTGTGCTGTGTCGGACATCCACGACTTTGAGCTGTGCCTGTTCGACACGCAGCCGTCGACGGTGGGCGGCCTGAACAACGAGTTCATCTTCTCGCCGCGCCTCGACAACCTCACCACGTCATGGTGCGCGATCGAGGGCTTGTGCCAGGCTGTCGAGGCTGAGGCGGCGGCCGGCCAGCCGAGCAAGGAGACCAATGTGCGCTGCGCGCTGATCTACGACAACGAGGAGGTCGGCAGTGTCAGCAACCACGGTGCCGAGTCGAACATTCTCCCGTCTTTCATTGAGATGCTCGCCGGCCTCCCGAACGCCGAGCGCGGATACTACCAGATCCTCGCCAACTCGTACCTCATCTCGGCGGATATGGGCCACGCCCTCCACCCCAACTACGAGGGTCGGTACGAGACCAACAATGCTCCCAAGATGAACCAGGGGATTGTCATCAAGACCAATGCCAACCAGCGCTACACTTCCAACGCCCAGACCACCTTCCTCCTCCGCCAGATCGCCAAGCGCGCGGGAGTGCCAGTGCAGGAGTTTGAGATCCGCAACGACTCGACGTGTGGCTCGACTGTCGGACCCCACCTCTCGACCCACGTGCGCACCGTTGACATTGGCCTCGCGAGCTTGAGTATGCACTCGATCCAGGAGACGAGCGGGTCGGGTGACATCAAGTACTACATCCAGCTCTTCAAGACGTTCTACGAGGAATACAGCAAGGTCGAGAAGGTCTTGACCGTGGATGAGGCGTAGGGCGTGCAAGCAGGTAGACGAATCATGGGTGATAGACGAATGCATACGGTAAGAAGCCACTCATGGACAAGTCGGACGGAGCTGGGACAAACAATCGGATCCGCACACACAAGAGGCGAATACTATGGTGATCTCGTCAGCCCACAACACTCGCTTGCCGCCCGTGTTCCCGCGAGAATCATACAAGTACATAGCGTAGATGGAATAGTCTACCGGGTGAGCGCAGCGCCGTTCGCCGACGGTTGCTGCGCCACACCCACGCCACTAGGTATCAACAAGACCACAAGAGCAGTCGCTTAGGCCTTCTTGGAGGCCTTGCGCGCCTTGCGCGCTGCCCGCTCGTCGGCGGTCTCCTCGCGCTCGGTCCCGTCGGCGTTCTTGACCATCTTGGCCTTCTTCTTCTTGCCGTCGGCCGGTGTGGACATGGAAACATCGGCGTCGTCGCGCTTGCGCTTCTTGTCGTCGGACGCGGGGGTAGCAGGGATCTCGGCGATTGAGGCAGACGCAGAAGCCTCGGGCTGGGTCGGGAGGATCTTGGCCTCGGGCGCAGCCTCGTTGTAGTCGATGTAGCTCTTGTTCCAGTTCTGGGGAGTGACGCCGTCAATCTTCTTGCCGTACTTGTCAAGCTCGCCGGCCTTGATCATCTTCTTCTTCTCCTGAGCCTTGGGGCCCAAGCCCCAGCGGCGGGGATACAGGTCGCGGTTCATGATGCAGCGCTTGACCTTTGCGACGACGCCATGGTCACACGACGCCAGGTCGGCCGTGCTCATCTGCGCAATACCAATGGCGATTGCCTCACCCTTGGTCGTCATGAGAACAACCTCCTCGCCAACCTCAATGCCCTGCTCGTACCGCAGCAGGCCGGGGATCATGAGCTTGGCACCGTAGCAGACGGCGTTGACCGCCGAATCCTTGACGACGACACGCTTAAAGTTGGTGAGGAGAGACTCGAGGGGACGAATGACGCGACGGAGGTACGTCTCTGTTCAGTGTTAGCAAACTGACAAACTGTGTGCACGGCCGCGTGACTACCGGCGACTACCACCATCTTGGCTGGCCCGAAGAAACTCACCATCGCGAGTATTGTCGAACAACCACTGGGCGTCGAGGACGTCGTGCATGGTAACAATGTCGTCGTTCTCGCCAGTAATGCCCGAGCGCACACGGCGCAGCTCCTGCATATGCGCTCCAACGCCAAGAATGAGGCCCAGGTGAACACACAGGGTACGCATGTAGGTACCAGCCTCGCACGAGGCCCAGAACACGACGAGGTTGCGCTCCTGGTCGTACTCGATGAGCTTGGACTCGTAGATGGTGCGGACACGCAGCTGGCGCTTGACAGCTGAGATGAGAGGCGGGCGCTGGAACAGCGCGCCGGTAAGAGTCTCGAGGGCCCGCTCAACGTCCTTCTGGTCGACCGTGTCGTGAAGGCGCGCGATACAGACGTACTCCTTACCGGCGCCCTGCTGGCTCTTGACGAGGCGAGTCGCACGGTCGATGCACACAATCAGGCAACCCGTGACCTTGGGGTCGAGGGTGCCCGAGTGGCCAGTCTTCTCGACGCGCAGGATGCGCTTGAGCCACGCGACGACCTCGTGCGACGACGGGTTCGAGGGCTTGTCGAGGTTGATCACACCCGACTGGACGTACGTCTTGAGCTCGCGCTTGAGCGGCGAGACACCGCATGGGATGGGCGTAAAGTGGTTGGAACGAACGATGAGCTTGTCATAGTTCTTGAGGAGGAGCGGCCACTGCGACGTGTCGAGCTGGGGCGCGACAGACTCGCTCTTGATGGCAAAGTCTTGGCTCTTCTGGATGTCACTGAGGGACGCCATCGTGTCGAATGGGATGGGTGCTGGCGGACGAGGCTTGAAGGATGTCGACCAAATGTTGGCTGCCCCGAGGTGGATTACCATCCAGGATTCCAATGGACAACTTTTCGATGCCTGTTCAAAACGGAACCAAAACCGCGTGGCCTCCACCGTCTGACGGGTCTGACGTAGGATTCGTGTGGCGCTCTCAAAGTCGAGCGCAATTTCTTTGCTGCGATACGCAGTGGCCTTGTGGTGGGATTAGAATCATGATTATAAACAACTCTAAATATGCCAAGGTCACCACCAAGACCATGAGGAGAGCTTCGGTTACTCCTTGAGATGAGTACCATGCAACTCGACTACATGGTTAGCTGTGCTAGATGGCATGTCCTGGCAAAGTGGACATCGTACACGGATACATAGATTCAACATCTAACATAACCGCGACTGCCATTACAGAAGTCGTGCAGGCACCATACAGACCCCCTAACCCCTAACTCGTCTACTGTACTTGAACGAGTGAGCACTGACCTCGAAGAAGGGTTTAGTTATGCTAAGCGGTCGTCTGTGCGCGGTGGGGAAGGGTGAATGCGAACGGGAAAGGAGGGGGTTGTACGGCGGTAGTCAGGAGGAAATGAGAGGAAGGGATGAGGTGAGGTTGATGACTGAAATATCGTGAAGCAAAAGAATATGAAGAAAGTGGTGAGATGAAGGATGGGATGAAAAAGGCCGATACTTTTTGTATGCGCGTGCATACTTCCTGTCACAACTACGCCACCTTCCTTGCTTTCCACGGCTGACACATGCACGCCACGCCTCTCATCACCTCTGATCCCTCGACTGTAGGCTTCGCAGACTGATCTGGCGCACACCCATACCCCGCTCGTCGTAGGAGTTAAGTAAACGTTTTTTAGAGTGCGTGAGTTAAGTAAACGTGTTTTAGAGTGGCGAGTGAGGAAAGTTAATGACTGTCGACTCATGGCAGCAACAGCACCGAACGAATTACAAGTGCGCCAAACACTACAAATATAACCTAGAATAACAGTTAGGCGTGTAGGGTGGAAAAGGTGGTCTTAATCATGTCGCTCGCCTGGGTCATTTGAAAGATGAGGGCGTCTGTGAGGTGTGGAATCGGAGCAGGTATGGCCAGAATCGCGGTAGAGAACCCGAGGACGGTATCGAGCTTGAGGCGGGGTCGCTCCAGGGCAGCACTGCACGAACAGGGAAGTGCACGGAGACTGTTCCAGTGCTGCATCAGGTGGTCGTGCAGTTCATGACGTACCTCCCGGGCGGGATGGGCTGCCATGTGAGGAAGAAGCCGCATTGTTGTGGTCCAACCTGCGTGC
This sequence comes from Cutaneotrichosporon cavernicola, assembly GCF_030864355.1. Classification (NCBI taxonomy): domain Eukaryota; kingdom Fungi; phylum Basidiomycota; class Tremellomycetes; order Trichosporonales; family Trichosporonaceae; genus Cutaneotrichosporon; species Cutaneotrichosporon cavernicola. Next base: position 104,649 of record NC_083399.1, on the reverse strand, counting down.
CATCTAGCAAACACGCAAGTTGAAGGGCAGGTGTCGACGGGGCAAGTGCTGGGCCCACGTGCTCTTGTAGAGGTTACCGTCTTGTGCCGTGGCCGAGAATGGGTAGCTCCAGCTAGCTGCGCGGCCGTTGGCTTGATGTCGGACTGGACGTCGGGTACGTCGGCTTCAGCCTCCTCCTTCTCTTCCTCCTCTTCTTCTGCCTCTTCCTCCGTCTCATCGGTTCTGTTGTTCACCTGCAAATAACGGCGGGAAGGTAAAGATGAAGGTGAAGGTGTAGGCTTAGGCTTCTGTCGTTCGGCCCTGTATCGTGACTGGGAAGTGGGTCTACCAAGGCTCATCCGCTCAGTGCGAAGTCGCAACCAAATCGCCTCGCTACAACCCCGTAGCTTTGCGGCATGCCAGCTCATCCGCTCATCGTCAGCTCCTCTCAACTCCTTGAAGCAAGTACGTACGCAGTTGTGGCACAGGACACAACCGCCTGGTCCGCTAACGGACCAATTGACATCCTCCTTTTTGTCGCACGTCTTGCAAGGTCTGGGAAGGAGCTTCTTCTTCCGGGCCCGCCTTTTCTCTTGCTTCGCGTCGGGACGTGGGCGTTTGGCTGGACGGGAGAGCAATCCTGGGCTTGAGGCGGTGCCAGAGCCGGAAGCGCCGGAGGGTTCGGTGGTGGTCTTGGTCCCGGTAGCTTGCTTCAGGTTGCTGCCCGTTCGCTTGGCCAGGGATGGTGTGTCAGGGCTATAGTCCGGTTCAGAGTCGGTGATGGGGGGAGGTGCCGACGGGGAGGAGGACAACATCACCTGGAACAGAGGTGTATATGGTGCTGAATGAGTAGGGTGAAAGGGAAATAAGAAGAAGGAGGGGACTGCAGTCAGCACTTGTAGTGATGGAGGAGTTGTAGGAAGGTGTGATGACTCACCCAGAGGAAGGTAACTGGAAAATGGGAAGGTGGAGTTGAAAGAAGGGAGTAAGGCGGCAACGAGGTCCTTGCTTCCGGTGTGGAAGTGGATGGCTGTTTGCTGCTGCAGGTTTCGGTAGAGACTGTAGAGGGCTCGAGAGGGATGATCGGTTTCAAGCACGAGGGAGGATGAGGACAAGAGGTGATGATGAAGAAGAAGAAGAGAAGAAGGAAAGAGAGATAGCTTACGAGACCATGGAAGTCTGAAGGGTTGTCACCTTCCTTCGGGGGCCCTCCATCCACGCCACCCACTCCAAACATCCGGACAAAGGGAACGCATCAGACGCATAGACGCAGACATTTCACATTTATGCACCTCAAATGCATGATCTCAATACATTACTATCTTCTATTACACGGCATCTGGAAGTCTGGCGTCTACATCGGATGGCCGAGGATTACAGTTGGCTATCGGGCGTGTCGCATCATTCAAAACTACTGAAAACAACCGAAAGTGGAGGTGGACAGAGGCACAAAACAAAGTGGATACACCGATCCCGAGTGAGAGAAGATGCAAGTTGCGCTCGACTTGTCCGTGTCGCTGACGGCGTCATCGTCGTGGCTGTAGCGCACCACGTCGGCGGTGGCTTAGATCTCTCTGTCCAGTCGGTCCAGCCTACCGCTGGGAAGCCGCGAGAGCGCGGCGATGTTGCTCTTGCTAGACTGAAGGACGATCCGGAGGATTATCATCTCGTCCATGATCTCGGAGACTTAAGGCGTCCCAGGTGGCGGTGGAGTAGCGCTCCACGCTTCGATGGGACGGAAGGTAACCCCTAAGACCACGGAAAAAGCACAATTCTCACATTCCCGCTAGGTCACTTACAACATATGTCTCCTGGCAGAAAACACAGTAGTGGGTGCAGTCATCCTTATCCCACGCCAAGCTATTCTACTATGAGCATCCAAGCGTGTACTTACGGTCGTAGTTCTTGCCGTCGTCGTCACCAGCTCGTCAAGAGGGGATGGGAAACACGGGTGACAGTACCTGAGGACAGAGAGGCCGTTCCGTTCGGGAGGTACCGGCGCTATGCTACATTACAGAATATGGGCTGGAGGGGTTGAATGGGAGCGGACTGGGGGCGGCCTGGGAAGCCTCGCGGTGGGAATCGGTATGGTGTTGGACGTGGACCGAACGGATTTGGAAAGCACATGTACAACACATGGCTGCAGGACATGTTTGTTTTCACTCTTCACTGACGAGTCCGTGCCAGCCATCCATTCCATACCGCCCGGTTCGACGCGTTGCCAAAGGTCAGTATATTGTCCCAACCGTATCTCACTTGTTCATACAACTGCACCTCCGTCTAATATCTCACTTGTTCATACAGCACCTCCGTCTAATAGCGACCCCCCTCTCCCTTCGGCCCTCCATCAGGCCTCGTTCCACTTGTCCGGCGGCACGCGACCACAGAATACGCACGTCCAAACCCTCGTAAATCTCCAGAGGCAGAAGCCTGGTGTCAGTGCGCTATGTAGGAAGGGGGATGGGGGAGTCTCTGTTAGCGCGCTATGTAGGAAGGGGGATGGGGACCCTCACTGCCAGCGTTGGAACCGTGCTCGTCGCCAGTACAGGGCATCTTGGGTGTGGGAGGGGGAGGTGGTGTGGGAGGGGGTAGGTGGTGGTAGGTGGCAGAGGTAGGTGGTAGTGGGAGGAGGTAGGTGGTAGGTGGTAGGTGGCTGGTGGGAGGGGGTAGGTGGTAGTGGTAGGTGGGAGGAGGTGGCAGCAGTAGTCGTTGTTGACGGGGAAAGGACAAACGAGGGGGTTATGAAGGCCTTGGTTCGAGTCGCGTTGGGGATGGCCGATTAGATCTCGCACAAAGTCAATGGTGGCGTGGGGTGTCTTGGATAGACGTGAATAGGAATTTGGCATCGATTGACGGTTGACGGCGTTGTCCGAGGGTCAATGTTCGCGACGAGATGGCGCGCGGCGACTTGCCTGTCAGTCACAAGTCTCGCCCATGGTCAAGGCGCATGCCCGCAGATTGACCCGAGTTGGGGCCGTACTGGTCAGATCTAGTCCAAACTTGCGACATGGCAAGATGGCTGTTGGTGGGTTTGGGCTCAACGAGGATTAGAGTCACAGTTCAAACTGCCTGCGCACACAAGTTGACTGCTTGGTATGCCAACCATACCACACCGGCAACCCCCGCCCCTGTTTCACAATCGCTATCGCAATTGCATGCCGACGAGTACGAATGAGTGAATGAATGAGTGTGTCTATACAGAATGAGGAAGAGCGAGGCGAGACCGAGTGTGAACAGCAGCGTCCGGCGTGTTTGGAATCCGAGGCTGAGAGTCTTTGGTTGGTGCCGGCGCCAGCAGACCGGGGGTGGGGAGGGAGGGAGATCAGGCGCCAAGGGTGCGCTATGTTTTGGCTTTAGAACAGTGTCCGTGCGTGCGAATTAGTGACATCGGGTCTGGCCGCTGCCGTTACGGTTCATTCTGGCCGCGAGAGAGCGCAGCTCGCTCACTGCCTCGGCGGCGGAGGGTGGGTCGGGTTCGCAACGTGTAAAGGGTCGGTACGTTCGTGGGTCGGAGTGCCGATGCTCTCTTCGCCGCCAGAGTACGTGCCGTACAGGTCCTCGTTGTAGTTGTGCTGTGGGTACGGCTGATTGCCATGGCCGCCTGTAACGTCCTCGTCATAGTAAGGGTCGTAGTAATAGCCCTGGGCGCCCTGTTCCATGCCGTCGTAGCCATGGTGTTGGCCGTCGCTGACATACTCGTTTGCGTCGTGGAACGGTCCGTCATCGCCGTACCGGCCGTCTGGAGCGTCGTGGTAACGGCCATCCGAGAAGTCGGTCGCATACGCGCCGTACGCAGCAGCACCGGCAGCAGCACCGGCAGCACCGCCCACGGCTCCAGTCGCATGGGCACCACCGTCGCTCTGGAGCGCGAATGGGTCATAACCGCCACCGTTGCCGTAGGTGGTCGCGTACGTGTTGTACTGCTGCATTGGCGCAGACATGGTCGAGGGGTACGACTCGGACGTCGGGTGGGACGACGCAATGTCACCTTCCTCGTCCAGCGGGGAGCGACCCGCCGCGGCCGAAGCAGCGACAGCAGCAGCGGTTACCTCGCGGTCGAGACGCTGACGACGGCGTTTCCGGAAGAAGATGAATCCGAGTGCCGCAAGGATAGTTACGACCGCAAGACCAACAATGACGAACACGCCCGCAACCGCGCCCTTGTTGTTGAAGAAGGAAGACGACCCGCCTGACAACGAACCAGCATCTAGGGCGCCTGACGGGTTGTGTACAACACGTGTGACCGTGAACACGGCGCCGCCCGAAGTGACAACACCTGTCGAGGTGAAGGACGCGGGGATTGTCGTGTAGACGTTGCCCTTGGAATCTGTGGTGGTAATCTTCACTGCCGATGTCGCAGTCGTTTCGGGTGCGCTCGTAAGCAAGCCCGGAGGGTTCGGGTCTGATACCCAGGTTATGCGCGTCGACTGCTGCGGCTGCGTCTGATCGGGCCCAGGAACAATGACCGTGGACGTGGACTGCTGCGGCGGACTGAGGAGCGCGTTAGCAAACCAGCCATATACAGGGCAGGGAGGAAATCAAGGAGTGTGCCTCGGCAGGTGCCAATTTAGCTGAGGGGCGTGACAGCGGGATTGCAACTCCGCCAAGGGAGATTTGAAAATTGACGTTGCCAGGCCAAGGATATGCAGTGTACTCACGGAGCGTTGGTGACGGTTTCACCAGGCAGGACCGCCGACGGGGTCGGGTCAACCGTCACAACAAGTGTAGACTGGACGGTAGTACCACCATTATTAGAGGACCCAGGGTTCTGGGTAGGGTCGGGGTTGGCCGTGGTGCCAGGGGCAGGATTCGTAGGCGGAGCGGCGGTGGTGGGAGGAGCTTGAGTAGTAGGCGGGGCCTGGGAGGTAGGGGGAGGGGGGTCGGACGTCGGGGGCTGGACAGTCGTGGGCGGCGGCTGCTCGGTAGTGGGCGGTTCGGCGGTGGTGGAGGCTGGGGGGTTCGAAGTCGCGGGAGGAGGGTTGGAGGAAGGGGGAGGGTCCGGAGTAGTGGTAGGAGTGGATGGCGGTGGGGTTGAGGCGGCTGTCAGGACCACGCAAAGAAAGAGATGCGTAAGTGGGAATCTTTCCGCGCGCTGCGGCTACAAGACTGGGGATGCGACTTACGAGGGGGTTCGGACGTTGCCGGTGGTGGCGCCTCTGATGTCGGCGGTGGAGCTTCAGTCGTTCCGCCGCCGCCGCCCGATTCACTGGCGCCAGGGCTCTGACGAGGGTGAAGGACACCGTAGGGTTTGGCACGGACGGCGGGCTTGCGCCGACGGAGGCCGGAGTTGCCAGCCGACATGGCGAAGATGCCGGGGGAAGGGCGTCGGCGGAGGGTGGGGGAGGGGAGGGAAGGGTTGTGTGGGGGGAGTTGTATGTGTTTTGGGAGGAGTGAGGAGTTGATTTGTGTGTTTGAGGAGGTGTATGTGATCTAGATTGAGGATTGAGCAAGATACGTTGATTGAAGTGTAAAGAGTATAATGTACAGTTGGTCTAGATGTTGGCGGCAATGATGAGAGGGAGGAGATGGATGGGGAACGAGGGGGATGAGAGACCAAACGAGGTAGCAACGAGGCAAAGAGGGGAGGAACCGAGAAAGGGGGAGGGGGGGGGGAAGGCAGGCAACCAAGGTAAATTATGGCGCCGAGGGTAAAAGCGGGTGGTGCGGCTCAAGAGTGATAGATCAGGGTCATAAATGAAGGAAAGGGTGCGAGGACAGCCAAAAAGGGTATTACAACTTCTCTACCACCTCACCTAATTACCTATTTCATGACCTGCCATCACTACTTGTTATTAATCCCGGGCCATTTCGTCTGTGCATCATACTCGAGATAATGGTCGCCCCTCAGTTCCTCAAGTGGCGTCGACCTTGGCAAGGGTTCCCACTGAATTGCGCAAGTAGAGCTTAACTAGAGCTTAACTGTCAGGATGAGTGTGCATGTGGGTGGGGGGATTGGGCTGTGATGAGGTTGGTGTGTATGGCCCCGCTTGCCCACTAGTTAGAAATAGGAACGGGGTAACAGAAAAGAAGAAAGTAATAGAGCAGAGCATGAACAGAGTTCAGGATATAACAAGGCTCAATCTAGCGATCATTTTGCCCTTTGTACGATGAACCTCGGGTTTCCTGCATCAGCTGCATTCTTGGCATCCCCATCTCATATGATCCCGCTCTCTCTCTCTTTCCTCTGTTTCCCAGCTTGATCACGTGATCCATTACAGCTTATTACCACAAGATTACGTGGCTCAGCTACGTCTTGGAATCCAGGCACAGCTACATGACGACACTGTCCAGTTCCCCACAGCCACAGCCATTGGCCATCTTGAAACGCCTCCCCTCGTACCACATGCACCTTGGCATAGCCCGCAAGTGGCCGAGCTGCCGAGGAGAAGCGACGCTTGCGCCTTGCAACGAGGCTGCTCAAAATGACTGTGAGGCATCCAGGATGCCTCGGATGGCCAAGATTAGCGGCCAGCGGCCAAACATGGAATGCCTCCACATGAGCTAGATCACGGGTTCCACTGTTACACTGCCCGGACACTGTTACACTGCCGACACTGTTACACTGCCCCGCAGACGGCCGGTCTTGCTCGGCCGGCTGGTCGCGGGGTGTGCCAAGTTGGTTCGTTGCGGTTCTTACGGCGGTTCTTACGGCGAGTGTTGTGTTGCTAGTCTGATCGGAGCCATCCATGAATGGGCCAGGCTGATCTAGGCCAATAATACACTGCCGCGGCTGGATATTTCCGGTGTGTAAGCAAACGGCGTGATTGTCGCGCCATGTCTCGCCAGGTGATGAGTGAGCAAGCTCTAGCGTCTGCGGAACGGTACCAAGCGGGCACATGCGGATGACCTCTCCACTAGTACTTGCAGCATCAGTGCCGCAGCGTAGAGCGGCTGAACTGGCAGATGAACAGGTCTTGAGCCTTGAGCGACGCCGTCGGACCATCTAGGCGGTCCGAGCGTCCACTACTCGCTTCCCCCCAAGCCCATTCAGAGACTCAGAGACTAAAGCAACAAAATACACGGTGCATAGGCTCATAAACTTGGTCCTCGGTCCTCGGTCGTCTGGTCCTCTACAGTCCGCAGCGGAATTTCGCGCGGTTTCGGCGTCGGCGTGTGCTTCTCCTACACAACAGCCTCCTCCTCCCCAATCTCGCCCGGACACGGTCCCGCCGGCTTTGCCACCAACCCCTCTCCTCCGAAACTGGCCAACCGAATAATCCTCCTCTGGGGCATGGGCTCGCTCTCGCGCCTCTTGAGCTGTCCCGCTCTCGGACCCGGGCCCGGCCGACTCAGACTACCCGTCTCGGCGACGGTGGGGTGCTGCGGCTCGTTGTCGAGATATGCGCTCTCGCCGGAAAAGGGGTTGGAGAACATTGCGTTGGCGTCGCGGAGGGGAGGAGAGCTCGGCGTCTCAGTGAGGAGGGGGGCGGGAGTGTGGTTGAGCTTGGAAGCGTCCATCGGTGGTTGGGGGTGGGTTGGAGCGTGGGCGTGGTCGTGGTCGTTTGGGGCGTGGTGGTGCGGTGGATGCGCGGCGTTGTGCGGGTGCAGTTGGTCGTGGGTGTGGGTGTGGGTCTGGGTGTGGGTTGCCATCTAAATGTTAGATGGATAGAAGAGTGATTGGGTGGGTGGGTGGGTGGGTGGGTGGGAGGAGTCACGGGCGTCAAGGGATATAGTCCCAGAGCACATAAGAATGGTGCCGCTGGCCTAACTCTCTCTTTAACTCACAATGGAATGCACAGTCAATCACACTGTCGTGCTTGTTGGGGGCCTTGAGGGGGATAGTGCTGTCGACCTGCCGACGAGTGGAGCTGAATTCAAAAGCGTGGAATGGGTTGGCAAAACGCGTACAGCAACATCAAACTGTGCAAACTAACAAGCTGTCATGACGACGTGACCACATGACCAACCGCACCGCACAACGCCGAACCCGAACACATTTGACCCCGCTTCATCTTATTACCCACCTTGTAGCCGCTGTGCTGTAGGCCAAACGACGCCGAGATCTGGCCCACATTCCCCATTGCCTTTTACTTCCCGATCTTTGCAAACAACACCCCGCACGCCAAGAACTCAAAGCCGATAGGCGTACGGCGTAAGCCCCGCCGACAGCGGAGGCTTCCCGCCACAACTCGGCTGTTCTCTCCCCCCCACGTTCTGCACTTTCCCGGTTCCAATTAACACTCCACATGCCAGTCCACCACCCAGTCCCACCAAATTGCCTTGCTCGTCACACCCTCACGTCAGCGCACTACGTACATATCACCAATGCATCTCAATCTAACTATATCACGAGGGTCATGATTCTGCTGTCAGCGATGATCTGGCATTGGTAAAGACGGTGGGAAGTGGGGACGGTGGGAAGTGGGAACGTGCGCTGCGCCGTGTAGTGTGTGGAGCAGGCGAGGCACGATCTCGCGGCACGCAATCCTCGGACGCATCTCGGAGGGCGCCTCGGCGTAGTGCGACAACCACGATCACAGTACCGGCCCAGATCTGGTCACCGCAACGTCATTCGGCGCCACGGCGCCACAATCTGCGCGCCGTGTCACCGCGAACGTTCACACCGCGCTCGATAAACTCGGTGGCTGAAGGCTCGACCGCACAAGGCAGAAGAACCCGCTCCGAATCGCTAATAGATGCCTTGGCGGCACTGCCTCGGCGGCACTGCCGTCTTCTTGCGCGCGTTGGCTTCCCACGCGACGTTGTTCTGGACCATGCACGACCAGAGATGCACGCCACTGTCCCGCCACACTCCGTCCGATGCCACAGCCCCGCCACACTCCGTGACTCACCCATTCGTACAATACGCGTCCACTGTCCTGCCGTCCCCGCTCCCTTGCCTCAGGCCAGCGACAACCTGGTCATTGCCAAAGGCCGCCAGAAGCAACCCTGCGTCCTTGACACTGGCGACGAGGCTCGGGACAGCAGCCAGAGTCGTTGCCTCGAGGATGACACCGAGGAGATTGGTCTGCTTGGCAAAGTTAACCGCCTCGCGTACGCTAAGACACCGGTTGTCGGGCTCCGAGCCGAAAGGAACAGGGACAAGTTTTGCCCCGCCGTCCTGGTGTCTGTCAAGGCCACAGTAGGACACAAACATGACAGCGTCTGGAGTTAGCACGTACAGGGGAAAGAAGCAGGCAGCTAGAGACAACGGGCTCACAATTTGGCTGCTTCCAGTTCAGCGCAGTGCACACAGTCGGGTCAAACGAGGAGAAGAGGAAGCGCCTCCCTGGGGTATCCCTCCCAGCGTCATACACGACCTGTAAGACGGTGTCTACAAACGCGTTGACCTCGATGCTGGTCTCAATGCCGAGGCGGGCGGCGTCAAATGCACGGGTGTACTTAAGGCAGAGGTTGACGCCAATGTCTGGCGGCACGAGGTCGAGCACGTCCTTGACGCTGGCCATCTGGCCTGCCACGAGAGCGTGCCATCCTGCAAAAGAGTCGGCACTTGCGCTCTTCGGAAGGGTGCGCCCGTGTGCTTCGGCCAACGCCTCGAACTGTGCGTACGTCAAGTTCGAAACGCCCACGTCCAAGCCAGGCACAGGCAGCTTCGCGCCCGCGTAGACAACGGGGACGCCGTCCCGCGTCACCTGCACCTGAAGGCGCATGTAGTCGCCGCTCAGAGACGAGGCCGTCACGAGGGCGGGCTCGACCTGCGTCGGTGCGGCGACAGCCGGGCGCGCGGACGGCGGAAGGGAGGACACGCCGATGGGCCGGTGGGACTGGACATTGTGTGCGTGGTCCTGCGCCGTATTCGGCGGCGCAACGGTGCTCTTCCAGTACGTCTCGACGCGACCGCCGATCTCGAGCTGCGCGCCCTCAAACGGCTGGATACAGCTGACTTCGAACGAGACCTCGCCGATCGTCTTGAGGTGGTGGTCGACGAGGAACGCAGTGAATCCCTTGTGGTCCTGGATGTTGGTAAACGTCGACGGGTGGATGAGCGCCCGGCCGATGACTTTGGACCCGAACGTCGGGTACAGCGACACCTCAAGCGTAAACTTCTCGAGCGACTGAACCTGGAAGGAGAAGACCTCGCGCGGGTCGGCGAGCGGGAGGATGACCGAGTGCGGGTTTATCGTCGTGTCCGACTTTGACGTCATCACGAGTTTGAGGCTCGACCACATGTGCAGGGTGTCAGCGCCCGAAGAGCGCGAATAGATCTTGACCGGCGGCAGCTTCTCGTGGCCCTTAGAGTACGGGTGGCCAAGAGACAGCTGCACGAGGCAGCGCTTGGCTAAGAACTCGTGGCCGTACACACGCAGCGGCACCATGGGCGGCGGGAGCGACAGCGACGGAATGAGCTCAAACTCCTCCATGGGCGGCTCGAGCTCAACGTCGGACCCTGGCGACATGCCATCCATCTGTGGGTCGGCCGACAGCCCAAGGTTCTCCATCCCGCGGATCTCCGTCTCCCTCGGGCTGAGGCGCGCACCAGACTCGACGAGGAAGTTGAGGATCAGCACCTGGCCAAACCACGCCGCGTACCACCCTGGCGACTTGCCGTACTCGTCCAGCGCGTTCACGTCGCATCCAGCTTCCACGAGCACACGGATACAAGCGAGATGCTCGGCCCGCCCGCCGACAGCGGCGTGGTGCATCGGTGTCCAGAGGTTGTACTTGTCGGGCTTGTCCTTTCCGCCGCCCTTGCCCTGGTCAACAAGCAGGCGACAGATTGCCTCGTGGCCAGCCTTGGCCGCGACGTGCATGGGATACAATCCCTCAGAATTGGGACGGATCTTGGCACCGCGCTTGAGCAGCAGCTCGGCAACCTCCACATGCCCATACTGGCACGCCAGGGATAAGGGAATGAGGTCGGTCGAGAGTGCGGTCGGCTCCACGTCGGCCTCGCCCGTAACGAATATACGCACCACCTCGAGGTGGCCCTGGGTGATGGCGTGCATGAGCGGTGTGTACCCGTCCTTGTCAGTCGGGTTGCACTTGGCACGCGCGTTGAGTAACAACGAGACGATGGACGGATGTCCGTGCATGGCCGCATAGTGGATGGGGTGGCGGGCGTACGCGTCCTCACGCTCGATCAGTTCTGGTGCCTTCTCAATGCATGTTTCCACGAGCTTGAGACATCCATTAATGCACGCAAGGTGGAGAGGCCCGCGGTCGTTGATTTTGTCAACATAGTGGAAGTCGAGAGGGAGGGCAAACACGAGATCGAGGTAGTCGTCGGGGACAGTCAGAGCTGCGCGCCAGGCGATGCGCATGGCGCGGCTGCCTGTCTTGTCCCTTGCCAGCAGGCGCTTGGCCTGCTTGAGCCAGTGGGCGAGCGAGTCGCGCCCACCCTCGATGACCTTGGGAAGGTTGACCTCCAGGTCGAGGAGGGCGTCGGCAGCGAGCGCTTCCCCGGGATCCGACTCGTAGTCCTCGCGGTCAAAGGTGAGGGCGTCATCTGAAACCGGCTTGGGAAGGTCAGCCGTTAGTAAAGATGCGGAAACGAGGTCGATCCCGTTACCCATGTCGACGAGGTTGGCCGCGACAATGTCCGAGAGGCGCGCGATAAACTCGCGGTTGAAGCACGGCTGAACCTCGACCTGGCGCTCGAGGTAGAGTTCCTTGGTATTGGACTTGGAGCGCTTGTCCCACTTCTTGAGGATCTTGCGGAAGCCGGTCGCGTTGATCTCGATAAAGCCCTGGAGCTTGCCGAGGTCACGCTCAAACAGGCGCCAGCCTTCCTCGAGCGAGCTCCACTCTGCCGAGCGCTTCTCGCCTTCGCTGACATCTCCGTCCGCATTGAGCTCGCGCTGACTGCGCAACAACCGCTTGCGGTTGCTGAGGAGTGTCAGTAAGCGCAGACGGAGCTCGCGCTCCTTGACGAGGTAGAACTGGTTGATCTGGCGTCAGCGCGAGGGTCCACATGTAGGTGCTACTCACCTTCTCGAGCTCGCGTTGGAGAAGGAAGAAGAATGCGTCGCGATGGGCCTTGAAGCTGTCTCCAGGTGCATTACCGTTGCGATTACTGGCGCTGATCATCGCGTGGGATCCCCCTGCTGCGGGCGGCAATGCCTGGGCCGGCAGAGGCTCGAGGTCGAACCCGTCTTCCACGCTGTCGGCAGTGATGGCGATGGAGGGAGTATCAGGCGCGGCATCAGTCTCGACCTCCGGCTCGGCAGGTGCACCGAGGGAGAGTGTGGCATCGATGGCGGGGAAGGTGGGCGTCTCAACCGCGCTCGTGGCAGGAGAAGCAAAGTCTGCGCTATGCTTCTTTACGCGCCCGCCAGTGGCCAGGATCGCGACTTCGCTTGCTGGCCGGCCAGCCGCGAGGCTGTTGATGATCTTCTTGAGCGCCTTGTAGTTGAGGTAGTACTCGGACCAGCCCGCGACTTGGGATGCGACAATGCTCTTACCGAACTGGGGTGAGCTGTGCCGGGTATGCCGCCTACCTTCATAGCTCAAAGGGATGGAGGATGGAGGATGGAGGATGGAGGAAGGGGGAAGGAGGAAGGACAGGTAGCGAGGTGACCTCGCTTTTAGTGCAGTGTGTGAGATGTGATATCTAGGTGTCGGGCATGGGGGCGATGTAGGAGGTGCAGGAGGTGTCGCAGATCGCGATGGGCGGAGCAGTGCTGTCAACAAAACGGCGGCGGGTGACCGGGCTGGCTGGGTTGGGTTGGAGCTGGCAGTTGACAGCTAGCGGGAAGCGGTAGAACCAGCGAGAAGTGACGGCCAGAATCAAGATGAGAGGGTTGTGACAAAGCTGTTGATGGAAGGATGAGATATATAATCTTCGAGTTGAGAGTCTAGTTACCCGTTGCTTGTTACCCACTTCCCGACTTGGTTGGAAGCAAGGACAGGTTCAGTCAGTCAGTCAGGTAGGCTTTTGGTGGAGGTCGTGTTGTAAGGGGGGGGGGGAGGGGGTTGCTTGCTGCTTGATCCAACTCGTTTGAATCAGGGCATTGTTTCGATTAGGATGGTATTCGACCAAGTCACACACGTGCGTGCAACACTACACTTCGCTTTTAGCTTGCTTCGTCAAGGTCGTCAACGCGTCTTCCACAATCCTCCACAACCGCGCAACCGACATTCTTCCGACAAGTTACATTCCCATAACGCCTAGAGCCTCGTTTGGCCTTTCCATGTAAAGCGTGCTTTCTGCGGGTGGTTCTAATCCTCGTCTCACGTCTCACGTCTCACGTCTCACGAGATCGTTAGATGCCCAGATGCTTTGATAGACAGATCTGCCAGCGCCCCGAGCGTTCGATAGCGATCACACGTTGCTCGTATCGTCCAGTCTACTGGGCTTGCCCTGTGGCGGAAAGCGGGTTTGTGACAGACGGGGCATACTATCCGTGTGGAAATTTGGATTGAGCAAGCACACCACTGGTACTGCGGCCCCACTTCGGCCGCGGTAAGGCGCCCGCGCCCGAAGCTCAGCGTATTCGTCCATCTCGCGCAGCGTATCGTCGCTAGATAAGGCGTGTGCTCCGGCACGTGCACAGAGATATTTGCTCTGTGCCAAAAGCACATTACGAGGTGAGCTCTCTCGCGCCCTCGGATGGTCTTACCGGCGGGATGTGAGACACATCTCCACCATCCTATCGCCGCCAACTGAGACTCACAAATTGGATTCAATACCTTTCCTGTACGCTTTGGACGCGACGTGAGGGATATCATTTCTTTCCGTCTATAACCGATCACAAGACTGCTACGCATACACACACATGTCTTTTCTCTCTCCCTTGTCCTCGCAGGAAGGAGCACACCACATCTCGCCTACACGTCAACCCACAGCCATTGAACAGTTGCACAACTCTATATCTCTACACTATGCTACTCTATGCTCTGTGTGGCCCTACGCGTGCGATCGGTCCTTGCTGTCCTCGTCCTCGTCGCCAAGCGCAAAGACGCTCTGCCCACGTTCACTCTCCTCGCTGTCCCGGATCATAGCTCGCCCCTTGCCCTTATCCCTGCGGGGCGGGTACGAGTCCTGCATCTCGTAATCCCCGGCAGCGGCGAGTGGTACGCGCTCCTCCGAGTCGCGCTGTGTCGGGAGACCGAGCGCAACACGGCCTTGGCGGCGTAGCCGGCGACGGCGGAAGTAGAGGTAGCAGCCCACGATACCACCGAGGATGCACAGGATGACGACGGCTGAGACGGCGTTGTACCATGCCTCCCAGTCGCCGGTGCCGCCTTTGAGCAATGGCAACCCAGAGTCCTCTTTAACCGCGCCGAAGCGGACCGCTGGCCGCTCGTGGTCTCCCACCTCGGAGCTCCAACCTCCAGTCATGCCCGGGAGGAGGTTGATGTCGACGTCCATGAAGCGCATGATCATGTCGTTGGTGACGTGTGGCACGTCAAAGCCCACCATGTGGCTCGCCTCAGCCACCCGAGCGTACGTCAAGTTGCGCACCTCGGTCCACTCGCCGGCATGTGTTCCGTTCACCCTCCATGGCAGAGCAGTTGCGTTCCCGAACCCTGTGCCACCCGACCAGGTCATGGCGTCGATCGTGTTCTCGATACCAACGTTGTTGCAGATCAGGTCCTCGACGCCAGCAAACATCAGCACCTTGAGTCCCGCCTCTAGGAGACCGGGAATAAGGTGCACTGATGCGGGGCTGCGGTGGTTGCGCAGCTCACCGCCCACGCGTCCGTCACATTCGACCCATGCGGTCTCGTGCATCGTCGCGTGCAATGCGGTCACGACGTCTGGGCGGCGCAAGAACTTGTACACGTCCGACAGGTCAGGTGGCCATCCCATCCCGCACTGCGGGAAATCGTCCGTCTTGCGCACATCGTAAATGTTCATGCAGACCTTCTGGCCGTTCAATCTGCGGTCAGCTGGGTCTTCCGTGGTGTACCAGGCACTGAGTCGACTCACTCCTTCACGAACGGATCTGTGACCTTGTTCATGACTTTTTCGCACACGGCAATGTTGATTGGCGTCTTGAGTGGGTCGGTGAACTCGGCCAGCGTCTTGTTACACTTCTCCATCGCCTCGTCGAGCGCTTTACCAGCCTGTGGTTAGTTGAGCCAACGCTTCTCAACCCACTGCTGAGCCCTTCACGATGAGCTCTTTCTTGTACGCAAACTCCTGGTACGCGGGGTACTGTCGCAGTGGGTCGATCCAGCCGTTGCCGATCGCGATGCCCTTGAGGTCGAGCTGAGGAAGCTCTTTCGTTTTAAGGAGCGCATCGGCTGCTGTCAGCGTGTGTCGCCAATGCATGTTATTCGCCGGTCGGTGTCTCCTCTCGTCGGAACTCTCCTCGCTGGATTTCCGGTGCTGCGCCGAGTTCCAACACTATGCGCACCCGCGCAACTCACCAAAATATGGTATGTACTGCCCTGCGAAACTCTCGCCGGCAAGGTACGTCTCTTGCCCCGCGAGCTCGGGGAAGACCTTGTAAAAGTTGCCCATAAAGTGGACCAGGTGTGCGCTCGCCTCGTCGAGCTCGTGCAGGTACCCGTCCGTCGGCACGTACGAGAAACCAGTCCCAGGCGGCTGGTCGATGAACACCATCGTTGCATACTCCTCCCACCCGCCCTCGACGAGCTTGATCTCGGTCTGCCCGCTCTCGGTTTGGGTTGAAGGGACGGTACGGAACGGACCGACCTCCATGAGCGAGCCGTCGAACGAGGAGCAGCCGGGTCCGCCCTGGGGTCAGCGTTGACGAGAGAGTGAGAGGAGGTGGGTTGGTCAAGGCCAGCAAGAGTTTGGCTGGCAACTGCACAAGCCCAATTCAATGTATTGAATTGCAGTTGTAGCGGGAAGCGGAATGCGGGAGAGGCGATCCAACAACACGGCGGCGCGGCGTCTCCACCTCGCTCACACACTCACGTTAAACCAGAAGATGACACGCTGCTTGCCCGCGTTCCGCCGCGCCTTGGCCATCATGAAGAAGATGCGCGCATCCTTGCCTGTTGGCCCCTCGCCACCGCCCGCGTTCTCGCCAGGATACGACGGCAGCTCGCCCGCGTACAGGTTGAGTGGATGTCTGTGGTCAGCGTGGGTGGGCGGGGAAGGATAGATATGAGGAAGCCGAGGCGAGATTTGTGCAAGGGTCGAACAAGGCGAACGACGCAGCTGCTCTGGTAGCTTATCCGGTAGCTGCTCTGGTAGCTGCTCCTTTCAGGTTACCCAAGTCGCACGTCGAGTAGGCTTGGCTATTCGGTACAGCTCTTACTGCCCGCCCGCGCTTCCACAAACAACACCTCCCCGTCGCCTCAACCTTCCCAATTACTCACGTCGGATGGTCCGCCATATTCGGCACGCCAGGGAGGGACGGCACGAATAGTTCCGCAGCTGTCGGCAGTGCGGAATCATTTTCGGCGCGACGCGTAACCTCGGCTGCGTCTCCGGGGCCGGGGTCGGTCCTCGCGATCTTGCGAGGACCGTGGACGCGCGAGCGTGCGTCGAGGAGAGGCAGGGACATGGTAGTCACTCTCACTCCGCGGGGGCTTGGCACCGAGTGTGGTCCGGGTGTCCAGTCCGAAGCGTCCGGCAAGGAGTGGTTGAGATTAGGGAGGTGAGGGAGAGTAAGAAGAGGGAGAGGATACTACGCCGCTGCGGAGTGACAAAGAGTGTTTGTGAGATGCGCAGTTACGAGTTGGGACGTGGACAGTGGAGGTGCCTTTGTCTGGATTCAGAGTCACGTGGCGTCGAAAGTGACGAACTCTGCGCGCGCTGGCGATTTTAAGCTGACACCGAACACCAAACTCCAAGCTTCCAAACTGTGAGGAACCCAGCAGAATAGAGAGCTGGAGCAGTAGAGCTGCAGACGCAGATGAACACTTCTCCAATGTCGCACTCGCCTCACACAAGCGCCAGGTGTACACAAAAAATCCATCGTCTAAAAGAAAGACTGTATCGACACTCTTTGGCACCCCCCCAGCGATAAATCACTCTGGGCGGGTTTCCTATATGGTGTCGAGGCATTAATCCGTTCGTCTAGTGTGCTCCGGCGAGGCGGTGCGGGGGAGTGAGAGAACCCCCACCCTATGGCAGAGCCGGGCCCATAATTTGATCTAAAGAAGAAACCAAGTTGCATCTCTCGAGCCTTTTTATGTGTTTCGGGAGGTGGAGGCAGGGGCGAGGGCCAGAGGATGCGGGAGTATATTTTGGTCCCGCCCGGTGGAGGTCGAACTGAATTTCGGACAGGAGGATGTTTGTACGGAGGGACAAGGTGCTGAGAGACATCGCAAGACACCAGAGAACAAGACATGACGCACCGCTCACGATCAGGCGGACCCTCCAAGACGCACAGGCAGCCCAAGAAGCGCGGGTCGAAACTACACCACCCGCCGCCGCGCGCACCTATCCCCGAGGACCGCGACCAGGAGGATGAGAAGGAGGAGACTGAGGTCGAGGAGGCCGAGGAGGAAGGCGTGCCACCCGCGTCATACTTCGCCGTCCCAACCAACGACGAGGTCCTTACCGTTCTCCGGTGGGCGCTGCTCGAAACGCTGAACAGCGACGACTTCCCGGTCCTTGTACAGCGCGCCAAGGCGTTGCTGTTTGAGCGTCAATGGCTCGAGCTGTTCACCGACCCGAGCCTGCTGGACGCATATGCGGGGCGGTGGGTTCCGAGCCGCGCGCTGTGTTTCCGCGACCTGCTGGCGGGTGTGCGGGATGTGAGGAGGGTGTTTGCGGCGGAGGGAGGAAGGGGTGAG
Source organism: Cutaneotrichosporon cavernicola (assembly GCF_030864355.1). Taxonomy (NCBI): domain Eukaryota; kingdom Fungi; phylum Basidiomycota; class Tremellomycetes; order Trichosporonales; family Trichosporonaceae; genus Cutaneotrichosporon; species Cutaneotrichosporon cavernicola. The sequence continues at coordinate 87,048 of NC_083399.1, read as the reverse complement.
GGAGAGGTAGAGGGTGAGGGGATGGAGAGCGAGGAGCCGATCGAGAACAGCAATGACGAGGACGATCCGGCTGACGAGGATGTGGCCGCAGAGACGCCCAACCTCGCGTCGCAACGTACCCACATCCTCTCCCTCGGTGGTGGTGCCGGTTCCGAACTCCTCGCCATCGCCGCTCTCGCCTCCCGTGGCGGCCGCATTCGGTGGACCGGCGTCGATGTCGGTGCTTGGGGAAGCGTAATCTCGCGCATCGAGGCAGCCGCGCGCGACCGGTGGAACATTGACGCCGAGATCGCCTTCATCGAGGGCGACCTACTTGCCGCTCCAACCCCGCTTGGAGGTCCGACACCCGACACCTCGCCCACCGAGGACACGTTCCCACTATCTAAAGAGGATCCGCTCCCCTCGCCGCCCTTGACCCCCACCCACCCAGCCGCGTCGCCGGCCTTCTCGACCATCCCGGCCCTCAAACACCTCCCTCCGCCCGACATAACCTCAATCTTCTTTACGCTCACCGAGCTGTTGTCGCAGAACCGGGCGCGGACCGTCGCCCTCCTACGCTCTATCACTGCCGCCATCCCCCGGGGTGGCTTGCTTTTGGTAGCGGATAGCGCTAGCGATATCGCCGAGTTTCCGCTGGGCAAGGATGGGCGCACGTGGCCTGTCTATATGGTGCTCGACGCTATTGTTGGGGCCATCTCCAAGGCCGAGGGTGAGGGGGGTTGGGAGACGGTGCGGAGGGAGGATTCACGTTGGTTCCGGCTTAATGGGGAGAGGTGGCCCTGCAAGCTCGAGAATGCGCGGTACTGGCTGCGCGTGTACCGTCGTGTTTAGAGATGAGATATGCAGCTGTTGTACCTTGATGGGAGGGCATGTTGAGGGTTGGTCATCTTGAACGTCAGAGTGGACGATGGAATGGTGATGGACGTTGTGTGATGGGTGTGTAACGGATGCTGTGCGCCGCTCGAGCCCAGTATGGTGGAGGAGACAGTGCTCACTCTCAAGTTTGGATAAATGCAACGCTGAAAACGTCAATACCTCTACAGCGACAAACGAGTACAGTCGACGACGGACGTAAAGTGCCTGGTTGGGATGGAGATGTTCATGCCCTGCCTGTCACTCGGTCGACCACCGCCCTGTTCGGGAAATCTGTCGCCAGCCCAGCTCCAGGTCACTGCAGGTGGCACAGGTCTTGAACTCACCGTTGACGACTTGAGCCGCATCAAAGGAATCATAGCTAGGTCGCGTAATCTCGCTGACGACGACTTGACTCCCCCCTAACCAGCTAGCCATCATGTCGACTTGACTTCCTCCTAAGCAGCCAGCCATCATGTCGACTTGACTTACTCCTAACCAGCTAGCCATCATGTCGACTCAGGAATTATCCAAGGTACGCTGCTCCCGGCGTTTCCCCAGTACCAGTAGCCCTAACCGAACGTTATGGACGTTTCCTCAGCACCAGTAGCCCTAACCGAACGTTATGGACGTTTCCCCAGCACCAGTCGCCCTAACCGAACGATATGGACGTTTCCCAGCACCAGTCGCCCTAACCGAACGATATGGACGTTTCCCAAGCCACCGCCCGCGGTCTAATTGTTACCAAGCAATGCTGTACCCATAAGTTTTCGTCGCCCTGCTCCCCCACGCCGTTGGCCTCCTCGGCGCCGATGACCGGCCGCCGGCCATGTCGCCATGTCCGGCGGAAGGAGGGCTGATTCATCAGATGGAGCGCGTGATCAAGATGGTAAGCGAATTAGCAAAATGAACACGTGGACACGCGCAGCACCTTATCCTGGCGGCGTGGGTGAGAGCGGATCAAGGCGCCTGTATGTGGCGTGGGTATCGAGAATTGGAGAACTAATGTGGGGAGGATGGTAAGCCGAGCACTCGTGACCATTGACCATGACCCGGCTTCGGCAAAGAAGCCCCGAGTCTGGCCGCTGTGCGCTCTACTTTGTATCATGGTATGCCCCCGGTTCATGGCCACACCTCGATCATGGCGCGCGTTGCGCTCGTACCAGTCGAGCCACCCTCAAGCGCATGCCTACATCGCACAGGACCTACAAACTACAGACACCGTCCGCCTGGACGCCGATTCACACGCATCGTCACTAGCTCTCGTGAATATACAACCTAGCTCGCTGCAGTCGCGGCCGCGGGCTGTGGGGTAGGCGGTAAGTGCCCGCCACCCGACTGGATGGGGCACTGCTCGCCCACTTGGCACGCGGGCGCCTGACATGCGCCCGGTTTCGAGGTCGGAGTCGGCGGCGCGTGTCCTCCACCCGTCTGGATTAGGCACTGCTCACCAGTCTGGAAGGTGGGTTGGCTCGGCTTGATGCCCTTTTCACGCTTGTTGATGTCGGAGAGGATCTGAGGTCAGCACAAAGCATATGCAGGATGGAGAAGACAAAGTTGTGGAAGCGAGGTAAGGCGAGGTAGAGAGTCACACAAGAGCTACTGTGGCACAGGGATGGTAAAGTAGATAACCCGACCCGTCGGATCCGTAGCAACAGTGGAATGAATGTTGCGCGGAATGGAAGCCAGCTGGAATGGGCTCTGGTTGATCTCACCTCGGGCAATGAGCCCGAGGCGTGACACTAGATGTCACCTTTCATGATTGCCCCACGACGCATAGGCGGAGTTACGAGGTTCCGATTCTGCGATACGCTGTAGCAGCGTCCCACGCCTTGCCGTCATGGCAGCCTCACTGACGCCACGGTATGTCACTCGTCGTGACTGGGAACCGAGACTTCGGGGCGTGCCATGTACAACCCCCCCCCCCCCCAATCGGCAGCCCCGCTCTCCCCCGCCAGGCCCTACCTCGACACAGCCGGCAACTCACATCAACAAACTCGTCGACGCCCATGGCGCCAGAGGCCGCGTACTTGTCCTGGAACACGAAGAAAGGCACACCCGTGATGCCCATGCGCTGCGCCGTCTGGTACTGCTTCTTAACCTCTTGATCGCAGGTCGTGCCGTCGAACCATGTGAGGCCCTCGTCCTTGTCCGAGAAAAGGCCGTGTTTAACTCCGATCTCCGCGAGCCCGTCGCGGTCACTGAGATGCACGCCCTTGACGTGATAGAGGTTGAAGACGTCCATGGCGACGCCGAGCTGAGAGGCGGGCTTAATCTTCCCTGCGTACTCGGTTAGGCGGTGCGCGAGGTGGCTCTGTGACATGTAGCCGTCGGTTTTGCTGCTGTCAGCTGGTCCATCCTGGTCCACGGTCGGACTGCGTCGGCCAGGGTGAGGGTGACGTTTACTCCGCCCTCCCTTGATCGTAGCTAAAAAGAAGAACACTCACTAGTCGACGCCGACAGACTTGAACTTTGCTGTGAGCGAGTCGCACACGCACTGCCAGCGTTCTGCGCCAAACTTCTTCTCGCCGTACTCGCAGCGCTGCATCGGCACCTCGGAGATGAGCCCGTTCAACTGGAACGGGCGCATGCAGATCTCGACGTTGAACGGTTCTGGCTCTCGCTCGCGGTATTTTTCAATGGCTGGAGTTAGCAGGGGACAGGTGGTAGCGGGGCTGGTGCGGTTCGGTGTGCGTCCGCGGCGATGCCAGCAGTCACCAGAGAGAGGTGTAAGGGACAGAGCGGTCCTAGCCCTCGGCGAATGGAGTGTGCGTCACTCCCGTCGTTGACGCCCCAACGACAGCCAGGGATCACCGACTCCTTCTCTGCCGGCCATCTGTTGCAGAGCTGGCGCCCTCATTACTCTTAATCTCGAGGGACGGAGATATCCGGGTCATACGGTCGCCCTCCGCCGGATTGGCGGCGCCCCAAAGACAAAGGGTACTCACCGAGCTCGAGTTGCCGCACGCCTAGCAGGCAGAATGGGCACAGGAAGTCGGACTGGTGTGAGCGGCGAGGTTGGGTGGTTGGGTGGCTGGCTGGGTGGCTGGCTGGCTCGGCACGCGAGCGGCCAATGTTGACTTACGGTCACATCGACCTTGAGTGTCCGAGTGGCGGCCATGGTTGTCAAGCGTGGAAGAGGGCCGCGGCTCCTCGAGGGTGATGTGAAGGTTGATAAAGTCAGGTGAATGGAGGAGTGGAGGAGTGATTGGAGGATGAGTGTAAAAGGTGGTGGTGGGTGCTCGGATTGATGGTAGGAGAGAGTTAGGAGAGTTGATAGAGAAGGAAGGGTAGGGGTAAATGGATGAGATGAAGGGATACAAGGTGGTTGGTCGATAACAAATATGACGCCAGCAAAACTCTGTATTAGGATTCAGCCCCAATATTCAAGGTCGTCTTTTTAAGTCGCCACTGGATGACTGCAAGCTGAGTGTCGCGTGATGCTGAACGGGGGCCGCGCGTACTGGTTGTGTTTTTTGTGGAGAAGGATTGAGAAGGAGAGTGACAAAGGACGGACAAGTGGCCGCGGCCGAGGTGTTGTGGATGTTGGCGTGGTGTGGTCGAGTAACGTTTACCCGTTCCTCTTCGTTGTCTACTGCCCGATGGTGTAGAATTGCTAAAAGGCTTATTGGTCTCATGGGGGCCCATGCAGGTACGGAGGATGGTTCAGGATTAGGATGCCGAGTGTGGCCGGATCGTGTGGAGCTTGGAGCTGTAAAGCTGTTACCCATGATCGACACTGGCCCACCTCGGCCTTCGGGGGTCCTCTGCGTTGTTACGTAAATATTCAAGCTGACTCATGGGAAACACCACCCACCAGCTGGACAAAGGTTCGAGCCCCAATCCACGTGGGTTGACAACGACACCAATCCTGTCCGCCGGAGATGTGCTGTGCTCTACGACGGCCGCCGGCAACGGGCCGCAGAGGCACAGTCCGGTGGTGGTACTCCGAAGCCGAGGTATATAATATTCATCACCGAACAACAACGGACAATGTGTGTTGCCAAGCACACAGCTGGGCACAGCCTTGTCCATGTGTGATCGTGTGAGACTCATCAAGCCTCCCTAGCCTGCCTTTCACCTGCGATTGACGAGGCACGTGTCTTGACATTGCCAAGATAGATCCAAAGTGGATTTCCGCATCGCCATTCTTTTGACTGCACTGCACTACACCAGCTGCACTGCCTAAGCAGTCCATCTCCCAAGGGGTCCTCTAGCCTGATGGACGAATAGCAGTGCAAGGGTTTGTACAGTATATCGCCAAAATCACAGCATTCGTTTCCTCAGCATCACACATGACATGTCATGTCTCACAGCAGCCTATGCAACCGAGTAGTGATCTGGCGATAGCATGTCAGCTGCAAGATGGACCCAGTGGGCACCAGTTTATTCGAGCCACCCATCTCCTTGTCGATCCATCTCGAAGATGGATGATTACTCGTTCGTCTTCCCACCTTGCTTCACCCAACCAACAACGGAATCAACCTCTGCCTCCCACTTCCCCCACCCTCATCTTTTTGCTTTTCGCTTTTGAAATTGCTTCCATGAAGCACTTGGCATCTTAGGGCTTGCCAACGCCATGACCGACGCCACGACCGACGCCACGACGCGTCGCCTCCTGTTGCCAGGCTGACCGGTTCCACATGGCTTATACGCCTCCAAGGAACGTTACCGATACGAGTCAACTTTAGATGCCGGCAGCACACGCCTAGTTTTGCGCTGAATACTAACGAGAATGAGCTTCCAGGAGGAGTGGTCGCGTCGTGCCGGCATCGCGTACCGGGTCCGGAAGTTGGTGTCCATCCGACATGTCAGCGTTGACAACTGAACCTTGGGCTTGCGGCATGGTTGTCCGACTATCCGACTGACAGTTTGCACCTTGCCAGAAGGGATTAGGTTGGAACGCGCCGAGACGCGTCGGGTGATAATACCTGATACGGGACCATGGTATGGGATCCGGATAGGGATCAGGGGAGTGTTTGTACGTACGATCGATGCGGATGGGAGCTTCCAGACTTTCGGAGCAACTCGATGACTCTTGGGCCTGATGGCTCATTGCTCATGTTGATACACATCATAGATGCCCCTCCCAATTTGCAGTCTTGTTCTGCATTGGTCCGTGGTCCACATGGTCGAGTGATACTTTAAAGATGAGATGGATCTAGTTGTGCCTCTTGTCCGTGCCCGAGGCCCCACCACTGCCGCCACCATCCCATCTGTATGTCATGCACCATTTCATCACTTGTTCACTTGTTCACTTGTCCCCTCAGGCTTTGGCCAATCATGCTTCCTTTGGGGATTGAGGTGTTCCCTATCCTATATGCCCTATACATTGCATCCGGCAATCTGGGACTGCTGTATTAGTGCTTGATTGTATTGCCCATTCCGACCCGCACAAACCTCCGTTCTACAGCTACCACCATCCAAAAGGCCCTGCTTGCCTGGATGGCCAGTTTCATGGTCAAATGTGTTGTGTTTCAAAAGGTCGAAAGTGGAATAAAAGTAAGGGATTAACGGAAGCAATTCAAACATTAACGATGCAACGCTACAGGGGCATTTGTTATAGTTGGATGCATCAGGGCTGTCAGGACCATCAGGAAGATGTGCGTGTTTTGAGGCAACACGAGTCGATCTTGACTTGATATCAACGCCGATTGTAAATACCAAAAGCCAGTACAGAGGCCTGCGTACTCATTCAAAGTACCAAGTTTGGAAGCTGGCAGATGAGCAGATGGAATGATGATGTGGTGGGCCGCAATTGGGGCCATAGAAGAGTGGTAGACACGCAACATCAGAGGTCAGTCATCGTCATCTCTACTGTCCGCGAATTGAGTTGTCGTGTTTCAGCGGCCGTCGATCAACTGTTCAATTGTTCATTTTACATTCTACTAGGTTGCTACTTTTCCAACATGCTTGCTTGCCGCTTACTTTGCACATCTTGACCTCTTGCTTCATCCATCCCTCACATCCCTCTTTCCATATCTACCTGTAGAGTGAAGTGGATGTGTAGCGCGGGACGCCCGAATGCCCGGGAAATAGGGAGAGTTACGTTATGCTATGCAGGACTCCCTGGGCGTGTAGAGGATGAGGATTGTTGTTTTCTCTTTACCCGTGCATATCAACCTTGGAGAGCGTTACCCTGTGGCAGTTGTGGTTCCTAGTACTAGGTCCCCCTCTGTACCCTGGATTAGTTGGTGGCCCCGACCTCCACCGTTGTACCATTTGGAGTATAGAATCCCATCCGACTGACTTGAATGACTACAGAGCCCTCTTGTCTGGTCACGCTCAACACGCTCAAACTTGCCTCTCACATTTCCCTTTACCCTTGATCCCTTGCTCTCTTCCTCCCTTGCACCTTGCCCCTTACCATTCCCCTCACTCTCTCCGCATCGACCTCTATTACCTCTCTTTACATGCTACACGGTTGTCAGTTGACAACACGTCCATCAACCATCCTTCTCCCCTCATTGCCTCTCCTCTCAGCCATCGCCATCTCCATCTCTTCTTCATCTACACTCTCCTTCCTTCATCCCGTCCTCCGTCTTCCGTTTTCCGTTTTCCGTCTTCCGTCTTCCAAATCATCTGATCCAACTCCTTCTCAAACGACTAGCTACAACAAACCTGTAACGCCTCCACCCCGGACACGACTCTCCAATCTCCCCCCCCCCCCCCCCCCTTCCCTTCTCCCCACATCTCATCCCACTTGCCCACACCTGCCTACGTACATCCCATTCACACCATACAGCTCAGGCGACATCTCGACATTACATTCTCTCGGTTCCCCCTATCATCTCTCCTGCTGTCGTCAACAGCAAATCCCTTACCCTGCCGACTTGCTCCCCTTGGCACGAACCGCCAGCCACTCATCTAGGCGCACTCGGCCGTCTACGCGCCTCTCCCCATCCTTCCATCTCCCTCTCCCTCTCCTTGAGCGACTGAGGGCAGAGCCCCTCGTGTCCTTGTCCTACCACCATGCCGTCCCTCTTCAGCCGCTCCCACCACGCGCCGAAGAAGGATCGCGCCCCACCAGTCCTCGTTGCCAACAATGGCCAGGACCGCAAGGTCCTAGGTCTCGCCAAAACTTGGAACGGCTCGAGCGCCGCACCCAACAGCTCCAGCGTGAGCGAGTTTGGCACTGTCCCACAACAGTACGTGACTGGCCGCAAGCGGCACCCGCGCCCTGCCGTGATGGCAACGTAGAGTGCAGTAACTCACAGCAGCCTTTCTCCCGGCCACCTCCATGGGGCAACCCTCCCGCGCAGCCCTGACGGCATGAGCCAGGCCGACTCGAGCGTTTCGCTGCTGCCAATGCAGTATTCCTTCGTCACGACGCAGATTCCTCAGGGCGCAATCCAGCAGCTCTCAGGCGACTCGATGTCGACATACGGTGACGACACCACGAGGCATTACGGTTTCCTCGGTGGTGTTGGGCGCACTGTCGTACTGGGGCTGAACGAGGTGGCGCGTGTTATTCGCGATGTCGGCGCAGAGCTTGGACGCCGAGGTACGCTTCTGCGCTGTACAATCTACTAACGCCAAGCACTGGGCACGCCAATGCTCTTCTCCAACCAGAGCCTCGAGCTCTCGCAGACCCGCATGAGGATGCTCATCCAGGCGTTCCTTGCAACGATTAGGTAAGGAGAGCGTTGGGGGCGTCTCAGCTGACATGTGTAGGTCCGGGCCCAGGGTGCCGACCAAGACGTCACTCGCAACCTTCGACCAGGACATACGGTTCGCATCCGACCACGAGTTGGCGTGGCTTCTTCGGTGGGCTCTGTCGCGCCTGACCCGCATCCGCGAGGGCACCCGCGAAGTGTGCCACGGCTGCTTCGAGTGGGACATGTACGAAGAGTGGCGAGGGCGCGAAAAGGCGGCCAAGTATCCCCTCGATGCCTTCAACCAGCTGCAAAGCATCCTTCCTCCAGATGTGTACAACCACATTGTCGAGCCGCTCTTCTCTTTGCTGTCTCGCTTCACTGCTCACTCGCACAACTCGGGCCTCACCCCACACGCATTAGCCTCGATCTTTGCGGCCTTGCTCTTTGACATCCCCGCGAATTCACCCTGCCTTGTGGCGCATGCCACGTTCGTCCGTGCGGCATCTGCCACAGAGCACATGTTGCTGTCCTACATCCGTTCGACTGGCAAGCGCGACGACCTCGGCCTTAGCGAGCTTCCCTCACGCCTGCGTGAATGGGTTAAGGGTTATCCTTCCATGGTCGCCTCAGACGCCGACTTGGCGCGCGCAATGCCTCGCAAGGGCGCGCGTGCTGTACGATGCCACGTTGCGACCCGCAGCGTTCGCGCGTACTCGCGCGACCTCGTCGTATCGGCCGAGACATGGCGCGACGACGTGCCAACTGGCTGGAACACCTGGGACCTCGTATTACTCAAGTCGCGCCGTGGGGACGCCGGCCGACCCAAGTTTTCGACCCCTTGGCGGCGCAAGATGATGGTCAAGGAGACTCTACCTCTCCCTGCGTCCAGCAACTCTAGCAACAAGCAACCTCTCGCGTACGGTGCGCCTCTCCAGCAAAGTCAACCTAGGTCGTCCGACAAGGACGAGGGCGATGTCGGCAAATACTCCTCTCTCGCCGGCCAGGAGTGGAGCGCGTTCGAGGATATGGGCTTTGACATGCCAAAGCAGGCCAAGTCCTGGGAGCAGCAGAAGGATGAGCGTGACATCTCGCAGCGCCTTCAGTTCGACCTGAACGAGAGCGCTAAGCACTCGGTTACTGAGCGTCGCCAAACCATGGACTGGAGCGAATTCGCATCTGGTGGCTTCACGCGGACTGAAAACTACCTGACCGCCAGCCTCACCTTCTCTGCACCTGTCCAGAGCTCTATCACGGAGTGGCCCAAGGAGCGAGACGAGCTGCGCCGCCGCCTGCAGAAGACCCAGAAGGAGGCCACGCCGTTCAACCATGACACGACGCCGCGCGTCGGTCGGGCAGCGAATATGGAAGGCGCGGACAACAAGGGCCGCATTTATGTTGAGGAGGCGTTTGTTGACTGCTGGGCGGACTTTATGATGGGCGGCGCATGGACCGACCGCGAGGAGCTCACGTTCAAGGAGGCGTCTTGGGCTCTGGTGAGCATAGTCGCATCGAATTCTACTGACTCCAGATCGAGTACAAAAGTCGACCTGAGCGCACGGACGAGGACGACGCCCCGCACCCATCCATCGACCCACGAACAACTGACGTCTATTTCCTGTTCGAGGAGCGCGTGCCACTCGACTACCAGATGGCTGTCGCAGACCCGAAGCGGAAGAAGTCGTTGCACACGATCTTCAAGCGCAAGAAGGAGAAGGCTGGCTCGCCCAGCGGATTCGACTCCCGTGTCAACGACTTTGACCGCATGCTCAACCGCGGCCTGGAGCGCAAGCTCACGCTCTCTCGAAACGACCAGTCAGTGTCGTCGTCGCTCTGGCACTCTATCAATGACGGAACCAGCAAGGCGGGGAGCATGACGACCAGCACCTCGACCACCTCCACAATCAAGCCCTCCAAGTCCTTACAGGGAAACAAGTCCACAGGCAAGGCTTTGCCGTCCACACCTAGAGGGATGACTCCTGCAAGCCAGAGATCACCGCCAAAGTCTGCTCCGACTCCCCAGGAGGATCAAGCAAAGCCTTCCAATGGCCGCTCGGGACTCTTCAAGAAGTCGATAAGACGCGTGAAGAGTGGCACGGACCAGCGCAAGGAGGCTAAGAAGCAGCGTGAGGTGTGTATGGACTTTGAGATCCAGACAGCCAGCGGTGTCTCGAGCGGCGCAAACTCGCCGCAAGACTCGTTCCACGGTGGCGCCGACGATAAGGACAAGTGGATGGACATCTTAATCGCCAACGGTGCCCGGCCAATGAACCGCGAGGTTCACCTCCAGCCCTCGACCTCTCGCGAGCCGGAGCGCTCTCCTTCCGCTGGCTCGCGGCAGCTCACACCAAGCAACGACATCACGCCGACCGCCACAGCACTTGGCGGACTGAACATTGTGGCCGACGGTCATGCGCATCCCGTGCTCGGCTCACCAATGCAGCTCTCTACCCGCACGGGATCAGGAAGCCACCAGGGATCTGGGAGCTCTACTGACCACCGTGGAGTCGAATTCCCGGAAGGTAACACTGCTATCGACGCCAACTCGCAGTCGTCGATTTACGACGAATCGCACAGGTCGTCGGTGCTCACTGACGACAACTCTGTGCAGCCCTCTGACTCGATTTCTATGCGCAGGCATGCGCGCGAGTCAAGCCCACCTCCTGAAGATGAGCTCACCGTGGGGGACCCGAACCGCAACACGGCCCACCTGGCGTACGACGAGATTGTCTCGCCCAAGCCTCGCATGGCGGGTGACCGCGACGCCATCTTCTCCATAGTCGACCACTATGGCGACCAGGCTGGGTCGCATGGGACCGAGTCGTCCTCCTCGGAAGACGTATACGGTGGCATAGTCAACCGGGACAGTGTCATAGAGGACACGTACACTTCTGAGCGCGTCAACTCGGCGTACGACGGCATAGAGCGCAACTCTGTCATCGAGGAGAAGTACGCCGCCGAGCGGCTCAACTCGGCGTACTCGGTTGATGACACTTTTCCACCACCCCCGATCTTCGACCTGACACCGGGGCGCGAGCCCAGCCCCGCGCGCTACAAGCACGGCGAGCCGCTTCATTTCGGTAAGTCTCCCCGCTTCACATACACTGAGCTGACAGCAGTTGGCGAGGAAGACGAGGAAGACGAGTACCTTTAACTGGACTCGCGGATGAAAAGCCCATGGCACTTACGACCCGTTGATGCCCGTCGGACTGCGACGAATCATGCACGACGCGTGACGCACCATCGCCCGCGTGCGTTGGCACGCCATGCCTTGGCTCGTGCTATCCCCCTATTGATACCCGCCTATCTCGGTCCATCACGCCCCTTCCCTACTGTCGTTCGAGATGTGCCCAGACATAAGAGTATGTATTAATGGCCACGCAGGGCGCGGCCCGTCTGTGATGCACAATGGTTAACTGAGTGGGGCTAGGTGGCGAGGCATCAGGGTGTAGGGTGTGGGGACTGATCACGGTTCGGTCATGTAAGCCTAGGCCTAGAGAGAAAGGATGCATATACAAATACGGCTGTGGCGGGATAAATACAAACACGAGGCGGAGGCAAATGTCAGACCACGGAACGACGTGTCGTATGATACAGAGGAATGACGTGTCCTATAGATCAGTGCGCGGAAGTGTGGCGGACTGTATGGCATCACGTGACTCGGTGATGTCACGTGACAGGGCAGTCTGCGGGCCGAGGGCTGCAGGTGCCCCCGCGGACGGGTTGAGGGCGTCCTCGCCCGAAGAAGGATTGATGATGGCGTCGCCTCCGTAGTAGACGAGCTCAGCGTGGTCGAGCCACTGTTCGGCGCCGGTCGGGGCGTTCTTGAAGCGGACCAACCATTGCGGCTTGCCGTCGGGGAAGGCGTTCGTGCGGATGCTTGTGCGGTGCCCAAGAATCTGCTCGACCTCGCGCACAGCCGACGGGTGGGCCTTGACGCGGGCGAGATACTTGCGCGCGTTCATCGTGTTGACGCGGTTGTGAATATTCAGGTTCAGCGGTAGATCGACTGTGATGACGGTAGGGCCGTCGACGGAGGTGACGGTAAACGGACCGAACCACGTGGGGGCGAGCTGCTTGCTCTTCGACTTTTGATAGAAGACGGGCTTGAAGAGGCTGGAGCGGAGAAGAACTTGGTCGCCTACCTTGTACTCGGTTTGGCGGCGGTTGACGTTGCGCGCGTCGTATTGACCGGCTTGACGGGCCTGCGCGTGTTGCAGCGACTCGACGGCGTCGACGGTGGCGGCGTTGAGGGCGTCAATAAACACACTGGCGTCCTTGTCGTCATGCGCGACGGAGGCCGGGTGGTTGAGGAAGCGCGGGTGGAAGCCGAGGTCAAGCTCGAACGGCGTGACGTTGCTGGAGGAGTGTACGCTGCTGTTGAACGCGATCTCGAGAAGCAGCAGCAAATAGAACCAGTTGTTCTGCCGGGCGTTGACGAAGTGGCGGAGGGCTTCCTTCAGCGTGCGCACCTGCCGTTCGCTCTGCCCATCGGTCTGTGGATGAAAGGCCGTCGAAAGCAGAAGCTTCGTTCCAAGGGCGGCGTGGATTGCCTTCCAGAAGGCCGACGTGAACTTCGGGTCACGGTCCGAGACAATGCGAACGGGGATGCCGTGCAGACGGACGATGTTGGCGAGGAAGAGGAAGGCCGTATCCTTCGCGGTAGCCGTGGTAAGCGTGGGGATGAGGTGACAACGTTTCGTGAATTTGTCAACGACGACCATGATGGCGTTGAAGGCGTTGGAAACCGGGAGGTCGACGGCGAAGTCCATGGTAACGGTGTGCCAACGGGTAGTGGGAATGGCCAGCGGCTGCATTGGCGACGTGGTAGCGATGGCGGGCTTATGTTTCTGGCAAGCGTCACACGTCTGGACGTACTTTGTAATGAAACGCCTCATGCCCGGCCAGTGGTAGTACGGCGCGATCGCGAGGAACGTTTTGTCGGCGCTGCGGTGGCCCGAGACGGGAGTGTCATGGTAGTCAAATAAAATCTTGTCGCGGATCTCGTCGCATGCCGTCGGAATGCATAGGGCGTATGCACCGAGGGAGGGACGATGGACGAATGCGAGACCGTCCTGTGTCGTGAAGGGGAGACGTGGATGAGGAAGGGGGGTGGTGGCGGCGGGAACGGCGGCGGGTTCCGTCGCGACGGGAGTGGTGGCGTCGGGAACGGCGGCGGGTTCCGTCGCGACGTTGTTGGCGGCGTGCGCGATGCACTCGGCGATGATTTTCGCGAGTTTGGCGTCTTGTGGCGTCGCTTCCTTCACCGCCTTGATGAGAGAAGGGTCGTCAGGCGCGGCCCACGCGAGGAAGGCGGCGGCAGAGTCGGCGGGGGAGGACGTGACGGGCTCGTCAGCCATAGCGACGGCGAAGTCAGACGTCGTAATGGGAAGCGGGGCGCGCGACAGCTGGTCGACGTGCGCGTGATTCTTGCCGGGGCGGTGGCGGATCGTGAGCTTGTCGCGGTAGGGCTGTAGCGCGAGAGATTGACGTACCAGACGTTGGTTAGGACCGGTATAATCCAGCAACCACTGAAGCGCGGCGTGATCCGTGATCGCCTCAAGTTCGGCGCCGTCAATGTACGGGTGGAAGCGGCGAAGGGCCCACGTGAGTGCCGTGCATTCGAGTTCCGTCGCCGAATAGTTTTTCTCCGGCGCGGTGGTGACGCGGGATAGAAACACGATTGGACGTACGATGCCATCGGCGCCCTTCTGTGAGAGGATGGCGCCAAAGCCGTCGCGGCAGGCGTCGGACTCGACGCGGAAACCAAGGGAATAGTCGGGGTGGGCAAGGAGGGGACGTTCGGCGACGAGGTTTTTGATGACGTGAAAGGCCGTGAGAGTGGCGTCGTCGAGGTCATACGCCTTCGTCTTCCGCGACGTGTTGATTTTGTCGTGGATGGGGCGTGCGACGAGGGAAAACTTTTCAATGAAACGACGGTAATGGCCCGCGAGACCGCTGAAGCATTCGAGTGCCGCGAGCGTCTTGGGCGGCTCCTGTTTGAGGATGGCGTCGACGTTGCGGCCGATGATGCCGATACCAAGTGCGGAGACGGTGTGACCTAGGCAATCGAGCGACTGGTAGAAAAGATGCGACTTACCGGCACCAAGAGTAAGACCGGCGGCGGCGATGGCGTCGAGTGTCCAGGCGACGTTGTCGACGTGCTGCTCGAACGTCTTGGAATAGATGATAACGTCATCAAGGTAGGCGAGGCACCACTGCCACTTGCCGGCGGCGAGGATAACGTCCATCATCCGTTGGAAGGTGGCGGGCACCCCCTTGGCGCCGAACGGCATGACGGTGGGCTCAAAAAGGCCGCGGTGGGTGCGAAAGGCGAGTTTCTTCTTGTCGGCGTCGGCGACGGGCACTTGGTGGTACCCGCGGTTGGCGTCGAGCGTTGAAAACCACATCTTGCCCTGGAACTGAGAAAGAATGTCGTCGATACGGGGGAGGGGATACTGGTCGCTCTTCGTGACCTTGTTGAGCCGGCGGTAGTCCACGCACATGCGCTTCTTGTCGTGCTGTTGGACGACGAGAACAGGCGAGGCCCACGGCGAATGGGAGGGAGAGGCGTGGCCGGCGGCGAGGAGGCCGTCAATAGCGGCGTCGATCGCGACGCGCTGACGCGGAGACGCGTGATAGGGAGGTTGGCTGATCGGGAGGTGCTCACCGGTATCCACGTTGAACTCGACGACGTTGGTGCGGCCGACGGAGTTATTGCTGGAAAACGCGTGCATTCGGTGGCGAAGCATGTCGTCGACGGCGTGACGCTGTTCGGCGGTAAGATCTGGGTTGACGTCGATCTGATCCGGGTCGGAGGGGGAAGACGTCTCCACGACGCACGTCGAGGTCGGCGTGTGAATGAGGGAGGCGGTACCGACGGCGTCACCAGGGCGGATATGCACGGGCTGGTGGTGAAGGTTGACGAGCTCGCCGGTGAACGAGGAGGAATCGGCGACGGCATGCGGCGTCTGGCAAGGAAGGCCGGCATTGCCGTGCATGGGAACGGGAGTGATGAGGAACGGTGAATCAGCGTGCTCACTTGTTTTCATGGCGACCCTGGCGCGGTGTCCGGGGCGGATGACGACGTCTTCCTCGACCGTGACGTTGAACGACTCACGGGTGCGAATCGCCTGGGCGTGTTCGGCGGAGAACGGCGCGCGGGCGGCAGGAGCCAGATACGAGAGGGGGAAGACGTTGCCATGGACGGTGAGCTGGCTCCGTCCTAGATCGACGACGGCGCCGAGGCGCCCAAGACAATCGTTACCGAGAAGGAGGCCGGCGGGAGCGTCGGTCGTGGCGTAGAAATCGACGTTAACTGTGAATGGCGGGGTGGCGGGGAAGGTAACAGGGACGGTGACGAATCCGAACACTGTCGCCGAGGAGCCGACGCCACGAACTGGGAACGACGAGCACGGCTGCAGCGGTGTCGACGGCATGTGGAATGTGACGTACTCTTTCGCGACCATTGAAATGCCCGAGCCTGGATCGATGATGGCGCGGTGGGGCTTGTTACTGACGGAGATGGCGGTGTAACAGGGCGTGTACTTGTACCGCTGGTTTGGAGTGGCGGCGTTGACGCTAGCCTCAGTTGTGATGACGACGGTGCCGTCGGTAGCGACGTCGGAGAAGAAGGCCTCGCGCCTAGGGCCGAGCGGCGTCGTGTTCGTGTTAGTGGCGGGTCTGCTCACGTTGGCGTCCTTCTTGGGGTTCGGGCATTCACGATCCCAGTGAGATCCGCCGCAGTAACGACAAGGGCGTTGAGGTGCACGGGCGGCGGGCGGCTTCGGAGCTCCCGGTGGTGCCGGAGGGGGCGCAGATAGCGCCGGCGTGCCGCCGGAGGCGGGCGCAGGTTTCGTCGCGGCGACGGTTGTGCCGACGTGATGCGACGTGCGTGCGTGAGCAGCGACAGGCGGCGCGACGCCGTTAGTGTACCCACGGGGAAGTAGAACGGCGTACTCGACAAGGTTACGGTGGAGCTGGTCGATGGGCACGTCCGTGTCAATGTGGCAAAGGGCGCGGAAGCGCTGAGGAAGACCGAGAAGGACGTCATAGACGTGCTCGCGGTCCGAGTTGGTCGGGTACGCCGTGCGTAGCAGACGGACTTTGTCGTAAAAGTAATCCGAGACGTTCTCCGATGGCAGGAGCACGCGGTTACGAGCGCGATCACGGAGGACAAGGTCGTAATCGGCGGGGCGGAAGGCGGTACGAAGACGGTCACACCACTGTGACCAGGTGCGGAGGTTACGGCGTTCCTCTGGCGACAGACCGATGAACCACTTCGACGCCGCGCCCGTGAGGACGAGGGGAAGACGGCTCGTAATTTCGAAGTCGGCAACGCCCGTCTGGTCGAGGATCATCGAGACCGTCGTAATCCAGTCGTCGATGTTCGTGTCGGTAGTGGCGCTGAACTTCGGGAAGTCGCCGGGCTTCAGCGTGAAGCGGTGACGGGGTTTGTAGGGATCGTCAGTTGGCGGCGTCAGAGGGGGCGTGAGGTACGGGGCCTGGCGGGGGGAAGGGTGACGAGGGGAGGCCGTGCGGCCGTACTGGCGGCAGCTCTCGGCGACGCGCTCGTTCTCCTCACGGTGGCGGCGGGCGCGCTCCTCGTCTTCACGTCGCCAGGCGTCCATATCGGGTCTACGCGGACGGGAAACGTGACTAGAGGAAGGTGGACGGGAGTCGTGGCGCGAGGAAGGGTGGCGGGAACCGTTTCTCGAACCGCGGCGCGACTTCAGCTCGGCGATCTGCGCCCTCAGGTCGTCAAGCTCCGAGCGAGGAACAAGGACGTTCTCGTCGGCGGGAGTATGCGGGTCGGGATCGACGAGACGCTGACGGGCGGAGTCGCCTGGGGTCATGTCGCGTTCCGACATGTTGCTGGTGTTGTCGATGAGAGACGGTGTAGTGAGAAGAGATGTCGAGTGACGTGGAGGTGGTGTGGGCGGCTGTGTGGGAAGGAGCGTCGATCGGCCTGACGATCGGGGAGCAGATACGTCGATGACGGGCGCGATCGGTGGGGCGATCGGTTCGGTTCCCGGCAGGGGCGTAGTTGACGCACGGGGCGTGGGAAATATTAAGGCGGCGGCGGCATCGGCGGCGGAGAAGGCGGCGACGTCGGCGGCGGCGTTGTGTGCGGCTCCCCTGCTGCGCGTATTGTAGCGCGGAGCCGAGGGATGGCGCGGAGGCGGTGGGGATGGAATGGTGGCTTTGTTGATGGGGGAAGGAAGGAAGGAAGGAAAGGGTGAAGGAAGATGTCACCTGCGGGAGGGAGCTAATCCGCCCGTAGAGTGAAGGAAGAAGAGAATGGAACGTGCTCACGAAGACGTGCGACGGCGTAGAGGAGCGTCGGGTGTCGGCGTTCGCGATCGTTCAGCGGCGGCGGCGGCGGCGTTGGTAAGACTGACTCGTCCACCAGTTGTAAGCCTAGGCCTAGAGAGAAAGGATGCATATACAAATACGGCTGTGGCGGGATAAATACAAACACGAGGCGGAGGCAAATGTCAGACCACGGAACGACGTGTCGTATGATACAGAGGAATGACGTGTCCTATAGATCAGTGCGCGGAAGTGTGGCGGACTGTATGGCATCACGTGACTCGGTGATGTCACGTGACAGGGCAGTCTGCGGGCCGAGGGCTGCAGGTCAAGTCCGCTGACCGCAGGCTCGGAAAGTCGGTGACACTCTGGCCCGGCTGAATACCAGCCACACCGTGGGAAAGGACTCGCAGCAGTGGCTATGTCACAAATCAACAAGCGGCACTCACGCTCTCACTCTCCCAACCAAAGCTTGTTACGAGATCCCGAGTCATCTCAAACGATACAAACTTGCCCCGGCGACGTGAACCGCGCGAATCCTGCGAGTCCGTCGCGAGTCAAGTGACGCATCTTGTGCCAGCGTGAAATGCAATGGAATTTGCTCCGCACCCAGTTCACATCTTTACACACCTCTTCCCAGCACACATCTCTACCGCTCCATCCAGCACACATCTCTACCGCTCCAGCCAAGGGAATCTGTAGTTGAAAATATCGAGTCGACCCCAACCTTGCGCACTAATACACTTGCACTTCTCGACCCCGACCTTGCGCACTAATACACGTGCACTTCTCGCCCGCCTTTCCCATCATCCTCACCATGCTCCGCCTCAACCACATCCCCAAGAATCACGACAACCTCTATCCTTACGGCGGAGACGGGGACGCCATTTCCATCTGCGAGGGCGACGAGGACGAGGTCAATCTTGGCGGTGAGTGTGGTTTCTGAAAACACTGAGACAGATCCGTGCAAGCTCTCCTGGGACGGGGACGTGTGGGTCTGTGGCGTTTGCGGGGGGATGTACGCCGATGATTAGGTATGGAGATGTGTGAGGTTTCAGCTATCTATTCATCATACTGGTTGCGCGGAGGGCCAGGACGGGTGTGGGCTCAAGTCGCGACCCAGTGTAGTAGTGGCACAATGTTCCGAATATCCTGAATGGCGAGGAGTATGCGGAGGAGCAGCACAGCGGCAATTCAACAAGTGCAGTAGCAGCTGCAGGGGATGCAAGGGTGTGGGGTTGCGAACAACGGAAGCGATCTCACTTCGCACGCATGGGTTGTTTAACGGTTTTGGGGGAGTGATGACCAAGGCCGATGTGACGTTGTCCATTGTTTCCACAGTCCGCCACCTCGGCAACCATATTTTAACCTATACTGCTTATCTCTTTCCCCACCAACCTCCTATTATCTCCATTCACCAACCAGATTCACACAACCATGGCCTGCTCTGGCGACAGCACCGGCAACAACACCGGCAGTGAGTCTTCCTCAGTACAGTACGTACTAACCCCAGACAACTGCGTGTACAACACGTTCGGCGACCTCTTTGTCTGCATCTACTGCGGCCGCGTGCGCTAGGACAGTGCGTGATCCCCTCCTGGAGGAATTCTCCTCCTCTTCCTGTAGCGAAAGTGTGATGTGATCCAGTCTGAAACGATACAAAGTATGGGGAAGGCGTGCGAAGAAGAGCGAAACGCATGGAAAAGCGAGTATACAACACAAGCAACGAGTCTGATGGAGGCGGGGTTGGCATAAGAGGCATTCTGCATGCCCGTCCAACATCTTTATCGACCATACATTCCCACCTCATCTTTCAAATACAATGTCTGACAGCGAGAACGTCCTCTGCCACAAAGTCATCTGCTGCGGCGACCTCGCGGGGCGGAACAAGGGCCGTGAGCCTTCCGATAGCTGCGCTGACTCAGAACACTGCATGTTTATCTGGTACGGCGGGTGGAAGGTCTGTGCCTACTGCGCGCACGGGTATGACTCGGGAGGACAGGATTGGGCGTAGTTTGATACGACATGCATGGGGAATACCCGAACCCGACTGCCTGGCTTGATCAAGACATGGCTGAACTGTATTCCAGTGTGATTTGAGCTGTATTCCAGTGTGATCTGAACTGTATTCCAGTCCAAACCACCTCTGACAACGGGATCAAGGTCTATGCGCGCCACCGCTACTCGCTCTTTCCGACCCAGCGGTGACAATGTACCGCGCCCACATGCGGTCATTCCATACACCCCAGATCTGCCTGCACAATCAATGTACTCGTCGGCACACTACCAAGGCCCTTGGTTGCGCACCAGAAGAATTTTCCGAATGCTCACCCTGCGCATTCTGAAGCGGCCCCATTCTTCAATTCCTTTTACAGACGGATACGAGCCTGGCCACCACTCACCCAATACTGGGTGGGAAGTCACAGGTGTGGCGAGTAGGCCGTCGCGGTGACGAGCCATATGCAGTGGGAAGTACTGAGAGCCGGAGGTTGCGAGAGGTGGAGCCGTGCGACTCGGTACAATGTGGCGGCAGCAGCCGCTCTCATTACTTTTAGTGCTACGCAGGGGCGACTCGTTACATCTGAACTGTCAAATCGCACACCTATTATTCCGTAAACTACAGAAGGGGTTAGGTTCCACCTGAGTAAGTCAGCGAGGACGGGGCACAACCTCTTGTCGTCACTTGATACAGTACTTCTCACCTGTTAACCGGTTATCGCCTGCCGAAATTGAGGCAAGGAGAGAGCGGGACGGCCGATTCCGTTGTTCTGCGGTGCGAGGATCATCTGGCACACAACTTGAGTGCCGATGAGGATACTACCGACGAAGCAGACTTAAGCACCGATTTCAGACGGTTGGGGCTCATCATCTCTCCATTCAACCATTCAGAACAATGTTCGACAACCTCTACACCATGCGCAACTTGAGCCTCAGCGGCGAGTGTGAAGGCGACGACGACGGCAATAACCGCTTTGGTGAGTACAATGGCATTCTGGCATTGCTCACGCAGGCGATTGTGAGGGAACCTGGGATGAGGATGGCAACCTCGTGTGCTACTTCTGCTTGTGTCTGATGTAGCGAGCACTGGGAGGGTTAGACATTGAGGGTCCGCTTGATAGGTGATGGTCATTATTTCGTTGCGGAGAGTTCATTGTCGCTTGGACGACTGATGTCGCTGGCGAGAGACGGAAAAGTGGCATCCATTCTTCTCACCGATGCCCAAGCACATACACCCAGCTCTGGTCTGGATCACATCCTCCGCGTTCACTTGACGATGGGAAGCATGAAGAGATTCCCCTGGAGAAAATCTCTTTTGACCTGTCATTCCTCCATCGTCCCTCCCTCAGAAGCAAGCATGTACAATCCCGTGACCCATGGTAGTAACGACAGCATCTACAACAACAGTGGATGCTGCGATGGTGACGATGGCGGAGAGAATGCTGGTTGTGAGTGTTTCAAAGGCTACCTGACGCCAGACGAATGCTTCTGGGTCCAGGATGAGTGGAACCGCTACATCTGCTACTACTGCTGCGTGTTCCAGGAATCATACAGCCACGACGACGACGTTGTGAGCTATGGTGGAGACGACGATGACGATGAGGAAGACGAGTAAGGCGAGGAGGGCGCTAAGGGTGGTTCAGAAAAAAAGGCAGAGTAGATAATGCCGAGAAATCCGTAGCAATTGTAGAGCGTGATAAGTACCTTACGCCACCACGCTTCGCACCGAGCCACAATGTTGATCTCGGGCCTTGTCTACCAGGAAACGCTAGAAAATGTATATCATGATGCGCACTCTATGGCCAGATGTCCGACAGACGGAAACAGGTGGAGAGACTCCTGTCGCCTTTTGAACCAGGTTATCATGCCGAGTAATATAACAATTCAAGCTTATCATGCCGAGTACTTACAACAATTCAAGCTGCAGTCTCAGGCTGCGACAGCTACCCGTGCTAGGATAGGACCACCTGTAGAATATTGGCAGATTCCAGCGGCCGGATGCACGCTTCCGGTGTTTTTGAGAGTGTGCCCACCACGAGATGTGGATTCGCAGTCTGAAGCTTCTGTTTGCCAAAGGGGTCGAACGATGCTTCTTGGTTCTGTCACTCCGTCCCTTCCGCTCATGTAAACGTCCTCTGAAACCTTATCAACTTGCTCTTCTCAAGCATTCCGGTACCTCGCCACCACTAAACACAACAGCCAAGCAGCGGCGCCTCTCCCTTTTCGGGATCTGTTCAGGTGACCCGGTCAACAACCACAAGAACAGCTTTAGTCCGCGACATCACCATGGAGCTGACGACAGAACAGTACAAGTTGATCGTCTGGTGTGATGGCTCGGCGTATATCTGTGTCTTTTGCGACTGCCTAGCAAGTCAGAGGCCGCGCCTTACCCAACAATCATCCGTTGCTTGATTTGGGAGAAGATGGTGCCAGCATGTTACCCAGTCTCGTGAGCCACACTGATTGGAAGCTCGGATCGCTGACCGCCGCAACTTTGCGCCGCACATTGTCGCTGCAAAGAGAGAGCGAGGACCTGCTAATCGACGACTACTGCTACCGATATCGGACAATCCCACTCCATGGGTGGTAACACTGTCAATCCCCTCTTCAACCCCACGCAGGATTGCTCTCATCTTGACTGGTTTCTGGCCAAGCATTTAAACCTCGTACTCTCCATCTACTACTACCACCTCGGCCGCGAGCTACTTCCACTCCTGACTATCCACACTCGCGCTACCACTCTCTTGCTGAACCATCCCCAACCAGACCAACTCAACATGGGCTGCTGCCTCAGTTCGCCAGCCCACGACGCCCTCCCGGATACTGCTTCCAACCAGATCTCTGAAAGTGAGTCTCCCCATCTCCACGAGCAATCGCGCTGACGCGAGGAGGTTACCAGATGTCGTCGCTGAGCCCCAATGTTTACAATCTGCGAAACGTGTCCGGGGCTTCTGCGAGTGACAGTAGATATGTAGTTGTGTAATGCTGCCTTGTGCGTTCAACACCCATACACCTTGCGATGGCATCATTCACTTGGCCGAGTCAGTGAACACATAAGATTGATCCCGTTCCACCCTCTCCTACTCCCTTGCTCACATCACCTCCATCCCACCCTCAACTCGTCGCTGACAATACCACTGTACCCATCTCCGTATCTCGGTCTCGGATTCAAGACGAGTAGCACGCAGGACATGCAAGTTTCACCAGACACCACTTCCAGGGGCAGCCCAGCGGAAGTGCCGCGGAAGGTTGCGGAAGGTGATCGGAAGCTGGTCGGAAGCTCGCCGGAAGATGACTCGTCTACTCTGAGTCGGTGATCGGCAAACGCCGGCATCTTTCGCCCGCATTGATTTCCAGCTGTTCGGCTGCTTGGAAGCGCTCACCTTGCAGGCATTCCTCTCGAAGCGCCCGCCTTGATCTCTGGCAACTAATACTTATCAGTAACTGTCTCCTGTGGTCTGTGGTCATTCTCTCTTCTATTCACTCTTGACTTGACCTCATCGCTCGATTCACCTCTCTGCGCTGAAAATAATGAGCTCCGACATCTACCTCCGCACGGCCTCACGTGCGGATTCGTGCGCCGAGTCCACAATCGCTGAGCCGGCAGCGGCCCACGTCGCCGACCTGCGCCACATCTGCACCAACCTAGATTGCGACACTCTCACCATTAGCGAAGCACTTACCATCCTTCCAAAGCCGGAGCTGGCCCACAAGCACGAACCCATCCTCGACTCGCCCCTCAGCGAAAAGTGCGAAGCCGACGAACGAGGTGCTCTCCCAGCTCTTCCCGACCCCAATGCAGATGTCTTCGCCTCACTCCCACCGGTAGATCGAGGACGACACGCGTGGACGTTCCTCGTCGGTGCGACCGTCATGGAGACGATCGTGTGGGGCCTCCCCTACAGCGTGGGCGTGCTGCACGCATACTGGGCACACGAGATGTTTCCGGGTAACGTGAGCACCATCACACTTGCGGCGACACTCATGAACGGACTACTCCTTGTTGCGGCAGGCCTCTTCGCCCCCGTCCTCGCCTTCTTCAGCTACCACACCGTGTACATTCAGTTGGTGGGCCTCGTGTGCGGTACCGCCTCGCTCGTGTGCAGCGCATTCGTCACGCGAGCTTGGCACTTGATCATTACGCTCGGGTTCCTGTATCCTCTCTCGATGTGTAAGTTTTCTCTTTGACAGACTGAGAGCGTCTCGACCGAACTCAGCCCGTTGTCATTCAACAGCGTTTCTGACACCCCCAGTGATGTGGCTCCCATGCGCAACGTACCTGTACGAGTGGTTCCATGCTCGCCGCGGTCTCGCCTTCGGCATTCTGTGCGCCGGTGCCGCTATTGGCGGCACTGTGTTCCCACTCATGGGGGAGGCGCTGTTGAAGGGCGTCGGTTACAAGGGAACAATGTACGCCCTGGGCGGGATATTTGGTGGCGCGAACGTGATTGCCATGTTCTTCGTCAAGCGTCGGATTCCCCTCCCCTCTCGTCGCAGCACCGGTGCCAGGCCGGCAGCATGGCCGAAGCTCGACTACGGCTTCCTCCGCCAACGGGCAGTGTATGTCATGGGCGGATGGGTGCTGCTCTCTGCCATGGCGTCCTTCCTCCCCTCTCTGTGGATGCCCGTCTTCGCAACCGACATCGGGGCCATGAACGGCACCTCCCTCGTCGCCATCATGTACGCCGCCAGCGTTGTCGGCAGCATCATGATGGGATGGCTCGTCGACAGATACCAGCCGCGCATTGTCGTCTCGTGTGCATGCGGGACGGCCGGCCTTGCCGCGTGGCTGCTCTGGGGCTTTGGAACCAACGACGGCCTGTTGGTGACGTTCTGCATCATCTGGGGCCTTACCGCACTCTGCTCGGCCGCAGTGTGGGGGAGAATGATCCACCACATCGCAAAGGACGACCACATGCTCCCCGGTTTAATCACAAGCCTCATGATCATGCTCCGAGGCATCGGGAACTTTGTTTCTGGGCCGCTGTCGACCGCTCTAATGAACCAAGGAGCGCTAAAAGGTGCCATGGGCGCATACAAGACCAACTATGGTGCCATGCTCATGTTCACCGGAGCAGTTACGTTTGTTGGTGGTGTAACAAGTATTGGCTTCCCAAAGGTGCGCGGAGGATGAGGAGAGTGTTTGTTGGCGAGTGAGCAACAGCGTATTATCTCCTTATGTTTTGTAACAGTATAGATAAACATAGACATGGACGTAACGGAGCGAAGCGACCAGTCGGGTCGTCTTGGCCGTGAGTCGAACGCAGAATGTAGGAAGCATGTGATAAGAGAGGTCGCTGAAGCAAAGCTCACGACGACGATGACAACTCGCTCCGCTACTACACCCGGGTCCTGCCTCAAACAGCGGATGATTCGGAGTAGATTTGCAGACACGAGTAGCAGTCGTAAGGCAATGACGACTTGGAAGGGCACTTGGGTTCCGATGATCAGCGAGATGTTTGGGTACCCGTCGCAGCTTGCTCAGTTAGAGGAGTCGTCGCGAGAAACAGGAGTATCAGGCCTATCTCTATAATACGGACACTCCCAACAAAGTCAAGTATCGACAGTCCATTCCATCAACCAGGTTACAACTTGGGAGGCAATGTTGGGCAGTTCTATTTTGCAAGGCAGCCCTCCTTACAGGAGTGCCGACAGACGCGCTTCACAATAGTGGCAGTAGTATCCGTACTCGGTACCGTAGTAGACGGGTACGCAGCGGCCTGTAGTCAGCCCACTCTCCGTCAACACATACTGCCGGCGTTCATTCCGGTGGCGTCGCCGGGGCATACGTATGGCGAGGTGCTCATTGTTTTGGTCGTCGTGGCTTGTTCTTCAGTGAGAGGAATGAGGAGAAGAGTGTGGAGTCAAGGCCAAGACCACTCTGTATGACAGTAGCGTGGGACGTAGAGCAGGAAGAGGGGGCGACTGATGGTGGCGCACCGCATCGGTGAGGCGAAGGCGAGGTGTCGAGTTGTTGGCACTAATAAGACTCGCCTCGTCTCCTGAGCACGGTACACACGCGCGTCCTGTACTTGTTTGGTGTTCCACACAAACATCTCGCACCACGCAACTGAGCGACACAAGAGAGGAATGCGACACAAGATCTCTCAACTCACCATATCCTGTATAGGGCTGCCTCTCGATCTCTCACCAACATCCAACTCTCTCCCAAGCTCTGAACTTGAACTTGACAAGAATAATGAGCGCTACAGGCAAGTGTGGGCCGACGCGGACGCCCGGGACGAGAACAGCCGTCCCCTGTGCGAGTCCAAGAGGAGCCAGGAGCCCAGATACGTAAAACTCTGCTTTACACCGTTCCCAACAGTGACTAGAGTCAAGTGCGAAGCGTGAATGTAGTCGTGGAGTCGAGTGCCACATGTCATCGGCAACTGTCGGCTGTGCGCGGTGATCAACAGCGAATCGGAGCAACGTTGTCCCACCCTCTCTCTGCCCAGTTCTAAAAGCGGATGCCCACATTCTGTTGCATGCATGCTTGGCATCTGCAGTCGTCTGCCTTAACGGCGGGCCGCGTGCGTGAAATTGTTGTTCAGTCCGATCGGTGACTGGTGGAGGCCGCCATGTGCCGAGTGGAGCCGAGATAACTACACATTCAGAGGAACGCTCGGAACCTCTGTCTCCCATTTCACCATGGCCCTCCCCAAGCCCGAGAAGAGCCCATACGACGTCGTTGTGCTGGGCGCTGGCGGTGAGCCGATTCTGCTGGAGGTCGATCCCATGCTGACCACCTCCCTCCCATAATGTTCCCACATTGCTCCTTGCCCACTCTGACGACGCGGCGTCGATTGTACAGTTCTCGGCCTCGCTACCGCCGACGCCCTATCGGCCACCGGCCTCCGGGTCGCCATCCTCGCTCGCGACCTCCCTGAGGATGTCGACTCGGCAGCATTCGCGTCGCCTTGGGCTGTGAGTAGTCTGGCTGAACCAAGTACATGAGCTGACGGGCCCCCCTTCCACCTCTACACGCACACGCACCCACACCCAACACGTCGGTTCATTCCGGGCGTCCCTTCCAACCCTACACGCACCCACACCCACGTCGTTTCATTCCAGGGCGCCAACTGGTCCTCGTTTGGCAACAACGAGAGCGAGCGTCGCCGCGACACGTTCACGTTCGAGGAGTTTGGCCGCCTCGCCAAGTCGCACCCTGAGATCGTCACCCGTCGCCAGTTCAAGTACATCTGGAACAAGGACAAGGGATACTCGAGCCCGTGGTACAAGGATGTCGTGTTCAACGTGAGTCTTTTGAATCGAGGTCGGCGTGGGTGGCTACGTATTTCGAGGCCAAGAGGGCCTTGGTGGGCTTCTCTACGGCTCCCGGCCGTTTGACTGGGACAAACTCGTCCGAAGCGATGGCGCAGTGCGCGCTCTCCAAGCGCATCTTTCCTGCCTGCCTCCCTCCGGCCTTAATTGTCATAGAGAATGAGGATACGGAGAAGCGTCAAGCTCCTCCCCTGACAGCAAGCCTTGAGGCTGTCCACCCTTGCATCTCACATCCACAACGCTGACACCAGTTCCGCCCTCTTGAGCGCAGCGAGGTACCCGGCCCGTACTCGGAGGGCGTCTCCTTCGAGTCCTACACCCTCAACCCGCACAGATACAACGCGCTCCTAGCCTCGCGCCTGCGCGACCGCGGCGTCCCCATCGTTCGCAAGCGCGTCTCATCTCTCGACGAGGCGTTTGCGCACTTTGGCCCCGTCGATTATGTCGTCAACGCAACCGGTCTCGGGGCGAAGAGTCTCTTGGGCGTCGAGGATCCGGCCGTCTTTCCCGATCGGGGCCAGACTGCGTTAGTCCGCGCGCCCAAGGTTGATATCTGCTTCGGCGTGCGCGACGCGAACATGGCCGAGGGTAAGGCTGTGTATGTCATTCCCCGGCCTGGGAGTGGGGGATGCGTTATCGTCGGAGGAACGAATATCAAGGGCGAATACAGCACGCTGCCGAGGCGCGAGATGGCGGAGAGTATCCTCCAGAACGCTTTTGAGATTTGTCCAGAGCTCGCGAATGGAGGAGCGAGCTGGAAAGATATCGAGGTCGTTAGCCATAATGTCGGATTAAGGCCTGCGCGCGAGGGCGGCCTACGCCTCGAGATCGAGGAGCGGATGATCCAGCCCGACGCGCTCGTCCCCGAAGGAGGGAAGAGCAAGTCCCGTCCCGTCACCGTGCTCCATTGTTACGGTATCGGGCCGGCCGGGTACCAGGCCAACCTTGGCATCGCCGAGGAGGCCAAGGAGATCACCCTCAAGTATTTCAACAAGCAGCGCTCGCGGTTGTAGTCGCACCCGTTATAATACCTGGTTGGGTTGGACGAGCACATGGCTGTCGCTCTGTTGGGTCAACTGGACTCATTGTATTGCGTAAACGAAAAGCATAAAGTGCATAGGGCGCTACAGCAGGCATAGATTGTGTCTATATAGTCCGCGTGCATTATTCGACGACATCAACATGGCCGATGACTGCGGCCCGGCGTACGTGATTAGAAGTGGGTATTGAAATCGGAACGGTTAGGGTACTCGGAGCCCGTCACGCATCAGCAGCTACTGCTGGTTGTTGGGATGGGCGTTCATCATGCCTCCGGCGTGCATTGGGCCGGCGTTTATCCCCGGTTGGACGCTGTCGGGCTGGCCAGCGTACGGGCGGCCGTTCGCAGGCTCGACGTACATCTTCGGCTCCTGCATTTGGCTCGGCTGCAGAGGAGCATGAGTCATACTGTTCTGCTGACCAGCAAATCCTTGTCCCTGCAGCACGGGTTGCTGTCCCTGCATGGGACTGGTGTCCATCGGACCCTGCTGCTGGCCGGCGTTCAACACTCCTTGCCGCCCGGGCGTGCCCTGCCCTGGCCGGAAGGAACCCGGCACCGAGCTGATAGACGGGGGTCCGCCGAAACCACGGCCCGTGACAGGCGTCACGGGCTGGCTGGGAGGCATGACGAAGCTGTTGGCTGTCGCGCTCAAGCCGCCCTGACTGCCGGCGACGCTGGGCGCCGCGCTCTTAGCTCCGTACCGCGGAGCCGGGGCTGAGACCTTGTACGGCACCGTGACACCAACGCCCTGGGCCTTCTCGACCCGGATCTCGAAGTGCAGCTCGCCAGTGACCTCATCGTAGACAATAGACGCGTAGTTGCGGCGTGCGAGGACATAAGGGCGCTTGATTGGCGACCCATCCGTGTCCTTGGTAAAGACCTTTAGCATTCTCTCGTCCGTGTGGTCCTTGTGGAGAGTGCGGTGCTTGTTGCCCGAGAGGATTGCCACCATGTGAGCCGCACCGGCGGGCGGGGGCGTATTGACGATGGCCGACGTGATCACGTTGAGCATGTAGCGGTGGTCGTGACGGGGCTCGATCTTGCGAACGCGCTTCTTAGTGAAGAGACAGCCGACGGCAGCAAGGTGTACATCACCAGACAGGAAGGTGATCCGAAGATTCTGCTGTTCCGCAATGCGCTGCAACTCGAGGACGAGCCAGTTACGCTCCTTCTTGTGCACGTTAGCGCACCAGTGGTCGTTCAGGTCGTCGAGCAGCTCGCTCGCCTTGTCGAACTTGTTGACGAGGCCACCCATACCCATTGCGTTGCGTCTCGCGAGTGCATTCAGCGGGTTGTATTTGAATCCGAGGAAGTGCTCGAGGAACGACATGCGCGGATACGCTATGGGCACACCAAGGAGGACCACCAGGTGCTCGAACTCGCGTGGGAGACTTGGCACAAACTGGCTCAAAAGCTGGTTCCAAGTGGGGGGCGAGACGATCTGGTGCAAAGTGCGCTCGGCGCGACAGTCGACCGCAAGAAGGAACACCTTAGGGCCGAGGTAGACACCGAGGTGGTGCGAATGGTAGGGGATGTACGCACCGGGTCCCCCGATGACAACTGAGGGAGCGGGGTGGGTGCCCCACGTCTTGTAGTTGATGCCGTCCACCTCGTCGTTGATGAAAAGCTGGAAGACGGTGAACCAAAAGTATCCGCGCGAGCCGATGTGGTTAAACACGGGCGATTTCATCGTGGCAGGTTCGTAAGTCCCGAAGCCGTCAATGAGGTCGTGGTCGTCCAGCATGTTGACCATAGGGATCGTCGCATTCGCTCTGCCGAAGGCGTTCGAGCGGAAGATCTTGCAGTAATGGTTGAAGCTGCGGTAAGCAACTGTGGAGACGGTCACAGCTGCACTCACTAAAAGCGGTCAATCGCATGTCGCATTTCGTCGGTGAGCGGGTAGGTCTGCTTGGCTTCCTTGGTAGGCGCGTTGATCCAGCCTGCTGTCAGTCTGTCTCAATACAAGGGACGACTACTCCCTCTGATCAACTCACCCTGCAGCTCCGGTTCGCGGGTGATCGCGTCGCAGTAGATCTGGTCACCTCCACCAACCATGCAGTGATAGGATTGCTGGTAATGATAGCCCAACATGTCCTCCCACACGGGGTCGTAACCCGACTTGAAGTTCTTGCCCTTAAAGTCGTCGGGGTTGACACCTGTGGAGAAGCCTGCGAGTCAGCAGTGGACTGACCTCACCTGTCAACGTAGGCAGACCGGCCTGCATCATTGCCCATGTCAAACAGGCATCACTCACCGTTGCACGAGTGGCTCGTCCAGCGCAGGTTCTGGCCCAGCGCAGGAACACAGAATCGGATCTCTGCACCGCCGTTCAGACGGTACCTCGCCGAGGTCTCATAGCGCTGCAACGGCACCTGGATCATGAAGCGCCAGAACGAGCACGGTCCGTCGTCATCGACATAGTTGAAGATGCGCTGAGCAGAAATCCTCTGGCGAGGAAGAATCTCCTGCTCTTCGGGCTCCTGTCCAGACACGGGGGGGATGTATGGGAAGAACGAGAGCGAGAGGACAGGCGCCGGATCGAGAATCGATCCACTGGAAGGGGTTAACATTTCAGCGCACAGCACTGGTTACTCACTCGTCCGCAGTGACGACCATGGCTGCGCCATGCCAGACACCGTCCTTGATCGTGTAGTACGACAGCATGGGACCACACCTGTGACGTGTTAGTGTGTTATATTTCCCAAGCGGCACGTTCGGCTCCTACGTACATGAGCTGGAGGTGCGGCTCCATGGCCTGCTCGACGCTCCAGTGCTGCTCTACCCCCTTGAGGTGATCGTCGGGGAGCTGGACGGCACCCGCGACCTGTACGCCCGGTACCTTGCCCATCTCGGCCATGATGGCGGTCTGGACGACTTCAGCTTTGGGACCAGGCGAGGTGTGTGTGCCGCCGGCCTCGCCTCCAATTTCGTGAGCGCCGTGGTCGTAGGCAGTCGGAGGAGCAGCGTACTTCATGCCACCCTGCTCGTCCTTTTTCTCCTCGTTGAGGCCAGTCTTTTCCGCGATTACGTTGGTCGTCGGAGCACCAGTGGCGACCCCTGGAGCTCCCGCCGCCACTTTCTTCATCTTGTGGAACGGCTCGTTAACAGGGTGGACATTGTGGATGTCGTGGTGGTCTGGGTCAGGGTATTGCT
Source organism: Cutaneotrichosporon cavernicola (assembly GCF_030864355.1). Taxonomy (NCBI): domain Eukaryota; kingdom Fungi; phylum Basidiomycota; class Tremellomycetes; order Trichosporonales; family Trichosporonaceae; genus Cutaneotrichosporon; species Cutaneotrichosporon cavernicola. The sequence goes on along the minus strand of NC_083399.1, from coordinate 55,818 downwards.
CTCCCTCGGGCAAGTAGGTGTGGACGTGGAGTGCAGGATGCGCATAGTACGAGGCGCGGGCCTCTGCTGCAGCCTGGCGGTTGAGATGCTCGGCGCGGTGCGCTCCGCTAAAGCCAGTTGTGTCCCTGCACAGTCAGCGGCATGACGAGGGGAGTTGACATGTGGTGGAATGCACGGACATTATGTCACCACGAGCACTCGGATGATTGTGGTTGTGAGTGGGGGGGGGAGTGGGGGGGGAGTGGGGGTGGATGCGGGTGTGACAAGAGTGAAGAGTGAAGAGTGAATATTAGTGTGACGAGAGTAAAAGTCAAAGTGGCTGAACAGTGTGTTAGAGTTGAAAAGGGGGGGTTGGTAGTGGCTGTGGTTTGAGTGACCTGTTGGCTCTTGTAATTAATTAGCACTGACATTGCAGGTGACGACGGATTGTTTACTTTGTATCTCCTACAACCCTGTAATTCCTGTAAGCGGTACAGTGGTCAAAACCCACCCACACTCTCATTTTCACGTATACAACCACAGGCTTATGATGTCATGAGCCACGGCTAACATTAGCCACACCACGTGGCTCATTTGTTGTTGCCAAGGCTAAAGGCTTTGATCAGTTCTGATTTAACAGCTTTAATCGGGCAGTCCAGTCAACTTGGGTGGATGAAGGGCACGTTCAATGTCATACAAGTCAAGACGCGTCCCGTACGCACCATTCACAATACTGCCTTCCTTCATCTACTTTGACACCAACAAACTCGTCAACGTCGACTGTAATGTGCGGCGTATCTGACGAGTATCACGGACACGAATCACAACGGGTCCCACCAAGCACGTACGCTCCTTCCTTACATTTCTTAATTTGTTGACAACAGCGCAGCAGAGCCACCACCTAGCATTCCTCAGCCTGGTAAGTTGCATCTTCCTAGGTCAAACTTGCTAACGATCAGACCAGGACAAGTGAGATCAGATACCTCCCCCGATCTCTGTGAGCATGCACGCTGACAAACCCCTACTTGCACTCCTGATCTCGACTTGTTTTCTTGATCCTCCGACCATCCTTCCCTCGCTTGCCGTTCTCCTCTGTCCAACTTGACACGTCTCCCTCCCTATTACTTGCGACTAACCTCGGCTCAAACCGCACTACAGCTGTTTCCGCATTCTCATCGCGACGGACAACCACCTCGGCTACGCCGAGAAGGACCCCGTGCGGGGCCAGGATTCCATCAACACATTCAGGGAGATACTCGAGATCGCGCGTGACCAGGACGTCGACTTCATCCTCCTAGCTGGTGATCTTTTCCACGAGAATCGCGTCAGTCGCACATGTCTCTATCAGACGATCGCGCTGCTCCGGCAGTATACGTTCGGCGACAAGCCGGTGTCGTTTGAGCTGCTCAGCGACCCCATGGATGGCGCGGCTCCCGGATACGAGTGAGCTTACCAAACTCACCAGGCTGATCACAGTTTCCCTGCTGTCAACTATGAAGACTCCAATCTCAACGTCGGTATTCCCGTGTTCTCGATTCATGGTAACCACGACGATCCGCAGGGGACTGGTCCAGTGAGTGACATGGGTCTTCCTTTAAGAATGCTGGGGTGCTGGGAGAAGCTGCTGGAGCTGTTGGAGCTGCTGGAGCTCCTGGGTGGTACCGCATGCGATTGAACTACCGAAACAGCCCTTGTCCTGGCAGTCCCGAGGCATTCATGTGCGCGCGCACTCTGCCTTCCTCTGAAGCTCATTGTTCCGAGAAGCAGGAAGGAACTCGTGGGTGGGGAAGCTCTGTGGAAGCTTCAACGACGTTGCTCCATACCCTACGGCGCTGACGTACAGGAGGGAGCACTCTGCCCGTTGGATGTCCTATCCGTCGCTGGCGTGTTGAACTACTTCGGCAAGGTCGACCTTCCTTCCGGTCAGAGCCACAACCAGTCGAGCACCGAGGGGGACACTGTCAACATCCGTCCTGTTCTGCTTCGCAAGGGCTCCACCAATCTCGGTCTTTATGGCGTCGGTAACATCAAGGACATTCGCTTCCACTACCAGCTGCGATCCAATGGCGTCAAGATGTTCATGCCACGGGACGGTGATGGTGGCATTGCAGCAGACGACTGGTTTAACCTGCTGCTGATCCATCAGAACCGGTTCGTACTCAGGTATCACAAGATCTGACGGCAGTGTTAAGCATGGCCCTCAGCAGGCTGTGCCTGAGGGCATGTTTGACGACTCTATCAAGCTCGTGCTTTGGGGCCATGAACACGACTGTCGTATCTGGCCTGAGCAGGTGGAAGGCAAACCGTACTTTATTTCGCAGCCGGGCAGTTCGGTGGCCACAAGTCTGGCCCACGGAGAAGCGCTTCCCAAGTACGCTCTCCTCACTAGCCTTGCCTAACCACAGGCATGTGGGAATCCTCTCAATCCAAGGTGACAAGTTCCAGATTGCTGAGATGCCCCTCAAGACCGTCCGGCCCTTTGAGATCGACGAACTGCAGCTCCTCCAGGAGGCTGAGAGTGACGGCTCCAAGATTAACCTTGACGACAAGGACACGATCTCAGCCGTTTTACGTGACAAGGTGAGAGTGGTGGTGTGCCCCGTCTGTTCTTACTGAAATCAGGTGGAGGAGCTTATCTCCAAGGCTCGTCTCAACTGGGAGGCCACGCACGACGTCGCGACCGAGGAGATGATGCTGCCACTGATCCGTCTGCGGGTGAGTCTGTCCTCGACATTCCCTTACTTACGCCAAGGTGGAGACCACTGGCGCCAAGGAGATGACCAATCCTGTTCGTTTCGGCCAAGACTTTATCGGTCGAGTTGCGAATCCTCGTGATATCCTGCAGTACTATCGCATGAAGGTCGCCAAGCGCAGTGAGTCACCTACGCCACTTAACAGCTGATGCGGAGAAACCGTCAATAACCCTGATCAGCCAGAGGACGTTCTGATAGACGAAGACGAAGACGAGGACCCTGCTGCCATGACGACGACCGATCGGCTAGCGAAGATCCGCATGGCCAAGCTGGTAAAGCAGTATCTCCATGCGCAGAATCTGGACCTACTGGTCGAAGACGGACTGGAAGAAGCTGTGATGCGGTTTGTGGACAAGGACGATAAGGACGCGATCAAGGAGTGCGCACGGTATTGATGGTGAAGGCTGACGGAAGCTTCGTGCGCGACAGTTTGAAAACAGTAGGCAAGAGCGCGCCAGCGCAGGCCATTGTGGTCGACCACGAGGAGGACATGATCGAGTTTGTGAGTGAAAAATGTGCTCCCTGCGTCGCTGACCTCGAGATGGCCCGCGCCAAGGAACAGTATGTCTCCGCCCCGTAACCATCGACCCCCCTCTGTGCCTCGATGCTGAAGCACAGGGCGAACGAGCACTGGGCAGACAACCCACAGCCCGAGAAAGCCGTGGGCAAGAAGAAGGTGGGTGGTGTGCGGACCACTCTCACTCTCCAGAATAAGAAGGCCCAGAACTCGGACATTGACAGCATGGGTGAGTAGCTACTGCGAACCCAAGCACAAATGCTCACCCCTTACAGCAGAGGACAGCATGTAGGTCGGATAGTGACCGGTACAGGTCTAACCCTACTTTTAGGCCCGAGCAATCGGACGAGGATGTCCCGCCACCAAGGGGGGGACGTGGAACCAGGGGCAACGCGGCCGCGAAGACGACCAAGAAAGGCTCTACGCGAGCAACAGCGAGCAATGCGCGCCAGAAACTTGTGAGTACAATGTCCGGCAAGGTAATGCCGGCGTGCGATGGGTGTGTGCTGACGACCAAGTTTGATCTAGGGTCTGACGGGTCGGACCCAATGGACAGTGATGACGTGAGCGTTGCTTCTGAGGATAGGAGTCGTAAACCGAGCAAGGCACCTGCGAAGGCACCGGGGCGGGTGGCTTCCTCTCGTTATACAGATCGAGGCACCGCAAACAAGACTGCGACGGCGGCGGGCAAGGCTACGCCGAAGACGACGAGGAGCACACGGGCTGGCGCATCATCAAGGTCGCAGCCTCGTCAGACTCAGCTTAGGTAAGTTGCGCCCAGGGACGGGTCTTGGAGGCCTGGTGTCTGTGTGTGATCTCCTCGACAGACGTTCCTGCTTGATGGACCTGCCACTGACTCGGGCCTCAGCTTTTCCAAGGGTCGTGGATCGAAACTGGTGAGTTGCCTGTGCGGAGTTGGCGGAATTGGGTTTTGATGAGGCATCTAAATGTGTTTCAGAGTCTATTGGAGCGGGGTGAATTGGTATTGACATTGAACAGGTGGACAGTGACAGTGATTGAGTTGCATTTGGGGGTTATAGGGGAATGTGGATCTGATGAGTTCTAGAATTCTAGACAGGTGGGCATATGATCTAGCAGTTTAACAGTTGTTGAATGGGAAAAGTAGCATGTCAAGGTGATCACGGTATGGGGTTGGGGTTGATGGTTGAACCAGAGGTTGCAATGTTGCAATTGTTGCAAGAGGTATTACGTGCCAGTTGCCAGGCTGCCCTCGGTAACATCGGACCCTTTTCCAACTCCATGAAGCCCAAAACGGTTTGTCCCCTGTATTTAGTTTACCTGTCCAAATCTCCAAGGCTCCAAGGCGGATCCAAGGTACTTTTGCTTTTTTTGACCTATTTACCTTTCTCGGACCCTAATCACACCATTTCCCTTAATCACATCTTGACCCTTTAATCCCTTGAAAAACTCACACAGGCTCATTTCCCTCAATAACTCCACCTCTGCTCTGGCAATCAACTCCAAACTACAACTCGGATCAATATACTGTATATATTCATATCGCCCTATCAACCGAGGACGCGAACAACCTTCCCGACGCGTTTTCCCACCGAGAAGCCTAACTAACCACCAGCGCCACCCCACCACCCCACCACCCCACCACCCCACCACTGTCTCACCGTTCCAGTACCCGTGGTTCTACTTTTCGTTGCGGAGGGCAACAGTCTCGGATCGGACGTGACTCTTCCGAGCACGTCGTTGGGTTGACACATTGTAAGCGCTTGTGGTCCACTATTCTCAGCATGCAGGGCAGTACCTTGGAACTGGTTGTTGCTCAGGGTGAAAAAAGGTCAAGCCATACCATGTAATCTACCACCGGCTCCGCCATAATCTGGAAAGCTTGCAGGGAAAGGTAATCAACCTCTCTGCCGCGGCTTGATATGTAGAACAATGAAATGACTTTACTTTTCATGGGATGGGGTAAAATCCAAGGATCACGGTCCAGCCCGTCCCGAAGGCGCCACGCGCCATGCGCCACCGCCACCTGGTGTCTCGGGTGGTGTGCGGGTTGGCGGGTTGGCGGGTTTGTGGGTTTGTGGGTTTGTGGGCCTGCGAGTTGGGTAGATCCAGCGCCCAAGAGGACAACCTTTTTGATCAGACCGTCCGTTACCGGCACCCCCGTATCACCCGCACGGCAATATTACCGGGTAGTACAGCGGCAAGCTGCGCATCCCACCCCATCCCATCTCATCCCATTCCTTAGCTCTGCAGCTGTCAGTCTCCTCTTTGCACCTAGCTCAGTCACGATCGCGTCCGTAGTTATAACGCGCCGTAGTCGTTCATGCACACTTTTGCACTCTATCTTGTCCGCTCAATCATTCATTCATTCATTACTTCCTTCCTTCTCCCTCCTCCTCCCCTCCATCTCGTCTCCCTCCCAGTCGCCAAGGGTCCTACACACAAACAAGGTCCCAGTTACAGCCACGCCCAGCCCCGGACACTCACCGCCGAGGTACAGGCCGTATAAACTGCTCCACTTCGAAACCCCCTTGCGTCCATACTGCGCGCTTGAGACAGTCGTCAGCTGTCAGACAAGCTTTGCAGTCTCCTCTTTTGCCGTAAGTATGGATCCTTGGGCCTTGGAGGCGCGGAAGTTCCTGGCAGCTAGCCTAGAGTGTGGTTCAAACCTTGTCTTGTGGCTTTGGGCTCCTCATCCCCCCTATCCGCCATCCGACCACCCCACGATCCCAGGTCCATCCCTCACGTCTCCTTGCGCGGCCCCGTTTCCGATGGCCCGCTGTCTGTACCTTTTGTTCTGCAACCTTTTTATCCAACGACACACACCAGTCGTGCAGTCGTGCAGTCCTGCGATCCTGCAGTCACCCCAACTGGCCATCTGGTCTGGTCAGAGTGGCTTGCATGGGCTGGAAAGGATGAACCGAAACGTGGACCGGTGTCCAAGTGCTGAACAGGGCTGGGGTGACTGGCCTAGGCGATCGGTGACATGCGTGGACGCTTCTCAGGCCCTTTGCAAACAAACCCCCTTTCTCTCCTTTCAAACGTCCCTCCCCATCACTCCCGAAGAAAGTGTCGCTGATACCCCTCCCCAGCTCATCTCTTTCTCTTTGTCTTTATAAAGAACGACGTGGGACAACGACTCTTTTTCTTTTTTCTCACTCAAAGTTTAACTGCTATTCTCTCAAGCTCTCAAGCTCTCAAGATTTGGGTCAAACCAGATTTGGCAATAGGCATCACAACACCGAAATCCTGGACACATTCCACATTCCTTCTTCCCCATCAATCCTCGAAGCCTTCATTCTTCCCCCCCATTCTTTCAACTAGATTGCTCGTCAATTCCTCAACAACACCCCCTCTACCCCTTTGACACACCCAGCAATGTCGCGGACTCTCGCAGACCTGCCTCCCCTCCCAGAGGACGTGCGCAAGTGGCGTATCCTCCTCCTCGTGAGCGCAGCAAACAGTCTCACCCAGCGCGTCCAAACCTACCTCTCCGACATTGGATGTGAGCGCGTCTCAACAGAGCTCGCTCTCACCGACCAAGGCATGATCAGCGCCGTGCTGGCCCATTCGCCACACGTTGTCGTTTGTCCATTCCTCACAAAGAAGGTTCCAGACGTCATTTGGGATAATGTATGTACTCCCATCTCGGCCACCTTTTGGTATGAGCCAAAACTTACTTGACAGGTCTTAACCCTAATCGTTCACCCAGGCCCTCCCGGCGATGCTGGACCAGCTGCAATCGATTGGGCCATTATGGGTGACCGTGGCTTCAACCCAGACTCTGCCGCTGAACTCCCCAACCTGGTTGAACCCACCGACCGTGCAAAGCCACTCCCTGAACGCCAGCGCACGCACTGGGGTATCACGGTCCTTCAAGCTGATGATACGATGGATGGTGGACCAGTTTGGGCTTTTGACCAATTCCCTCTCCCAGATGTTGCTCGAGCCACCAAGAGCTCCATTTACCAGGGTCCCGTTACGGCTGCCACCCTTCGCGCCGTAAATGTCGCCCTGAGCCGCATCTCCACTGCTTATTCAAACCTCGCCGACCCCAGTCACCGCGCCACTCGTGTCGCAGTCAAGGTCGACCCCAAGTGGGCTGTCGAGTGCGTGTCGTCCGGCAAGCCGTTCCTCGGTGGCCCCCTCAACGAGCGCCCGCAGATCCGCCCGGGTCAGCGCCGCCCAGACCTCACCCTACACAATGCGGCTGACGTCGCCCGCATCATCAACTGTGGCGATTCGCAGCCTGGCGGCACGATCAAGACGACCAAGTCGTTCATGTTCGTCTATGACGCCAAGATCCACGTCCACTCTGCCGATCTCCCGACAAACCTCGCAAAGACTCTCGGCTACGCATCGTTCAAGGAGATTCCGGCGGGCAAGGCGATCGCGAAGCGTTCCGGCGCAGTCCTCTTCAAGACTGCACCTTGCGCCCACAAGGATTGTCAGTTTGGCTGCGGAGTCGCTGTGTGGTTCACCCACGGACGCCTCCCCAAGGCCGCGGCCGCGGCTGCACTCAGCGCCAAGGTCCCAATGGCCGACGCGCTCGTCGCTGCCGGTGAGGGAGCAAAGCTCCAAGGTGTGCCCGAATGGACCGAGACCCAGTTCCAGGAGGTCCCCGGCACGTTCCAGCAGGTCTTTGTGCGCACCCTCAAGGAGGGTGACGGCCTCATCCAGCTCGTTTACTGGGACTTTTACAACGGCGCGATGAGCACGACTGGCTGCGAACACCTCGTCCGTGCCCTCCGCTGGGCGACGCACGCCGACCGCGGTAACGTCAAGGTCCTCGCGCTCATGGGCGGCGCGTATTTCTCTAACGGTGTTGCTCTCAACATCATCGAGAGCGCCGACCATCCTGGCCGCGAGACTTGGGCCAACATCAACGCGATCGACGACGTTGTCGAGTTGATTGCCGGCGAGGTTTCCTCGCAGCCCCGCAGCGAGTTCATGACTGGCGTTCCCTCGCTCACTGAGAGCGGTATCGTCACTGTCTCGTGTGTCCGCGGCAACGCTGCTGCCGGCGGTGTCGCTCTCGCGGCTGCTGCTGACATTGTCGTCTCGGCTGCCTCGGTTGTCCTCAACCCTGCTTACCGCGCCATGGGCTTGCACGGCTCCGAGTTCCACCTGTACTCGTACGTCGAGCGCTGCGGTCGCGACGTCGCCACCCACCTCGTCAAGGACATGCTCCCGCTCTCAGCGATCCGCTCGCGCGAGCTTGGTCTGGTCGACGTCGTTGTCGGCGGTCGCGACACACCCGCCAAGGAGTCTGAGGCCCTCATGGTAGACTTCCTCCGCAACCTCGCGGCCGCTCCTGCCGCGGCCATCGGATCGCGCGACTATCCCTCGGCGCCATGGACCAAGACTCTGGCTGGCTCGACATCGGCTGAGTCTGCGCGCTCACTCGTCGAGCTCCTTGCGGACAACAAGCGTCGCCGCTACGAGAGCCCGAACCACACCCCACTGGTCCACTACCGCCACGAGGAGCTCTCGCAGATGCTCCTGGACAGCTTCCACCCCCACCGGTCGCAGCGCTACCACTCGCGCCGCATCAAGTTTGTTCGCAAGGTCAAGGCTGAGGGCACACCCACGCGCTTCAACCACCACCGCCTGCACGTCACCCGCGACGAGGAGGAGCTCGCGACCTTTGATGACGCTCCTGGATGGGTCCGTGGCGAGGAGTGGAGCTGGGTTGGTCTCCAGACGCCAGCATCTATGGCGACGAGCGAGAACCTCCGCATCGACTTTGGCGCCAACGTGCCTCCACTCGTGGCCCGGGCTGCATCCGACACATCCTCGTCGGGCTCGGAGCAGTCGCACGAGATCCGCACCGACCCCGGGTCAGGCGACGACTCTGCCAGCGTCGTCAAGCCTGGCTCGACGCCGGTACCGGGCACGCAAGCCAAGGAGTCGCTGCCGCCACCGTCGAGCTTCAATGTCTCGCCCAAGGGCAAGCGGCCTTCGCTCCTTGGCCGGATTTTCCGGTCGCGCTCGGACCTGCGCTCCATGAACAAGAAGCAGAACGGCCAGGACACGCCGCCGTACCGTCGGCCCGAGGTCCCGAACGAGGGCAACACGGAATCGCCCTGCCTGTTCAACGTGACGAGCGACCTGCCGAACGAGGCAGAGAGCGCGCGCCCGACCGTCACCTCGCATTAGTGCCCTTTTTATTTAGACTTTGAAACGGAATGGTTGTTGCGTCGCGGGCACGGCGCGTTGGTGTATACATAGTGTTCTGTACCCGTAGATAGTATCAGGTATCATGGACTGGTTATCTTGTTGGCTGCGTGGCGTGACGGTGTGTTACATTCCGCCGCCTCAAAAGCGATAAGCACAGGCCACAGGGTGGTGGGTGACGTGGTTGCATCCCTCGATCCAAGCACATGCCGACGGGTGCGGAACGGGAAGCTGAGGGAACATGGGCATGACCGCGTCGACTACGGCAGTGGCGTTAATCAGCTCATCATGCCGGAATGCAGGGCACACGTGACCTGAACTGGCCTGCGTCGCCTACGTTGGCCATGCTTTGCGGGCTTGATCGATTGATCGATTCGCGGGTGGCGGATGTACTTGTACAGCAAAATCACGCTCTCCCAGTCCGTCGTCTCCTTCCAGTCGAGAGCTCTTGGCGATGGTCGTTCAAGTCGATCCCTCGTAATCCCATATCACGTGACTACATCCGCTTAGTACCGTATATCACGTGACACATCCACATACCACCGCATCACGTGACATCCGGCCGCTTAGCTCAGCTGGTTAGAGCATTGTACTAATATCCCGCGGATGTCAGTGATGCAAAGGTCGGCAGTTCGATCCTGTCAGTGGTCAGTGCGTACGCCGTACGGTACTCTTTTGGTGTTTTGAGCCTGCCCTCTACATCGTGCGGCAAGTAGGGCGTGCGGACTGGACTAGCCTTGGTCCGACACGGGAACACCAGCTGCACATGTACGACAGTCCAGCAATGTCCGCGTCTCAGGCGCGCCTCCCTTTGGCGCATACTGGGTCCCAGGTCCAACGTCTCTACCAAGCCCGACTTGAAGGCGTACTCAAGTAGGTACGCGGCCGACTACAGGGGCGCGATTTGGTTAGAAGTCACTCTTCGCCCATCGACCAGGCCGACCCTCCCTTCGGCGTTGAGAGCGACGACGTGGTCTCGGCCAGAGAGGCGGCGTGCAGTCACAAACAAGTGGACGAGGGGTATCCCGATACGACGTGTTGGATGACTGGTTCGTTCGCTTCCTCTGCAGACGATATCGACACGGTCATGCAGATTGAGCTCACGTGAGTAGAGGAGGGGGATCCGTTGCCAACGATGGAGGATACGTTTTAGGCTGCTTCTTGCTGTTCACGTTCCCGCGGGACATCTGGCCGATCTCGTCGGTAGGCGTTGCCCAATCCTTGACGCAGGCACCAGCCATGTTGTGGTGGTCTCTAGCCTTGTCGCTGCAGGAGGATGAGGGCGAGGTGTTCCTCTGTATGAGCAGAGCGATGCCGTAGTATGAGCATGGCGTGGTCAGTAGACTCGGCATCCCAGACATCAGCCCGTCCGTCCCCATCCCCTCCCCCATCTTCCTCCCCCTCCCCATCCCCTCCCCATCTTCCTCCCCCTCCCCCTCCCCCCCCCCCCCCTCCCTCCCTCGCGGCCGCACATATGTATTGCACAACATGTCGCTGATGACGTTACGTATCCCAAAGTCCTGATGTCGTGTCGTGTGGCCTGCTATCAGGTCAAGCCGATGTTGTAACTTACCACCGTCGTGTGGATGAATGGTCCTTGCTCACTTTCCCTCCCCTTTTGCCTAGTCGGATCAATCTTCCTCCACAGCGTCGCTCGTCGTCTCGTCTCGTCCTCTCGCCTCATACAGCTATAGCCGCAACGGCCAGTAGGACGACAGCGACCAGTCCGCGTCGGTTCACACGTGGCGGCGCCGAGCTGATGCCGATGCTCACTGCCGATGTGGATTCCGTCGTGCGGGGGAAGCACGAGAACCACCTCTCGTCCAGGTCGACGTTATTGTTGAGGTACCAGTCCTTGACGCAGTCGCGCCAATCCAGCTGGGCAAAGGACCCTAGGCACTGGTCGAGACCGCACGACTCTTGGATAGTGCCCCCGAGAGCCGAGCAGCAGTCGGTGATGCAGCCCATATCCTGGGTCCAGCACAGCCGAGAGTCGAGGGGGATGGTCATGTTGAGGGGCCGGGCCGTTGCGGCGCTGCCCTTTGGGCAGGATGCGACCGTCGTCATTGGCGAGGGGGAGGGAGGAAGGGGGGGGGAGGAAGGAACCGAGACCAACAAGGGAGAAAAGAGGGCGTTGTGGGTTCCGGGAATGGCAACTGGGTATTGTAGACAAGGTGATGGAGAATGAGGATGAGGAGAAGAGAGAGCGGGGACAGTAGAGTAGAGGTCTGTGTGTTGTTGAGCGGTCAAGTGGAACCGATTATGTCGGACAAGTTGACCATGCTGTGCAGCGCTCGGTTCGTTCAAGCCAGCCGTGCACTCTTTCTTTACGCATACGCAGTCGTCATTCGGCGCGGATGCCTTTTCTACAGAGCTGCACATGACACTGCATAGCCATCACCGCCATGCCGTTCTAGCGGTCAAGATGGCTGCTCGCAATACCCTGGGTGGCGTTGAATGTCTATTCTGTTTGTTTCAAGATAACACTTGGGCAGCTTGTAATATGAGAACGGAGGAATTAGTTCACACCCAATCCAAGTTTAGCAATATTCAGGCACAAGCAGTGTAAGTATACCCCGTCCCCTTTACTAAACAACACAGCCTGAACCAACCAGAGCCAACCCAGGAAATGACCTTGGCAGGGGGTACATGAGACATGGAATTAGTACAGCAGGATGAGAATGACCATTGACCTTGTGGACATTGGCGGCGGGTTGACGGAATTGACGGATGGTAAAAGCCAAAAGCCACACGCCAGCCACTGACGTTTGATCAACCAGTCGGTCCCTTCTAATCAATCGTGCTATTTGCGTCTTGCCAGCCTCAACTGCTGCTGTCTCCTCCCACGGAAAGGTGGGAGGTGGCCGAAACCCTCATAGGTCACGGATCACGGCGGTTCCAGGTGTCTGCGCTCCAGAAAGGTTCAACGTCCGTGGGAGCCCGCCCTAGCAGACGTAGACGCGATCCAAGCGTCCCGGCTTCCTGGGCCGCTTTCAGCACCTGGTAGTGGGCGTCATGCCTCATCATGTTCTTCTATGAATATGAATACAACAAAGGCTCAGAGTGGCCGAACACCCGGCATATCTGGCATCAGCGGGCCGACCAGGCACGACCATGCTTGTAGGATGGCAGATAGCACTCACCTCGGCAACCATCCAGGAATGCACACTGTCTCCGCTCTTACCATGTCAAACGCACAGAGTGTACCAAGCCAAGTGCGTCTTGTCGACTCTATTGAGCTGACGAGAGTTAAGGCCAGCTGATGCCGGAGGGAGGGGGAGCCACGTGGCGCCAATAAATCAACGGCCACATCGGCTATCTGCGATGAGCGGATTCCGGGAACTGTAAATGCCGGAATGTTGGTATCACTCATTTCACTCATTTCTCTTCTTCTCAGCTTTCAACCCCCATCTCTTCCACCACATTCACTCAATATGACCGTGACGATCGAGGCAGTCTCCAAACCTGTCGTTTCGGCCAAGGGCCAGGCCGCGCTCGACGAGCTCCTCGCCAAGCGTGTCGACTCGCGTCTGATTCCCGCCGCGACATTCGGCGCAACAACAGCTGACGGCCCGATATACTTTGCGGCCCGCGGTGAGCGCGTTCTAGGCGAGCCGGACAAGGGCCAGGTCGACGACAAGACGAGTACGTGTCCCCGTTTCTCCAACTTGGCCCCATGCTCACAGCTGACCCCAGTGCTCCAGCTATACTCGATGACCAAGCTGGTCACTACCGTCGCCGTACTGCAGCTCGTTGACCGCGGCCTCATCGACCTCGATGACGCTCAACTCGTTGAGAAGCATTGTCCTGAACTCTGTGCACTGCCGGTCTTGACTGGGCAGGACGGAGACACGCTCCTGTCAACGCCTCGTACGCAGCCCATCACCACCCGGCGCCTCCTCTCGCACACTTCGGGGCTCGCGTACACCTTTTCGTCCTCGCTCCTGGCCGAGTGGCACCAGCAAAATCAGCCGCCTCTCCACCATGGCGAGCAGACCACAAAGGGCTTTGAGGAGCCACTCGTATTCCAGCCCGGTGAGCGATGGCTTTATTCAATTGGCATCGACTGGGCAGGGATTCTTGTTGAGCGCATCTCTGGTCTCAACCTGCAGGAATACTTCCACCAGCACATCTTTGGCCCTCTGGGTCTGACGGTGGACGACATCACGTTCGTTCCGACCGATGACGTACGTGCGCGCATGCAGCAAATCTGCAAGCGCCTTCCTGACGGCTCTTTGGTCCACGGGGTACCGATGCGGCCACTTGACTACACTGCGGAGACGATCGGACAACTCAGCGGTGGCGGTGGACTGCACGGCACTGCGCGTGCCTACCTTCGTTTCCTGCAAGGAATCCTCAACCGCGACGATGGTATTGTCAGTGAGGCGGCTTTCGCCGAGCTCTTCACCGACTCACTGCCGGCCGATGCTCCGCCAGAGGTCAAGAAGGGTCTCGCAGTCATGACAATCCGGACAAACTATCACGATCCCGAGCACACGGCCAACGACGCCCAGTTCCTGGGCCACTCGGTTGGCCTGGTCCTCTCGCTCAAGGACAGTGTTAACGGACGCCGAAAGGGTAGTGGATGCTGGGACGGCGCGGCCAAGACGCATTACTGGCTCGATCCTGCCACAGGCATTGCGGTGAGTCAAGGCAGTCGCGCTAGCTAACCTTAGGGCATCTGTTTCACCCAGCTGCAGGCACCCAGCGCCGACGGCTGGCTGCGTGTGTACAACGAATTTGAGCGTACGCTGTACGATGCGCTAGAGTAGAGGACATAGATGTAGACATGGTTGGTATATAGAAAGGGGTGTTCCGAGGACAGGGTGATCCACGTCAGCTAGCAAGTCAGGTGCGACTTTCATACAGGTCACTCAGCACTACCGGCGGCTGCCCAAATCGCTCAGCGATGTAGTTGCAAATGCCAAGGTTCCACTCTTGCGCACGATCAAGGACCCCATCCATTGCCATGGCCAGGTGCGGCAAGTCATCGAACACAACCACATCAACGGCCTTTCCCATCTTCTTGAGTCTCTCGGAATAGGCCAACCCCTCAGAGTATAGGAGGTCGAGGCCCGCGAGTACAATGTACGAGTCGGGCGAGACAGCGACCCACTCGTCTGGCGCAAGGAGGGGCGAAGACCTGGGGTCCGCACGGTCTAGTGTTTTGGGGAGATACTGGTCCCGGTCTGGGTAAGCTTCGCCGACAGAGTGTTGAGCTTACACCATAACATCTTGTCGTCATTGAGACCGGGGCAGTTCCGGTTTTGCTTCCACGAAGCAAAGTTCTCTGGCCCTGCGGTATTGTCGGTAACAGGTACGCTGAGGACAACAAACGCGAGAGGAAACCCCTCCAGGCCGGCCCGCTGGCTAACTGTCGCGGCGAGGTTACCGCCAGAGCTGAAGCCGCCGATCCCAATCCGAGAGGCGTCGAGGCCGAGCTCGCTCCCGTGTTCGACAATGTACTTGAATGCTACCATCAGCATGGTTTGGACAGTGCGTACCTGTCCACGCATCGTCTGCGCCTGTTGGGAACGGATTCTCAGGGGCAAGTCGGTAGTCGACTGCCACAACAGCGCATCCAGCCGCGCGCACAATGCGCGTACAGAGAGCGTTATCAGCTTCGAGGGAACCCAGCACCATCCCGCCGCCATGGTACCAGATGACAACGGGTGGGTTGGCCGTGTCCGTGTCGGGGTAAAAGATCCGGATACGGAAGGTGTGGAGATCAAGACTGCGTCAACTCGGGCAGCAAAGGACGTACTCGCGCGTCCGGGAGACGGGGAGGGCCGGAGCACCGCCGGCTACACTTTTCATAGAGTGCAGAGAGGGATCCCATGGCAGCTGATGGATCATGGGCACATTCGCTAGGTTCATATTGTAAAAGTCCTGAGTCAGAGAGTTCTGAAAGGGCGCACGATGTACTGCTTGTTCAGCCGGGGGAGGAGAGCTGGATCGAGAGGGTTGAGGACGGCCATGATACTGATGTGGACAAGTGGGCAACAGACACGTTGCTGGGTAGCTGGGTATGCAGTACTGTAGCTCAAGACCAAGGAGTGTCTGGGCAGTTGGTGGGCGGTTGAGCGGCACGGGGTTCTGTGGATGTGCGGCAAGTCACGGCCCGGCGTCATCCCCAGTCGCGTGTATAAGTGCTACTTATAGATCTTGATACAAGTGACATTACGACTTGGCACCACACACTCACCAGGTCATCATGCACTTCCCACTCGGCATCGTTTCAGACATCCTGTCATCCGTGGTGGGGTGGGTGAGTGACTCTGGCAACTCTGCAAACAGCGACCATCTCATATCTCATTCAACCATCAAAGAGATCAATGCGGTGCGCCAGCGCTGGGGCATCCCCGGCATGTCTGTGGCTGTCGTCACCAGCCAAAGCTTCCATTCCCACCACCACGATGGCGACGGTGTGCAGTTCCTCAACTTTGGTACAGCAACGAACGATGGCAGGCCGGTCGACTCGGATAGCCTATTCTGCATCGCCTCCAACTCGAAGCTTTTCACGGCATTATCCGTGCTCAAGATGATCGACGACGGCGTCACCGTCCCAAACGGGGCGCTGCTCACCCTCTCCACAAAGGTTAAAGACGTGCTCCCCGAGTGGGACCTGATGGACGAGTACGCGGCTAGTACCGCTGACATTGCCGACCTCATGTGTAAAGCTCATCAACCCCTGCGGCGCTAATGCCAGCCATGCGCTCTGGCATGCCCTCTCACGACTTTTCGTACGACAACGTTCTGCCTGCCGAGACAGTCGCTAACCTCGCACGACTCCGGCCCTCGGCCGAGTTCCGCCAAGTCTTCCAGTACCAGAACGGTCACTACGTTGCACTTGCCCATATGGTTCCGACTCTCACTGGTGTACCATTCATCCAATACGTTGAAAAGCACTTCTTCGCACCCCTCGGTATGTCAGCGACGACGTACAACCACACCGCGGCCGCAGCCAGCGGGCACCGTACAGACGGACACACGCATACGGGGTTGAATATGACCGAGTGTGTAGCCAAGTCTACGCTCGGAAATCACAAGAAGCGTCACAAGAGCTGCCACGGGAGTATTGCGCCGTTCGGATGGTTCACGGACACTGATGGTACCGTCAATGCTGGCCCGGGTGGGATAATCAGCTCAGCACGCGACGTTGCGCGCTGGCTTGCAGAGCTCCTTGACCCTCAAGTCGTGCCTGCCCATCTCCTAGCCGCGGCTGCGGAGCCACGCGTTGTCGTGGGCAACAAGTCGATGCCTGGCGCGGACAATCTGCCCTCTCTCTACGGTGCTGGTCAGTTCATCCACTCGTACCGCGGCCATCGGGTCGTCAGCCACACGGGCGGGGTTCCTGGCCAACAGACGCTCATCGCGCGCCTGCCAGAGGCGGGGATGGCAGTGGCGGTCCTAACGAATGACGCCGACTTTGGGTCCTACGCCTTCCACACCGTGTTCGCGGCGATCGTGGACAACATGCTGGGCCTCAAGCCTCTGGATGTGGAGACAGAATGGTTCCGGCGGTACACGGCCAATGCCTTTGGACCGATTAAGAAGAACGGAGCTGAGCCAGCGTATGGCTTTGGCGCAGTGCCAGGGAGATACAAAGGGGCGGGATATGGGACGCTTAAGCTTGAGCCCCTCAACCACGGCGATCCTGTACATGCTCGCCTTCCGCTCGAGCTGGCACGTTTCGGAATGGCTAGCAAGCACGTCTTTGTAGCACCGTACCACCGAATCTTCGGGACCCACCTGGTGTTCACCCACTGGGACGGGCCGCACTTCAACTGGACGGTGTTGATCGCGCGGCACCCGGATCAAGGCTTTGGAAAGGGTACGCTGGCCAACGGGCCTGCGATCATCACGCCAACGGGCATCGGTATGTTTGGCGGGTTCAGTGTGCCTGGGGAGGGGGCACCCCACAAGCATCTTGCCGTGGAGACATGTGAGGAGGGGAGCGAGGTGTGGTTTGCACGCAAGTAAACCTTATCATGCCAGTTGTTGTAGATCTGCCGCTTGTGTGAGCAGTATCTCAGACACGATATATGTTGGAGGGCATGAGTAATTACGTAACATTGCTTCATCTCTGTTCGTATAGTGGCTAGTATGCTCGCTTGTCATCTACAGTGACCGCGGGAGACCGGAGTTCAATTCTCCGACAGAGAGTGATGTGTTCCTCTTTTTGTTCTCATATCGGCTACTTGACAACCGTCGGTCGTGGCTCGAGTAATCGACTCCCCTGGCGCAGCAGAGATGAGCCAGAGTACGCGAGCTGAGCCAGCAGCAGATGGGGTGTCGAGACTGGATGAGGCCAGCAGGGTTGCTATGTGAGTTGGGATGTGTTCTTGAGCAGTCTGGAACAGTCCTTCTACCACGTCACAACTACTAACCCCGCTGACGGGGATACGAGATTGTCATGACAGCCCTGGTTGATGGCCGACTACATCGGCCTACAATCAAGTCCCCGGCGGCTGCGCGGTAGGTATCCGGATCGGATGAGAGCGTTGCTCCGTGCCATAGTCATGTGCACCGTCTGTGGCGTGTGGAATGCGGCGTCCGTGGCGCCACGCGTCCAGTGAGCTTGTAGACTCGATGTGATACTGCTATAGCTGTTCATGATGTCAGCGTCAGCAGCAACCGCAAAGTGACTGCCGATGATTCATATCATGCAACTTGATCGGCCAAGCCTTCCATGCCCACATATCTTGCGGTGGCGAAAGCCGGTGGGCACAATCTCTCGCGAACGTGATTGCCGGATTCCTTCCTCGTCCTCGACACAAGCTCCGAGAACGGAGATGCTATCAGATGATCCCGGCTGTTCGACAGCGCTGCCGACGTTTGGACAAATCTTCAACACATACTAGTGTTCTAAGAAGCCCCCCGCCTACAGTCTTACTGCACCGCGCAAGTGCAGAGTTGGCGCTCGGCGTCGAATTGGTCGAATTGGGCCAACGATCTTGCAACGTAGATGGATGCTAGCCGAGGTCGATCAAGGTCACAAAGCGGCATTGTCTGGCGTGTGGTCACAGTCAGAGGACCGGGAGTACGTACGCAAGTGATCTGCCATATTGGTCGAGGAGCGAGGTACCCGACAGTGCTGCTGACTCGTCCGCAAACCACCGGAACTGCCGTGGCTCGGTCTCCCAAAGGTCTCCCAAAGGTCCAGGTTTCCTGGAAGAGATCTTGTTCACGGGCGCCGGTGGGAACGCGGAACAGAAGACCGACTACAGGATTCGTGATTCGGGCAATTTGCGTCGCTGTCATTCGCCACAAACACCGTCGACACCGTCGCAGACGACCGATAAACTTCATCTCGTGACTAGCATGTCGATTCTCGGTCACATGATACCAACCCAGGCAAAGTCGGATCTGGTTGTGATGCTCAGAGGCACCCCCACGCGGCCCCACGCAAGCTGGTGCGGAAGATACCTGGCAGGCACCCCCACGCCGCCCCACGCCAGCTGGTGTGGAAGATTCGTCGCGAGTTCAAAATCCTCCTGTTCGCGAGGGAATAAGTCATCCCATCCCATCTCATCACATCATGTCTACAGACAAGGTACACAAGGTTGACGCCGACAAGGGTCATGAGACGCAACATGACGAGTACGCCGACGTAGAGCGCAAGGGCTCGGACGCATCAGAATCACCACACCACCACTCGTCCCGCCCAGATGTGGACGAGGGGTTCGACCCGGCGTTCCTGAAAGCCACTATTCGCAAGGTCGACTGGCGCCTCATCCCAGTTCTAACAGCCATGTACTGCGTGAGCCTCATTGACAGAACGAATCTCTCGCTCGCTCGGCAAGGGAACAACATGCATATGGACAAAGAACTCGGGACCAACATAGGCAACCGCTACTCGATCATCACATTGACGTTCTTTGTCCCGGTGAGTTCTAGCCTGTCACCCATTTTCTCATTTTCTCATTCCCAGTACATCATTTTTGAGATTCCCTCCCAAATCGGTCTCCGCAAGTTTGGTGCACGCTGGTGGCTGGGCTCGGCTACTACCCTGTGGGGCGTCGTTATGAGTATGTCACTGCTGCTGCGGTCGCTCACTTCCAGTCGGCATGGGCTTGGCACAGAACTGGCAAACCCTCGCAGCGCTCCGCGCTATCCTCGGTCTCTTTGAGAGTGCGCTCTTCCCGGGGGCAGCCTTCCTCATCAGTTGCTGGTACCCGCGCAAGGAAATGGCAGTACGCAACTCGTGCTTCTACATCTTCGCTGCGCTCATCGGCTCAGCCTGTTCCCCTCTCGGCTACACATTTACGCTGATGCACGGCCTTGGCGGGTACAGCGGATGGGCGTGG
Source organism: Cutaneotrichosporon cavernicola (assembly GCF_030864355.1). NCBI lineage: Eukaryota > Fungi > Basidiomycota > Tremellomycetes > Trichosporonales > Trichosporonaceae > Cutaneotrichosporon > Cutaneotrichosporon cavernicola. The sequence goes on along the minus strand of NC_083399.1, from coordinate 36,103 downwards.
GTGTTCATCATGTTCGGCATCATTACCGTGATTGTTGGAATCCTCGCCTTCCTGTTCATTGTCGACTTCCCAGACCGCTCAACGTTCATTACGGACGAACAGAAGCAGCTGATCCTCACACGCATCCAGCGAGACCGTGAAGACTCTGTACCCGACCCGGTTACCCTCGCCAAAATTGGCCACCATCTCTGCGACTGGAAAATCTGGCTCTATGGTTACTTCCTCATGTCCACCACCGTCGCGAGTTATTCGCTCGCATACTTCCTCCCCGTCATCCTGGGTACTATGGGCTTCAGCAACGTTGAGACTATGCTCCTGGGTACCCCCACGCACATTTACGCCCTCATTCCTTGTCTCGGCTCGGCATGGGTCGCAGACAAGTACCGCAACATGCGCGCCGCCGTCATCATGTTCAATGCCGTAAGCGTACAATAAAGCCCTGCTGACAAAAGCTCGTCTGCATCATTGGCACGTGTGTCTACAGCCAACTCCCGATTTCGCAGAAGGGTTTGCGCTACTTTGGCGTTTTCCTCGCAGTCGGCGGCTGTAACGCCAACGTGCCCCTCGTCGTCTCGTGGTCGCAGACAGCAATTCGTTCCCAGTCTAAGCGCGCTGTCACCGCCGCGGTCGTCGTTGCATTCGGAGGTATCGGCGGCATCCTCGCCAGCGTCATGTTCATGCAGAAGGAAGCAAAGCGCGGGTACCCCACCGGCGTCTTTTTCACCATTGGAGTAAACGCCGGGACCGTCATCATGGCCTTCCTCCTCTCCGTTTTCTACCGCTACCAGAACCGCCGGGCTGACCGTGGGGAGGTCGTCCTTGAAGGCGCCGATGATTTCCGCTACCAGTCATGAGAGTGTGAGATGATTCTCTGATCAAACAAGTCAAAGCACGAGGTGGTTGGTAGAGGAGTAAGTGGGGTCAAGTCAAAGCAAGAGGTGGTTGGTAGAGGAGGCAAGTGGAGTGTAGCTTTCGGACTCGGTGGAGAGAGAGGGTTGTTGTAGTATTGGTCCGTGGGTTGTAGCAAGAAGCGAGTAATGAAGAAGTAAGAGGACAGAAGGGCAGACGGGCTCAAGAAGTTGGGTTATGACCGTCAGAGAGTTCTTTACACCGGGTGTTCTCTAGCAATAACCCTGAACGAGCTGGATGGCGGGGAAGACGCGGGTGCCGGATATAGTGCAGGGGCTTGGTCAGGAGTGTGATAGCACTGTGCGGTAAGCATAACATGTCGTCTGAGGCGCCACCCACACTGACGTTTCCGATGCGTACTGTGAAAGCCACGCGCTGGCTCAACAGGTTAACGAGACGCATCATTATCAGATGGCGACTTGATTGCTATTGCTGCACTGAGCTGGCCAGCAAGTCGCTCTTTGGTTTACTCTCATCAGTGCCACTCTCCTTGAACTCTGTATCTGTGCCTGACTTTCGCCCATTGAACGGCTGCAACAAACTCACGAGGCCATGGCACCCAAACCCTGCCGAGGTAAACTCAAGCTACATCTCACGTCTGCGCAGGGACGATGGAACAGCGTAGAGGTCTGGCCATGCCTCTGGATCATACCTCTAGCAAGGGTCCGTCCAACGCGCGATGTGACGTGAGATGGTGGAACAAAGGTTCAAGATCAATCTGTATCCGGCGGAGGCCTGGATGGCTACAGTGTCAAACTGAAACGGGGGTTATGGGGAAGCTAGCTGCTGGGCAACAACTGACTACGCGCGTATGTACGGCAAGGGGGTTGGCCTCGGATCGGAATTACGGCAGGTCGCGTTTCGTCCATTGACTCTTCTCCTGGCATTCTGGAACTGTCCTCTTGGCAACCCCTCGAGCCTTACCAACTGACACTGTCGTACCGTAATGCGCAGGGGAAGAGGCGGCCAAGGGGGTGGCCTAACAACCAAGCTTACTACTTTGGCACTATATAAAATCCAGTGCAGTGTACTTTGGGCAATATAAAACCCAGTGCAACACTTGCTTCTCCCCAGCCATCAACAGCAGCAACACTTGCTTCCCCCAGCCATCAACAGCAGCGTAGACCGCTTGCCCTTCTTCATCCCCACGCTCTCTTTCCCTCACTCTCGTTTGTTCAACATGAAGGCCTCGACTATCCTTACCGTTGTTGCGGCCCTTGCAGTGCCGGTCACTGCTGCGCCTCTCACGCGCGACGCCGACCAGGTCGACTGGCGCAACGGCAACAACCCCTTTGGCAAGTGGAACGAGGACGGTTCTTTCGAGTTCACCATGAACTGGAACGATGCCATGAGTCTCTGGCGCACGCGCAGCTCGAGGCCCACCTCTAACCGCCCGGCGCCGAACCCTTCCCCGCCTCAACCTACTTCCCAGCCCCAGCCTGAGCAGCCCAGCCAGCCCTTGCCCAGCCAGCAGCCAGAGCCCAGCCAGCAGCCAGAGCCCAGCCAGCAGCCAGAGTCCAGCCAGCAGCCAACGCTCAGCCCGCAGCCCTTGCCCAGCCAGCAGCCAGAGCCCAGCCAGCAGCCAGAGCCCAGCCAGCAGCCAGAGTCCAGCCAGCAGCCAACGCTCAGCCCGCAGCCCTTGCCCAGCCAGCAGCCCGAGCAATCCTCCTCGCCGACGCCCGCCGTCGACTCGTCGTCAGCCCAGCAGCGCCCCGCAGACGCATCGACCTCGGCTCCGGCCAGTCCTTCCACCACTGATGTGGCCGACAAGGTTGCTGGAGAGCCCAACCTCCCCTTCAGCAACGACCAGACTCTAGTGACTGAGGACCCAACTGCCGCGGACATTGCTGGTACATCGGCACAGGCCAAGGTGGCGCTTGACTACCACAACCAGTGGCGCGCACAGTTCGGCGCCCCAGCTCTGTCCTGGGACTCTGCACTTGCCCAGAAGGCTACCAACGCCATGGGCACTTGCAAATGGGAGCACATTGGTGCCGACAACCTCTCGGCTCGGTGGGGTTCCGGTGATTACGCCAACCACTTTGTTCACGGCCTCATTGACGGCTGGGCCGAGGAGTGGCGCCTCTACGACTGGAACAACCCCGGGTTCTCAGCTGCGACGGGTCACTTCACTGCCATGACCTGGAAAGCGGTTACCAAGGTCGGCTGCGGCTGGAAGCTTGGGTGCAAGGACGCCAGCCCCGGTGGCGGCTCGGAGAATAAGGTCTACTTCTCTTGCGTCTATGACCCTGCTCCAAACATGGGTGGCGGTGACGATGCGACCACGCGCAAGAACTACGAGGAGAATGTTCCCCGCTACATCGGAAACTAGGTCGTGCACCTCGAAGATTTCTCCCTTTCTGTGGTAGCTGTAGTACGGTGCCGCTGGCCGCCTAGCGCGGCGTTTACTTGGTGGTCTACATATACGATCCGTCCTACATTCTTCTGTATGTTGCCAAATGCAGTGCATGGCTTCACCACATGAGTGTGTCCGGATGTGCTGGATGACTGGACAGTTAAGGGAGGCTGGACTCTTGCAGGAATAGGAAGGGTTGTCATCTTCCACAACATAGCATCCCTTTCTGGTAATGTCAACCCCCACCGTACTTGGACCAACAGCCAAACACAACCACCACGGCATAGTACAAGCTTTCAGCTTTCATAGCGCTTTTATTCACGCCGCCCGGACGGCCGCTGCAATTTCACGCATAGCCCACAGTGTGTCCTCGTCATAGCCCCTCTGCCCAATGACCTGGAGGCACAAAGGCGCGCCGGCCTGCAACGATGGATCGTAGCTATCCCAGATCTCCTTCTCCACGGGATTGCGCGGGAAGCAGTACGGGTCATGGGTGTCACCGTCGTCGCAGAAGAGACCGGTAGGGAACACGCCGGCGGGATGATCTGCAAGGTTCCAGTAGGACGTGTACTGAAGTCAGCCTGCTCTGCATAGAACCTCCGCACTCACGTTCCAGTACTTGGCCGTACCGTGGATCGGGGCCGGGGTGGGCCCGACGGGCATGAGCAGGACGTCAATGCCTGAATCAGCCCAATGGGCGGCAAGGCGAGTGCGGAAGTCGTCTCGCTGCGCGCAGAGGGTGAACAGCTCCTCTGTCCCCAGGATACGGCCTGCGTGTCCGCTCTGGTCGATGATCCACTTTGTCAGAGGACGTACCTCCTCGCCGGAATCCGCGAGCGCGTCCATGACCCGCGCCCCTCCGTCCGGCCAGTACAGCCGGCGCGCAATGTCCCAAGCCTGTCGGCTCTGGAACGGCTCAAACGGTACAATGTCGCAGGACCGCCGGAGGCGGTTGAGGGCGATCTCGAGCGCACGTTCCACCGCCTCGACCGGGGCGACGACGCCGTCATCACGCATCACGCCAACGCGGAGCTTGCGCCCCGGGCCCTTGGAAGCCACCCATGGCCGCACCACAAGAGCAGGGTCACGGTGCCACGGCTCTGCCTCACACATGAGCTGCACGTACAGCTCCAGATCCTCTGCAGAGCGCGCAAGTGCACCCTGGGTACGCGGCATGCCGTGCCAGCCTTCGGGATGAATTACACTGACGCCGACGGCTGGTAGACGACCAGACGTCGGCTTGAAGGCATACACGCCATTCGCGGCCGCGGGGCTACGAACGCCGCCACCGACGTCCGTGGCGACACCTAGCGGCGAACCTTTCATGCCCAGCAGAGCACCTTCCCCGGAACCGCCAGTAAGCTCGCGGTTCCAAGGATTCGAAGTCGTTCCAAAGTACCCAACGGTCTCGAGCGCAAGCACCTGCGCCTTGGTCGTCCCTGTCGTCAGCCAAGTCAGCTGTATTAACGCACTGCAGAAGAACACTGCACCAGCCTCGCGCAGGATAGCAATCGCGTGTGCGTCCTCGTCCACCGCCTTGTCCACGAGAGAGAGGAAGCCAGCCGACGCGTTGTGACCACGCACGTCTACATCGTCTGCCACGCTAATGGGCACACCGTGCAGCGGCCCGACAGGTCGTGCTGTGCGCGTGAATTCAATGTCCAGGCGACGCGCGCTGGCCAGCGCCTCATGAGCAAATAGCTCGATGAGACAGTTGGTTGTCTGCTGCGCGACCGCTGCTGCCTTGCAGTATGCCGTGGTGGCGGCCACAGCTGTGAGGCGGCCTGCGGCGATCTCGTCGCGTAGCTGTATGGCCGTCATGTCCACGATTGCCCGCTCCTTGTCGTCCAGAAGATCGTTCATGGCCTTTGTGGCATCGGAGGAGATGGTGACGCGCCATTCCGCGGGAATCCCGGCCTCGCGCCTGGCAAGCACCTCGTCAATGCGGCTCTGGGTGGCGCTGCGAGTCATGGCGGTTGAACGAGAGTTGGCGGATCGTATCATTGTGTCGATCTCGTGGGGTAATATATCTAACAGTAGTGTGCGGATGCTCCCACGCAAATGGATGGTGCCAACATAGGCACAGAGGATGCTAGGCCCAGATAACGGCTGGGTGTCATCTGACCTCGCTCAATTGACACGGAACCTGTCGTTTCCAAATCTCGGCCCCAATTTCCCATACAGAGCTTGCCCTCGATTGGGAGGTGATGTGCAAGGTGGTCTTGGCGTTGTCCAAGGACTGAGGAACGGGGGGGCAATCCAGTCCCGCATTGACGTAGGCGACTGCAACTAGACTACACGCAGGAAGCGCGTCAAGTCGTCCAGCCATCCCGGCCCAGTGTTTATGTGACTGATTAGGTCCAGGCACGATACGATGACTCGGCGCATCGGCTGACGCCGAAGTCAAGGACGTGGCTGCGTTTGCCGCGTTGTCTCATGGAGGTGTGCTGTGGACAACTGGGGATGGCTGTGGATGATCCTCTCCGTCTGGCTCTCTCTTATCTCAAGTTTAGCAGGTGAATCGAGTTCCTCGGCGATTTGCGGACGGCGACCTACAGTGAAACTTGTCGGAACGGATGTCGTTCTCATTCCATTAAACTGTCCGGCCACGCTTATTCGACCACAGCAGTTTGGGTTGTGCGGTCTCTCCTAGATAGGAGGGCGTTGGGACTGGTGATGGTGAGTGACGTGCCGAGGCACAGTCTGTGCAGCAGCCAGCGCTGTCGTTGGGTTCCGAATGGCAAGGATAAACGCTCCATGACTTGGATAGTACGCACGCCCTGGTACATGTCTCCTTGAACGCAGTCACACGACATCTCTGCAGCTCTGCAGGCCAAGTAAGCTGGTTAAGCTCGAGTTGGAGCATCATGCCCTCGGAGTAGTTGACGTAACAGCACGTTGTCAATGTGCCAGCTTTGTATCCTCGCTTTCGACTGAACCACCACCTCATGGAGTTGGTACTGTGTTACGCAGTGCGCCAATTCTATTGGAATCTGAATCTGACTTGGATTGGATGGTTTGCGATCAGGGCTGGCTTGCTTCCAGCGGATCGTTGTGTACGTATGTCCAGTGCCGTGGCTGTCTGTCTGTCTGTTTTGAGAGCAAGTCTCATCGCCAGCGTGGTGATGGTGGGCGAGAGCGTTCGTGTCAAGCTTGGTTGAGCGCTCGGCGCCATGTCTGAGCTGATCTCGGGCATTGGTGCATGTGAGGAATACAGTAGGCCCATCTGCTGCTCTCGAAGGGCAACCGCCATGCACAGCGACCTGATCGACTTGTTTGTGCAGGAGCCCAGCCAGTAATCAAACACTTGGGTGCAAGCGCCGGCGAGCGCTCTCCAGCAGGGAGTAGAAGACCGGGGGCCGCGGGACATGACCCTGCGGCGAGCCGAGAGACGAGTAACAAATGATGCAAGTCAACAACCCTCAGTGATCCGTCCGTCGTCCGTCGGGTCCGTTGGTCATTTCCATCTCAGTTGGTGGCTCGCCTGCTTCGGGTCCGCGGATTGCCAGGACACTGGCAGTGGCGGTAACCTCGCCAGGCCTGCTTACTCGAGCGTTGCCTGTTAATACCAAGACGCCGCTGACATCAGGCCCAGGCCGAGGGCTGCCGAATGTGCCAGATGCCAACCGTGCTACACGTTCAGGCAAACGCGTCCCCCAAGGGCCAAGGGCCAATCAGCCCTCATACAAGACATTTTAGTGCGCGACGAGCTCTATGGGTCGAACCAACTTGCCGTTTACCCCGTCTTGATCCTGATCTGGGTTCGGATTGTCAGACCCGATGACCGAATAAAGTGGTAAACCAGTCACAGAGGTCCTTGATCTCTACCATTACAGAGAGCCCAATGATGAAGCGTGGAATAGTCAGGTTGCGTATAAATGCGAGTGTCATGATACGCTGGTGGCACGGATGGCATGTGAGTGTTCCTGAAGCCTACATCGGCCGATAAAAAAAGACACTGTTTGATATCAATTCTTTGTCTTTGTCCAATAAAGTCGAGTCCATTTGTCATAAAAAGCCTCTGCTGGAGTGGGTGAGCTGTCAACTCTCCCAGCTCGACCCAAGCCTCCCATTCCATTCCGCGGACGCGCAGACGTACCCGATGGTGCTCACTCCACGTCCCGTCCAGTCCAGGACAAGGTCGACCAATATTGTTCGAGCAACCAGCCCGCAACATTTTCCGTTTCCGTAGTCTCACTCTCTCCATCTTACACAACATCATCATCCAGATCACATTGGTCCAACAACACAGCCGCTCGTCATGAGCTTCGCTGCAGCCACGGCGCTCGAACTCAACCTCGCCAGCGCACCGCCCCATTCGTTCCTCGGACTTGGCGGCGCGGCGCCTGCCCACCTCCGCGTGGACGTTCGCGACCTGGAGGACTCGTGGCCCGACCTCGCCGCCTACTTTGCCACCCAACTCCCAAGTTCGAATGGTCTCTACCCCGCTCCAAGTACTGGTTGCAGCGCCGAGGACGCGGCCGATCTCGAGGCTCTCCTCTTCAATGTGTACCGCCGTGTGCACAGCACACTATGCGGCGCAAAACGCTTAGAAGTTGGCGACAGCGTGCTGACGCCGCACGAATATTCCTTTCTTTCCTCGTTTAGCACTCGAGAAGGTCAAGAATTCAAAGACACTCGCGTCTTTAACCTCTACCGTGCGCTCGCGCCGCCGTCCCCCGAGGGCAGTAGACGCATCGACAAGCCAAACTACATTCTCTACGCCGAGGTGACCGACGACGGCGACGTGTGGAGCGTCGGCGAGGGGATGGGCGAGGTCGTGCTCGGTCCGCGACGCGATGACGTCGAACGCTGGCTCGACGCACATGCGTGGAGCAAGGTACGCGATCAAGGGCGAGAGGCCCAAGTCATGGCCGCGCTCTCAGAGCGGCAGCCTGCGCTCAACAAGAGCGTGGCACTGCATGCCAACGGAAAGCGCGTCGTGAGTTGGCCGCAAGCCTTGCAAAGATGATAGCACATGGTGCTAACTCCCAGCCCGAGGGGATCGCGCGCGACATATCCAGCGCCGACAATTATATTTGCGATATCGCGATGGCGACGCGCACTTTCCGCGACTTTATGGCGCGCACTGGCCTCGCACACTCGCTCTTCCACCTGCTTGCTGCCAATGAAATGTGTGGCGCTGTCCTAGCTTGGGCTGTCGTAGGCTACAAGCTTGTGCGCATGTACGTTCTTGGGCCGAGCCGCATCGCGATCGAGGTCACGCCGCCTCGCTCTGCAAACTTTACCGCCACACCGTGAGTATCTTCTCCAGACCCGGGCCCGTTTCGTGATGATCCACAAATCAAGCATAGTTCAATCAGAACACCCATGATCGACATCTAGCATCTTAGTCTTTCGCTCCTATCTGACTCTTTCTCCTCGTTGTTTTGTTTTGTCCCCGGCGACATGGCTAACACAAGACATATCTCACCCCAGGAACGCGAGGGGATAACGTACGCGGCACTCGAGACGACGCGTGCCTTTGAGCGACTCCCACATTCGTTCCTGGAGCCCGACGACCCGTCCGTTTTCCCGCCTGGCCCTCGACTGAATCGCAACACGCTTCAGGCGTTTGCTAATGTTGCCGCTGCCTCGGTGCTACGCCTCGGTGCACTTGACTGCACGGCGGCTCTCCACCCTCTCCCCACGCTGCAGCAGGGCGCCGTTGCCGCGGACATGGCCGCTGTGCTCGCCGAGCTTTCACCCCTGCCTCTCAAACTGTGCCAGTACATTGTCGAGCTTAGCCGGGGAGCAACCCTACTGCATGTGGCTTCGCCACGGCCCCAACTCTGGCCTCTTGAGAAACAAGACTCTGACAGCGGCGAGTGTGAGATGGGTGCTGCGTGCTGCCAGAACTTGCGCGGGGGGGGACTGGGCCTTGGCGGCAGCGGCGTCCAGATGGCCGAACAATCCACCCTCTCGCCCAACGTTGAGGCTGGGAGGAAACGCCCTGCCAGCGACGACGCCACTGAGGGCATCGATCGTGCCGTCGCGCGCGCGAGAACACCTGCCAGCTCGGATGTAAGTGGGGAGCGCCGGTCGCCAATACACATTGATAGCCCTGAGCTGGAGCATCGGCCTCTGGACGAACACGACTTTGACCATATGCCGCCCATTGTACCTGGACAACGTTCCCGTGGAGGAATCGACTGGGACTCGCTGGACGCGGCGATCAACCGCCTTGCTGTCTTTGTTCCTGTCACCCCGAGTGAGATGGACGCACTCGTCGCCGCCCAGATTGAAGAAGACTCTGAGCCTTACTCGGTGCAAGGTTTCTTTGCGTCGTCACCGGAAGCCATGGATATCGAGGATCAGGACAAGGAGGAGGAGGAGGAAGGAACACCCATCCGCACCCTTGCGGATGAGTACGATTCGGAGACGGAATCAGATATTGTAGACTAGTTTATTGTATCCTAAATGTTTAGATATAGTGCATACCGCAAACCCCTCTGTATCGCGCTCCTAGTCATCCATAGGGCTATCGGGCTACTTTTTCTGTCATCGCTATAGGGCTACTTTTGCTTGTCATCGGATAACTTGGGCGGCGGGTTGGCAGCGGGTGCCGGAACAGCAGGCAGTGGCTCCATCTCGAGATCAACCTCCTCCGTGACGTCCCAGTTGAGTGAGGTCTTCAAACGCAGCGCGACGTGGGTGAGAATCAGGAGAACGGGGACCTCAACGAGAGGCCCGATAGTCGCCGCGAGCGCCTGGTCCGAGTCAACGCCGTACACAGCGACGCACACGGCGATGGCGAGCTCAAAATTGTTGCTAGCCGCCGTAAAGGCCTGCACTACGGCTGTCTCGTACGAATACCCCTTGGCGGCGCCGCGCTTGTGGTTGAGATAGAAGCAGAGGGCAAACGTGCCCACCCACATGAGCACAAAGTAAAGGGTGAGGGGAACAAAGGTGCGGAAGACGAGGCCGATGTTGTCGAGGATGCGGGTCGCTTGCTCGGCACAGATGACGATAATGGTGTAGAGAAGGCCGATGAGAGAGAGCGGGCCGAACCACGGGAGGAATACGCCCTCGAAGCGCTTCTTGCCGAGCAGACCCATCATGACAAAACGCGTGACTACTCCCGCAGCAAGCGGGATCCCGAGGTAGATGAGCACGGCAATGGCGGTCTTGCCATACTCGAGGCGGAGGGCGTCTTCCTTGGAGATGATGTTGACAAAGAAGAGGCTCATCGGCGAGTAGAGGGCGATTTGGAGAACACTGTTCACGATGACGAGGATGGCGCAGTAGTTAATGTCGCCGCGAGCGAGGTGGTTCCAGATCATCACCATGGCAATGCAGCGGGCCAGACCAACCATGATAACACCGGTACGGTAAGTCGGCTGGTCGGGAAGAGTGGCCCACGCGAGGCCCAGCATGAGCTTGCGTCAATGCCCATCAGGAGGATAGGTGGACTCACGAACGGTGCAATTAGCCAATTGAGAACAAGGGAAATAGCAAGGTGCTTCCAGATATGCGACGTGGCGAAAATATACCTAAAGCGCTCGTACTGCACCTTGGTGAGGATGGGCCACATCATGACAAGGAGACCGACAACGATGGCTGTGGTCAATATTGGGGTGAGTGATCACGTACGGATGGAGACACCATCCAGCGTCGCGCCGGAGAGGATGGCTTTGGTGTTGGGGACAAATTTGCCTGTCGTCAGTTTTGCACCACTGTACCCCGAATGCTTACCAATCACGACACCGATCACCATGGCGACCAAAATGAGCACCGACAACAGGCGGTCGAGCCAGGAAAGGCCTTTGAACAGCTGCTGCGTGGTCACCCGGCGCTGAGGGAAGTAATCCTGCTCATCTACTTGGGTTCCCTCATTATCAGATGCAGGGGCGGGACGACGGCGCTCGAGAACGCTCATGATGAGTAGATGTAGAATGTAGAATGTAGAAATGTAGAGAAAGAACGAAGGTGCTAGGCGGATCAACATTTCTCCACCCATTTTCGGAATGGGGTTGCTCCGGAATCATGTTTGGCAAAAGCTTCAATAGGGATTTGCCAACGGGATCAAAAGCCACGTGGAAGTGTCACATGATGCAATCGCGGATGGCCGATGATTATCAACCTCAGTCCGCCCCAACTCTCCACCCCCCCCGGGCCCCTTAAAAGGCCCCGCAACTCGTCACTTCACGTCCCACTCTCTCCCCTCTCCCACTCTCTCCCCTCTCACACTCTGTCTTCGTTCCCATGTCGTGCTGCGCTCCCAACACCTCCCGCGTCCCGGCTAACGGTGACCCCGCCACTCGCGACCTTGTCCGCGAAAAGTACGCAACCGCCGTCACGTCGGTCACTGGTGGTGCCGGCGCCTCGTGCTGCGGCTCCAAGGCTACCGCTCTCTCGGGATCGGACCCTATCACTCGCAACCTGTACAGCTCTGACGAGACGAGCGACCTTCCCCCCGATGCAGTCCTCGCGTCCTTTGGCTGCGGTAACCCAACGGCCCTAGCATCGCTCTCTCCGGGTGAGACGGTTCTCGATCTCGGTTCCGGAGGCGGAATCGATGTGCTCCTCAGCGCAAAGCGCGTCGGGCCGACAGGCAAGGCTATTGGACTGGACATGACCCCCGAAATGCTCGCGTTGGCGCGCAAGAACGCCGAGACCGCGGGCGCCAAGAACGTCGAGTTCCTCCAAGGCAACATTGAGAACATTCCGCTCGAGGACAACAGCGTCGACGTCATCATTTCAAACTGTGTCATCAACCTCTCCCCCGACAAGGACGCGGTGCTGGCGGAAGCCGCTCGTGTCCTCCGCCCGGGTGGTCGGTTCGCCGTTTCGGACATTGTTCTCACTCGCCCTCTCCCTTCCGCCACCCAGAAGAACCTAGAGCTCTGGGCCGGTTGCGTGGCGGGCGCACTCACAGAGACAGAGTACATGGCCAAGCTTAAGGCGGCTGGATTCGAGACCGCCAGCATTGAACCCACGCGCGTGTATACTCGCGAGGACGCCGAGGCGATCGCCAGCGGTGCTACCCCCGAGGACGCCCAGGCCCAGCTCGCCGCCATTGACGGCGCAATGATGAGCGCGTTCATCCGCGCCACCAAGCCCAAGGCGTAGAGCGAGTCATAAATCTAGGCGGAACTGCCATCAGTTGTACCCCATGCAAGAATGTGTGAGCCTCAGACCTGAATCAGCGCATAAATGACAACGAAGGCTACGTCAGAGTCGTATTGCTCAGTTGAAAAGCTCTTGGCACTGGTCCGTCAGTCTCGAGGCAGAGCCCAGCATCTCTCGGCTGAGCTGGGTCTGACAAAGTCAACCGCCGCAGGGCAAGTGATGAGTGCATATTATGTTACACCTCCCGTGCGCCCTCGTAAAGCGCCTTTACCCGGGGGAAGCGCAGGCTCTTGCCTTCACGTCCGGGCACCTCACTCTCACCAAAGTACTCGACCGTCATGGTCTTACCCACAATGTTCTCTCGCCGCCGAAACTGCAGCCGCTGCATCGTTGTGAAACCCGAGCCCACAGCCACGCGGTGGCCCTTATGCTCGATGATGACAGCAGCAAGCGCTTCGTACTCGCCGTACGCACCGTTCACCGACAGGCGCTGAACAGAAGTTTCAATGTCGACGACCTCGTACTCAGCGTCCTGCCACTGCTTGTACTTGAGCACGTCCGAACTGCTGTCAGCCTCCTTCAGGTAACGTTTGGCAGCTCTTGTCGTAGCTCACCTTCGGGAACCCTTGTACTTGGTGTCCTTTCGCAAAACCAGGCCTTCCCATCCCTCGCGCGCCGCACGTTCGACCATCTCACCCAGCTGCTCGGGACTCTCAATTCTCCGTTGGAGAAGGGGACGGACGAGACCCCTCTTCTCCTGGTCGCGTGAGAGCCAGTTTCCGAGCTCCTGGACGTGCCGCTGCCGATCCACAAAGTTCTGCCTCTCGGCCGTGGATGCTCCGGCAAAGTCGGACCAGAGGAGCACGTCAAACAAAAAGTACGCAGGGAACCGGACCGCATCGTACTTTTTCTTCACCTGGGATACGGTGGCACGAAAGTCCTCCGTCAGCCCGTTGTCCTCCCACAGAGGGCCAGCAGTGCCGTGGTCGACTTTTACTGCCTCGTCTTTTGTGAGGGGTCGCATGACGCACACCTCGCCGTCGAGGACTAACCGCCGACGCCCGTCGTTGGCAACAACGGCACTGTCGCTGAGCACCAGCTCCCTCAAGCCCGGGAAGCCCCGAATGTTGTCCCGGATGTCTTTCCCGAGATTCTCCAGTGACGTAAAGTCCTTCCCCGAGCGAGAGCGGAAGCGCACATCGACGAGCCATGGCTCGCCGGCCCGCGGAACAAGAAAGTCAAGGTACGTGATGCAGCGCACTCCGTCAAGCTTGCGCGATACGTACCATTCCCCACCGTCAAAGATCTTAGTAAAGGGCGGTTCCGTGCTCTGGCCGAGAGCGACGCTGAATGGCTTGGGGCCGCCGACGATGGGCAGCTCCTCTCGCGAGATGCGATCCAAGTACACGCCGCCGTCTTCCCCCTCCGGTAAGGATTCAGGTTCCGGTTTCTGGGCTCCCCTTGAACTCCCAGCGGCCCGCGCTTTGGCCTTTGCTCGGGCAGATCGTGACTGGTCTGCTCCAGAGTTCCACTTAATTTGGGATAGTAGGGCGTATCCCAGACCACAGTTGAGACGGCGGGTCAGCAGACGGCCGAACACGATGTAATCGGGGTTCTGCAGGTCCTTCTCATTCTCCATGATCCCGTGGTGAAGGAGAAACTGGGCAACTGCCGCACGCGCAGAGTGGCCAGTGAGTTGGCGCTCCGACAGTGCACGGAACAGAGACAACAAGTTGGGCATTGGCTTGGCCTTTTTCCGCTGCCGCGTCCTCTTCGCGTACGCGTCCGTCTGGAGGTACTTTTCAAATCCCGCGACCGTAACATCGAAATTGGAGACGCCTTGCGTATCAAGGACGCTAGAGTTAGCGAGGGATGCGTACGAGTAAGGGGAATGGGAGATGAACAGGGAGAGAGAGAGAGAGAGAGAGAGAGAGGTTGAAACAGGGACCGGCGACATACTATTTGAGCAGCTCCTTCAAGTCGGGGAACTCGGTCACAACAGCCTTTTTGCTAACGCTGCTGCTCTCCTGTCCGACACGCTCCATCATCATTCCGGCACGTCGGATCTGTTCGCGTACTGCCGCACTCGTTGCGTCATCGTCCTTGTCCACAAGTGCGGTTTCAGCCTTATGCGCACTGTCGAGTTGGTCCGCTGCCACAGTGGTCTTTTGTCGGGCGAGGGCTGGGGTGTCGTTAGGAAGTGGAAATGCTAATGGTGTGGCGGGTCGCAGGGTAGGGAGGCGGGAGCGTGCAATGGAACCGAGTGGTGGATGAGTGCCGAGCAGCCCGCGCATGCGCGTAGCCGTTCGAAGCATTGTACCCGAGTTGTAGATTGAAGATGATGGATGAAGATGTGTAATGAGTATCAACAACCAAGTCAAGTTGGCGTCATCCCAGCTTTTTCTTTCGGGGCTCCAGGATTTTCTCCCGTTAAAACGCCCAACTCAGATACAGATGCCGATAACGAGCAAAGCCATCTATCCAACGAGCACACCCCCTAAGCTCCTCAATGCTCAAAGCTGTACAATGCCCACCAATATGCATACACCTTACTTCTCCTTGTACTCGACCGGCGAGTTGAGGCCGACCCGCCGCGCAGTCGCCTTGACGCGCTCCTCCTGGGTCATCCCGTGCGTTGGGTTGTACCGCTTCAGCAGTTCCTGTCGTCAGATGCTATGCTAAGAGCCGCAGCAAGCCAAGCGCAGAGAGGGATATGAGGGGCGTGGGCAAACGAATACGGTAATGGCCGACGATGAGACTTTAGCTCAATTGCAACGAAGCGCAAGTTGCTGTCCTCGTCTCTCCCATCTCATGCCGATAGGCATTTGTTTTCATAGCCCGCTCTCCTCCGTGCCTTCGGCTCCAGTACACTGGCCACACGTACCCCGTATGTCCTGTTCGCGCGGAGAAAGTCGCGCGTCTCGACCATAGCGCGCTCCACGGCCTTTGGCTCTCCGCCCTCGATGAGTTTGCGAATCTGCGTTCCCACGTCGGGGTTGCGAGTCGCTCGCGGGGCGTTGGACTGATGTCAGCGTCAGTCTCCCTTCAATTTCCCAAGCCTGGGCACAGCGCACAGTGCAGCCCGAGTCCAGTTTCCCATCTGCCTTCTTGTCTCCACTTCCTTCTCTCCCTCTCTCTCTCTCTCTCTCTCTCTCTCTCTCTCTCTCTCTCTCACTCATTGCCTCCCCTTCGCATGTCACAGAACTGTGTAGGCGTAGTACTCACCGAGAGGCGGAGTTCGCGGAGGACTGAGCGATAGAGATGCTTTCCGGTCGACATTGTTGATTATACAGAATCGAATCACTTTGGGTGTTCCAACTGCAACCATAACCAGGTCAACATTTTGATTCCGCAATCTGTGATTGTGACGTCGATCATGGATGAAGCCGTGATTAACCACTTGCTTCACCATCTCACTCTCCCTCTCCCTCACTCTCCCACTCCCCCCCGTCGCCCACCATTCCTCCCTCACCTACAAGGACAATGCAGCCGTGGAACGCCGGCCGCTCAAAGGTGCAGATCAAACTCTCGATCCAGCGTCTACGCACTCTGCAGGAGAAGAAGCTTGCCCTCGCCAAGAAGGCACGGCGCGACATTGCTGACTTGGTCGCCAAGAGTAGGACCGAAACGGCAAAGCTTCGGGTCGAGGGACTCATCCAGGACGACATCTATGTCGAGCTCCTCGAGTTGTTGGAGGTGGGTCCCGGCGCTGTCGAAACGAGCTAGTGGGCAGGGGGGAGACAGGGAATGAGCCATCCGTGCTCTCACCTGGCGTTTGACCGCAGCTGAACGCAGCTCTATTCCGAGACGCTGCAAGCGCGCTTTGGCCTGCTGGATCAGAGCATGTGAGTCTCCGGACATACCTAGTTGACGCCAGCGGGGAGAATCCCGATCCGTCCATCGCCGATGCGGTTTGCGCGATCGTTTACGCTGCCCCACGCACCGAGCTCAAGGAGTTGCACGTCCTTCGTGAGATCCTGATGCACAAGGTGGGTCTCCGCTCTGGATCCTCTCACGCCAGTTTGGCCGCAACTTTTCTCTCTCTCTCCAGCCTTCCGACCCGCCCCCTGCCTGCGTACCACCCCGTATTCTCTCCAAGCTCGCCATCTACACCCCTCCATCTGAACTCGTCGATGCGTATCTCTCCGAGATAGCCCGGGGTTATGGCGTCGCCTATGCTCCACTGAGCAAAGAGGATATCCCTCCTCTGGAGGACGATGATGATGACGGGAACGGGAGTGGGAGCGGAGGAGAAGGCCAGAAGGACGAGGGCCTCAAGGTCGAGGGTACGGAAGAGCGGACGCCGGCCCCTGCAATTGCTGAGAAGAGTGCCGCGCCCCGCGGGCCTGTGGTTGTCAAGAAGCCCACGCCCGAGGACGAGCTCGCGGCACGCTTTGAGCGCCTCAAGTCTCATCGCTAGTTGTATATGCATTCCATTATTCCCAGGTTTACGCCTCTTCATCTTCACCCTCGATGCGGTCGGCCGCCACCCCATTCTCCCACACCACCCTGCGTGTTCCCTTGGAAACGTGTACAGCCTTGCGCCAGAACTCCTTGTGTACGACACCGTGCTCGTCGCCCGGGGTCAGGATGACACCGTTCGCGGCCGCGTAAACGGGAATGTTTGACGCAAGGAGTTTCGGGAGGTCGAGGAAGATGAGAAGAGTCGAGTTGTTGCGCGGTGTTATGGGTCCAGTGAGCGCGGGCGCGAGGTGAACATGCTGCCGGTTCATGCGCGAGAGGCCCTTGTCCACTGCATGTCAGTGCTATGTTTCCCATCTCCTATCCGATCTAGCGTCCATCTTTCTCAACGCCTTTTCCCCTCCAAAGCGCTAGACCCGCGTGCCCGACCCTCCTTGCTTTACCAGCCCGATCGTACTCACTGAGCGCCTCCCACAACTCCCACCGTGTGCCATGGACCATAGCCCCTGCCCGCTCCTTCCCCTCCACATCCGCACGCAGAGACTCAAGGTGCCCAGTTCCTTCCAGCTTGATGCTGTGCCCTTGCACAGCGCGAATGTACCAATGACCAGTGTGTCCAGTGTCAGAGTCGGCCACGCCGCCACCCTCGGGGCAGTCGAAAGAGCTCTCCGGAGGCGGGAGGTTGACGAACGCTCTCTCTGTCCATTCTTCCTCCTCCTTCTTCTCCTCCGAGACCCCCACAGTCACGTCGTCGACAGGTGTTGCACTCCCTGAGTCGGGTGTCCCCGAGTCAGGCGTCGCCTTTGGCCCGTACCCAGGGGGCGGGGGACGCTTCTTGCGCGCAGGTTGAACGTGCTTCTTCTTCGGCTTGGGGGCACTAGGGTCGTACCCGAACACAAGCTCGAAACGCTTCTTGGCGTTCTCGTCAACGAGGCGGAACACGGCCTCGGTGTCAATCTTGAGGTTTTTGAGTTTCGGGCGAGCAATCTGTGAGTGAGCGGCGGATCTGAGCGCGGTTCAAGCAACACGACGGAGTGAACATATTGCCTTGGATGTAGCGGTAAACCATGGTAAAGCCCGTACATGGGACAGTGGGTAGCAGGCTATAGTAGAGGTAGGTGGCAACTCACGACATCATCCAGACGGACCAGGCCATCTGATCGAATGTGGAGGCCCTCCTTTTCCGCACCGTGGCGAAGGATGTAAGACAGCGTCTTGGACGCTGCAACGTCGGGGCTGTCGGCAGGGCGGGGCATCCTGTGATGGCGTGAGAGAGAAAGCGTGCGTGTAAATGAGAATGAGCGAAGGAGAAAAGGAAAGAGCATGTGACAACGCAGTTCGAGTCAGGAAAGGGAATGTTTAAACTTGAGCCAGTCATTAATCATAGGAATGCGGGGCTCCGGGATGAGAATGACGCAAACGACATAAACCGCCACTACTCCACAACGCAATGGCAGCGACAATTCCCTCTACCTTGGTGTGTCGGTGTCCGTACGTGCCCTCCCTCTGAAGTGCCCTTCAACGTGAATGTTTGACTTGCTCCTGTCTTGCAATCCTCTAGCTCAAGCACCGTTACGCCCCGTAGGCATCCCTCTCATCCAGCGCGCGCGGGCGGACGCCGACACGGACGAAACCTATGACTTCCCCCATGCACTCTGACATGGCGGTCGTGTGGCGAAATGGCATCGCGTCTGACTACGACGGGTACATCAGTACAAACAGTACATCAGGAGATTGCGGGTTCGACCCCCGTCATGACCTGGCCGCGATCAGCGAGCATATGCTCGGACTGACCTTTTGATGGGAGAGGTGGCCAAGGTGAGGGAGGTGTTGCCAGGAAGTGGCGACACTGTCATGTCAGCGTTTGCTCGAGACGTGTGGGTCATGAGCAAACGCTGACATGACAGAGATCTTCCGGCCAACTCTTCTCGTGCCTAGAAAGTCAACTTCTGAATGCATCGCACAGGCTTGAACGCGAGGACTATAGACGTTGCAAGCGATGAGGTACAAGGTATCTGGGTGGCCGCATCGTTTGGGAGCCTTCATTGTCTCACAATGACTGAGGTGTGGCGTTCGGACCCGCTGGGTAGTCGCGCTTGCCATCGCCATGGTCGGCAAAGCGAGGCGTCTCACGAGGGTACACAGGCTGCTGGGAGTCAAACTGCCACCCTCCAAACTGGGTGCGTTGGTAATCGGCGAATGCCTGCTGCAGTTCAGCCTGGGTGTTCATGACAAAGGGTCCCCGCTGGGCAACAGGCTCGCCGATCGGCTTGCCTTGGATGACAATCACACGGGCGGGCTTGGGTCCGTTTGTGACAGTAACCCGCTCCGTATCCTCCTGACGCACGCCCTCGCCCGACTCGACCCACTGGCCCCCAATGTTGATCTTGACGCTGGGGTTACCATTGGCGCCATCGTCGTCGTGGACGTAGAACGCCCTCTCCGTTTCGGCAAAGTTCTTGGCGGGTACCTTGATGGAGGCATGGGGCTCGAGCTGGATAACCCAGACCGCGACGTCGTTGTTCGGGTCGGCAGCGTACGAGTTCTTGGGAGGACGAAGCGGTTCGACGTTGTCCCACTTGCCAGCGACAATGGTCGCTTTGGCACACCCATGTGTGTTCTCCTTTTTAACCACGGGCGTCTTCTCATCCCAGAACATGACAAACTCTGGAGGTACGAGTTTGCTCTTGGCTGGCAAGTTGAGCCAGAGTTGGTACAGGGTGAGTCTGTTGCCCTTGTCGGTGTGTACGAGCGGGAACATTTCCGAGTGGCTCACGCCGCGTCCTGCCGTCACCCACTGTGTGTCGCCCTTGCTGTAACGGGCTCCGGCGCCGGTCGAGTCGGCGTGGTCAATATAGCCAGACGTGACGATGGAGACTGTCTCAAAGCCACGGTGTGGGTGGGCAGGGAAGCCTGGGATGTGGTCGCCGTGGTACATGCTCCAGCCAGAGGGGTTGTTCATATCCATGCCAATATCGCGACCGGCGAGCGAGGCGTTGGGCGACATGTCAAGCTTGCCCTCGGGGTACTTGTCGACGTCTGATATGAGCAAGGTGGGACAACAAAGGACTTACGGTAGACACCAAAGATCCAAGGGCCTACGCCTTGCCAAGGGCGTGACAGCTTGAACGACGAGCTGAGCTGGACCATGGCTGAAAGTGTTGGTCTTATGATGACTAAGCAGGATAGGAGTGAGGTGGTTCAGTGAGTGAGGTAATTGTGGTTGTTCTGAGGTCGACTGCGTTGACCTTGAATGCTTTTATAGTCCTATCAAAGATGAGGTAACGTAACCTTCGGTGATGAGCTGATAAGACCAGTGATGTTAGAGATGAGACTAGTGAGTCATCCCTGTGAAGCCTGCGAGGACTATGGGCTGCTTTAGTCAGGTCAAATGAGGTCATTTACCTTCTGTACGTGATTATAGTGGGTTAACCGAAATAGAATATAGTTTCTGAAACTCATCAGTATACAACATTTGGTTCCGTAAACGAACTTATCAAACCACGTGGCTGGGAAGTTCTTTGTTTGTAACCCCCAACTAGTGACATTGGAGAGAGATCCCAATAGAGTGTGGTTGCTCTTTGAGAGAAGTGACGAGTGACATTCTTCCTCACCTTCCTCACCTTTCCTCCTTACTCCATCCTTCATCCTCCATCCATCCACTACTTTCCTCTTCATCTCGTCACAAAATGGAGGACGACGACGCATTCCTCTACGGCGATTCAACTGGACCGCTCCAAGCCCCTCCTGAAACAACTACATCTGTTCAGGAAAGTGAGTTTCTGATCTCTTGTGTTCTGGTAGCTCATCGACTAACATACAGGTGGAGCAACAGCTTCCAACAACATCAGCGCCTCTATGGCTGCGTGAGCAATAGTTGCGTCCTACCTGACCCTAGCTCGTTGGCCGCGTATGGCATCGATCCTTCCACTGCAGTCGCTGAAGAAGCACCGGAGGATGGAGGAGTGGAGGAGAGCGACGGGGACGATGACGACTCGGACTCTGACGACGACGTCAAGCTTGTGTTCAACGCGGGTGCCCAGCGGCTGGACTTGCGGTACGTCTCGGCGAATGTGTCTCTTTAACCCATGCTGACCTGCAGCAAACCCCAACAACAGACATCCAATGTCATTGGCATTGGCAAATGGGCTCACACCGCTACGTCGATCGCGCCGCCTGCCGCGTCTCCTACCGTGAACAAGACGGTGTCTAAGCGTGAGTCTCATCAGCCAGGCTCTTGGTTGACGCCAGCATCAGCAGCTCCGGATGCGCTGACCGACTACAACCCTGCTCCTCGCCCTGGGGCACCTACGTCAACCTCCGCCGCCGGGACAAACCTGCATGGCCACACCGCTCTGTCGTCGGCGACTGCGCAACCGAGCGACATGCATTCCCACCCCCATGTCACAGTTGGCGGGCAACCCACCCATGCAGCACTCCCGCACTCCTCCCTCCCTCCTCAGCTGGCCCCTAGTTCCGACTTCAAGGTGGATCCCACCAACCCCACGGGCGTCATTCCCAGCACTGGTACGAGCGTGTACGACATTGATGTCGCACAGTTTGAAGGCTCGGGGCAGATGTGGCGCCGGCCAGGGAGTGACATCTCGGACTGGTTCAACTACGGGTTCGACGAGGTCACGTATCCGCGGTTCCTCAAGTTCCGGCAGGAGATGGAGCAGGGACGAGCGGCGCTTGTGAGTATGACGATCCGAACGACGGCTGACAGCTGGCTCAGTTGGGCCCGATGGCGCCAATCACGCCCGAGATTGCGCAGAACCTGCATGTCCCCTTGCCACCGCAGATGCAGCAGATGCCGCCCCAAATGCAGCAGCAAATGCAGCATATGCAACAAATGCAGCAGATGGCGACATTGCAGGAGATGATGCGGATGCAGGGCATGGACCCTGCGGCCATGTTCGGCATGCAGCAAGGCATGGGCGGCGACATGCCGGGGATGGGTGAGTTTTCTTAACCAGTTGGCAGCTGATATCCAGGCAATGGTGTCCAGCAGCAAGAAGACGAGGTCGCCAGCGAGGGGCAGCCAGAGCAGCCTTCGCAGACTCAACCAAGCTTCCCGATTCTCGGCGGCAACACACCCGTGAGCGGGATGGTACCGAACCGGGGAGGTGCGGCTATGCGCGGTCGAGGAGGTAGTGAGTCACTTTGGGTAGACAAGAGATTGGAAGCTGACAGCAGTCCCCGTTGGTCCTCGTGGAGTTGTCCCAGCTGCGCCTAAGAGCTCCAAGGGCCGTTTCAAGGACAAGGACCGCGTAACAGAGTCGAATGCCGCCGCGGCTGCGGCCTCGCTCGACTACGGCGACTCGGGGCCCCCAAGTCGAGACCGCAGCCGCTCTCGCTCTGGCTCTCCTTACCGCCAGAGCAGTTCGAGGTACGACGATGCTGCGCCACGAGAACGGGAGCGAGACCATCGTGACTCGCGCTCGCAGAGCCGGTATGACGAGGAGGGTGAATACGAGGATCGCGGCGAGCGCAGCGAGCGCAGCGACCGGGACCGATATGGAGAGCGTGACCGGTACGGAGGACGCGAGCGATATGGCGAGCGGGACCGGTATGGAGAGCGCGAACGGCGTCGGAGTCCCAGGAGGTACGCCGAGGACGAGGAGGGAGTGTGGGAGAGCGGAGAGGAGGAGCGGCGGAGAAAGCGCTCGCGCAGCCCTGAAGAGGAGCGGCGGTCGACGCGTTCGAGCAAACGCCGGTTGTAGGTGCGTAGGGCAAGCGACGGTGATAGAGTATGGGAGATGTTGCATTATCCGTTTCGGTTGGTGGTGGATCACATGGAGGGACAAGGAGATGACAGGCGACACTCAGGGCTCATGAGGGCCACACAGCCAGCACAAGGGCCAGCCAGCACCAGGAGCCAAAAGATTGCTCGCACGCTGAGTCGAACAGCGGTTAGCTCAGATGGGAAACTCGATCCACAACGAACTGTGATAACCACCTACACTATACGAGCTCACAGAAATGGTACAATCAACCGGGACAAGAAACGTGGCGGCCCTTCAAACGGATACTGTCGCGAACTCTGTACAACAGGAATCAATACCAAGGACGGATGGAATCTCCTGGGGACTGAAAGCCCGTCTGGGGCAATGATTGGCCAGATCGATGCAGATGCTTAACGCTGGCATTCATCCATCCTCCTTTAACGCTCGCATTCATCCATTCTCCTTCTGGCAGCGTGCGATTCCGCGATATGGGCGAGCCCCTATCTCTCTCATCCTGGTAGTTGCCGTCCGTCTAGCTCAGTGGGAGAGCGTTCGCTTTACACGCGAAAGGCCGTGAGTTCGAAACTCACGATGGACACTGTGTTGGGAGCAGGCGGCTCCTCTTTTGGCCACGGAACTGAGCTGGCCTCAAGGAACTGGCCTCAACGAACTGAGCTGCTTGGACTAGGAACTGGCTGCTTGGACTAGGAACTGAAATGCGTGGACTAGGAACTGAGCTGCTGGGACTCAGGAACTGCTTCGGGACTGTATTCCCCACAACATGCATTCTCGAGTGTCCGCGTCATTGTTCGTTTATTGTTCAGTGTCCGCGTCATTATTCATGATTCAGTGTCCTGCCACCTTTGCAGTCTAGGCTGTGATTTTGTTGTTGACAAGCCACTGCTGGTTTTGGTTTCCTGTCATTAGCACGGTCGCACACATGCTTACCGCGGTAGCACTGCCACTGTTGGACGGGGGTGCCTTGGGCCGTGTTCCCGTCCTTGAGGTCAAGACACACGTCTGGGTTAGCCTCGCTTGGGTTAGACTCACTGGTGCTCTTGAGCTTGATGGTGCCGTGGTCGTACTGGACCCAAACGCCGTTAACTGGGCGAGAAGTGTCGCCGGTGGGCTTGGCGTCCTTATGCGGAGGGCAATGATAGAGTATTGCCGGCTTGCCATTAGTGCGGTCCACGGTGGGATTGTCCGGTTGCACTTGGGTTAGTTCTTTACTGGTCACACTCACCGGCGTCGGTTACAACACAATACTTTTCCTTGTTGCCTTGTGCGCTCGTGCCTCGGAATTCCAGTACGGTGTCACCGTACGCAGTTCTGAACTGCTGGTTCTCGGCTCCGGTACAGTTGTGGCTTGTGTCAGTGGAGAAGGGTTGGTTCTCACATGTACATGCGTGCACCTAGGTACTGTCCTTGGCCCTGCCTGAAAGCCGTGAGGCACATGTGGGGTGCCGACCGGGGATGAATGTACATTGGGATGGGACGAGATGAGCGTTCTTCCAGAGTGGGGGCGGGGGCTGCGAGGGCGACCGCGAGATAGAGTACAAGGGCAGAGATGATAGCGAGCATGGCTGAGAGTGAGAGGGGGAGGGGGAAGACTATGGGGGTGTTAGGTTACAGTATATGTCCACCATCCGAGTGACGGACCGAGCATAACGTGTGCCAAGCACTCGTTGATCCGACGGCGTCGTGGAACGGCCACTTTCAAGCAAGTAGAAGCGTAAAAGCACTGCATGCCGCGGTTGGATCTCTTGGCGTTCATTCATCAAAGTCAATTACTGTAATCCGACGGATACGAGAGGAATGCAGCCTACACATTGCATTGTCCATTCATTGTCCTACGTCACCATTCAGACTACTCGCCAACAACGTCAAACAGCCACTCCTGGCCGACGCCGCCATCACAGCGCGACTGGTGCACGGCGCCACCGCTGCCGTCCAGGCAAACATCCGTTCCCCAAAGGCGGAGGTGCGTGTAGTCGCTACGGTCCCAGTAACCGTTCACCGGCGTCGTCATGTTCTCGCCCACGTTGGGGCCCGCGGGGCAAGGGAGGAGTAGGGCAGGGCGCCCGGCCTTGAGCTTGGGCTTCTTGTCAGGCTTGCCGGGCGCTTCATCAGCATCCTTACGCCCAGTTGCACTTACTTCCACTGCTGTCGATGCACAGCTCGGGATGGGCCAGGAACTTGACTGTGGTGGTGGGCCAGTTAACGCGGAACCGCTGGTCGGCAGAGGCAACGCATGGCCGGCTTCCATCAGTGAACCGTGGAGCCAAGGTAGGACGTCATAGCCCCGGGGAAGAGTGTAATGACGAAATGAGACGAGGCGATACTCACACAACCAGCTGCGTGCCCTCGTAGCCTTTGGTACCGGGAACGGCAGTGATGCACTGGTCGGGAGCGTTGGCAGGGTGGATGTAGCGGTAAGGGGGAGCGGACGCGCGGGCGTCCAGCTCGACGGGAGCGGCAGCGCCAAGGACAGCCAGGATAGCGAGGGAGAAGGAGAGGAGCATGTTGGGTTTGATTGATGGAGAGAGGGATGCGAGAGAGAGAGGATAGCGGGTAGAGATGGTTGGGGTGGGGTATTTATGGCTGCGGATGGTCGACTCGCGAGGAAGGGCATGAGAATGTCAGAACCTTCGGCAAACAAATGCCTTCGAGCGGTGCAACTTCTCATTCCAAAGGAATCAGTGGATCCGTCGGGCGTCTTGCTCAAGATCGCGTGCATTTTCTTTACGTGTTGACGAATAGACATACATAATTCAAGGTCGTACAGTCCTCAACTCCCTCCTACCAGTACATCGCCCTCGCAACCTTGGGGCAGAAGAACACTTGCACCTGGTTCTTCCGCGCGTCGTCCGAAACCATCCACGTCCCGTTCGCGCTCATCCTCATGATCCGTCCATCGCCGTCGCCACCGCCGTCGCCGTTGCCATACGCCTCCCAGAACGTCGACAGCGCCGCGTTGCCCTGGCCCTTCTTGTCTTGGCCATTCGGGTTCAGGTAATACGCAAAGTTGATCCTGCCGTCAGCTGTTGACCCCGATCTCTCCAAACCCAGCGCCCACTCCCAGGCGCCCACTCCCAGACCCCACTCCCAGGCGCCCACCCCAGCCGACGCACCAGTAGTTCAACACCTTCTGCGCCAAGTCAAGATCCCCCGGCCCATGCGTCGTCGTAGTCACCCCACCCATGATGTACGCCACGTCGTCCCCATGCGTATACCCCAGATACGCGGGGTGGATCGCACTCTCACGAGGCCCTGCCGCAAACACGTAACCCCATGCCTTTCGGTTTGCGCTGAGCATTGCACGGCTGCGGCTGGTCCACTGCCCGTCCGTGAGAATCGCTGCCACTTGCTTGTACTGGGTTGGGAGGCCAAAGGTCTTATTCCCGCTGCCGAAGGGAGCGCCAAGCACCTGGTCGTCCGGGTACGCCTGCAGGATCCTTTGCTGCGAGTTGGACGACAGAGCCCAGGATGCGGCGAGGTAGTCGGATGCCGACATGAGCGAGATGTCAGGAGCCGGGTTCGTCGAGTTCATAGACCCCGAACCTGTCGAGTTGGGGAGACAACTCCCGGTCGCACAAGTATCACCGCTGGTCACCTGCTTCATTGCGTCGACGAGCATAAAAGTGCCCTCATCCCGCATCGTTCCGCAGATGAACGGGATCTTGGACATCTTGCAATCTTGAAGAAGAGACAACGGCGACGCAGGCACGAGCTCACCATCACGCGTCGGCGCCCACTCGACCTGCTTGGCATACTCTGGGAGTTTCTTCAGGCGCGCGGCGGCTTCAAGCAGAGCCTGTGCAGAGAGGTTGCGGAGGCACTGGAGCGTTGTCTTGCCTTCCCGGTTCGCTTCCCCCGATCGTGTGGCCAGCGACGCGTTACCAGCTCCTCCAACGCCGGCCGTTCCGTTGCAACCTGCCAGACTGGCTAGCGTTTGCACAGTCCGGGCCATCACGTCAGGTGGGCGCACGGCTGCCACTCCTGGCGCCCCGGACTGCATGATTGCTCCGCGGAACAGGTCCTGACTCTTGTTGAGCAGGTGGAAGCCGATCGACGCTGCCCCCGCGCCCTGCCCAAAGGCTGTGACTTTCTTTAGATCTCCACCAAACGCCTTGATGTGGCGCTTGATCCACTCCAACGCCAGTCGCTGGTCCCACAAGCCCACGTTGCCGTGCCCGAACCCAAACACACCCAGCCGGTAGTTGATTGTAACGTAAACAAAAGGACGGGCGGTGCGCGCTCCATATTCGACAAACGATGAGGAAAGAGTGGCCGCGCCTGTGCCGAGGTAGAACGCACCACCATGACTGTCAATCAGTACATTCCGGGGAGCCACATACATCCAGACCATCACCGGGAGAGACGATCGGTTACCGGCAGGCGCAATGATGTTGAGATTTAGGCAGTCCTCGTCCATTGTCAGGCCATAGGAGCCCGCGCTCCCAAACTCGTCTGGCTGCAGGCACGCCGGACCTGGCGACTGAGCCAGGACACTGCCGTTGTACCGTTTCGCCTGGGGACGAGCGAAGCGAAACTGCCCGGTTGCTGCATTCAGCTCTGGGCGCGGTGTGGGACGGAGGAGCACTCACGTGGGTTGGCATACGGTATGCCGAAGAACTTGTCGAGTCCCAACTCCTGCGTCCCAGTAATAGTGACGTTCTTGCCGTCTTGCTGAATGTTGACGGAGACTGGGACAGAGGTTGCGGGTGGCGTGTCAGCACTTCCTGGGGCCTGGTCGCCGTTGAGCAATATCGACGAGGTCGCTAGCGCTGCGGATGAGGGTGATGGGGAGACAGGCGTAGCCAGGGCAGTCGAGGTCACAGTCTGCCCGACCACGGGAGACCCTAGTGCGAACAGCGCAAGAAGTTTCATCACATACGGCTTGATGAATGCGAGTCGAGTGATGAGGAGCGAGCGGTACTTGATGGACAGCGGTTTGGAATCCGATGAGAGAACGAGAGAGCGAGAGAGCGAGAATGGGTGGGCTTGTTGGGATGGGCCAAGCGATGCTGAGCTTGTCGGCTTGCCCATGTGCGTTGTTATACCGCAATGCCGTCACCGAGCCTAATCAGTTTCCAAGCATGCCCATGCGCCGCAACCTACGCCGAAGCCACCAGAGCCGTCAGGCTAGCTAACACGGTGCATAGTTTAGCTGTACTTGCGTCTTCTAGTGTACTGGTGTGGAGCGCTTCACCTTTACAACGTCTGATTTGTCGGTGACGTCGCCGGTCGCCGGTCGCCGCTCTGCCTTCCTCCGCTCCGCCCCGCTCCACGTACGTTGACCTCGTCTTGCCGCTACCCCGCGTCCCGCGACGGCTGCCACGCCGGCAGCCCTGTCGCTCGTTCACTCGCATTAGACCTTGATGACCTTGTCGGGGAACGCCTCAAGCCACGCCTTCCATCCACCCTGCAGCACGAGGGCCTTGGACGAGGTGATCCCATGCGCATCCAGCCAATCCTGGTACCAAGCGGCCGAGCGCTGCCCACGGCCACCCGCCTTACACGAGTTGCAGTGGAAGACGACGGTAGGGATGCTGGAGTCAGCGCGCTCTTTTAGTGGGAATACTTCTTAAGGAGGAGCCCGGCTGTGGGGAGGGTGGGGTACAGAGTCTGCGCGGCCAGGTTGAGCGCGCCGGGGATCATGGCACGCGCCGCGTCCGCATCCTACAGTCAGAAGTCAGTTGGTCAGTCATGCAAGGACCGAGCAGAGTCGTGACGCACTCCGATAATGTCCGTGCGGCGCACGTCGATGACGATGTAGTCGACCCCTGGGGTTCCGGTGAGCGCTCCAAGATCCTGCGCAGTGATCTCTGCAGGCGTGCTCTTGGGCTGAGGGAAGGCGGCGTGCCACGACATGGTGCGTGAAAGAGTTGGAGAGAGGGAGGAAGGGGAAGAAGAGAGGTGGTGAGAAAGTGCTCGAAGACGGAGCATTTGTAGTGTGGGCAGTTTCAAGACGCAACTCGACGTTTTGTCATTCTTGCATTCGCACATTCCACATTCTTAGTAATATCGTCCTACCCCAATCGTCATGCAGCTCAGCATTCGACACGGCGACGTCGACATGCATGGCCCACCTGGGGATGCAGCTTGGATCCCTGGATGACTTTGGAGAGGGCAGAATTCTTGGCTTGCGCTTGGACCCAAAGTCAAGTCTGTCTGAGCCAGTTGTCGGCACCTTGGGCAACATGAGCCTCACTCAACCACGATCGTTTCCACTGTCATCTCAACTCTGCTGCTCGCGCTCGCGTCATCTCAACTCGGCTGCTCGCGCTCGCGCTCGCGCTCGTCTCCGCCTCGCTTCTCATACACTCCCACGAACCTTGCAACGTTGGCGCGGCACTCGGCCCCTGCTTCTTCGCCCTTCGCGTTCACAGCGATCGTGCGCCAAAACGCCTTCACCCTCATCTCTGTTTCTCACCGCCGACTACTCCATTTCATGTTCCCAGTCTCCCTCCATGCGGGGACACCACCAAACTGTTCTCTCTATCCCCCATTGGCGGAGCGGACTCGAGCCCCACCCGCAATCTGGCCGTACGCTGCAGAGGCGTACATGACGGTCTGCAGCGCCGCTCCTCCAAGCTTCGCGACGCGCTGCTGCGCAGTCTTCGGCGGAAATGTCACCGAGGTTTGCGGGTGGCCCATGTGTTTGGCCGACGTGCAATGGGAGATGTGGAATGCGTGCATGCGACTCGCGGACGACGCGGACAGTCGCAACAACTGGGGTTGGGCGGCCGAATGCGACGCACTCGACTCTGGCGCGACACGCGCAGGGTGGAAGGTCGGGGTAGGGGCGCTTGCCCTTTGGGGTTCGGTGTTGCTCGGTCGGCTGGGATAGCAGCCTTTGAGGGGATGAAGAGATGGGATAGACATGAGAGATGGGTGTGGACATAGATTGTGAGTTTTGGGATTGGTCGTGCTGACTGCAGGCATGGCATGTATTTGGTCTCGTTTGCATTCCGACGTGACTCGAACGCGCGCTGCCGAGCGTAGATGCGCGAGACTTGGGGGACGACGGGGCAATGCGGTTGCATACATCGCTAACCACCTCTGACTCTCTCGAAGACCGACGCGGATGAAGGCATAGTCGATGGCCACATCGATTGTGCGCCGTGTCGTGGCGTTCTTCCGCTTCTGGCCCAGTCTTCTTTACGGCTGCTGGTAACCAAGCGTCAACAATAACCACAGTGCGGGATCATCTGGCCCCGTAGGGGTTTGGAGTCACTCTTTTACTGACCTACCGACAAGTCGCAGTACAGCCTCTACTGGGCCACCGCCCATCGTACTCTTTCTCTCAACCTTCCTCACCCGTCCTTGTTACCCACCTCATCACCGCCCCATCCATCCCCCTAACCCCCTAACCATCTCACTTGCCACTTGTTCAGCATGCAGTCATCGAGGCACGTTGGCGAACCCATTATCACGACAACCGTAAAGCAAGCCAGCGAGTTCCAGTGCCACAACAAGTTTGTCCACTGGAGCGTTGTCGCCGAGGCGCACCGCGACCCAAAGGCGCAACGTGGCTCCCGGGCACTGTACTCAATGTGTCTGACGTGGGTGCAAGAGTCCAGCTGCTTTTGCTGACTCCCAGAACAAGCCGTGGACCACATCACTCGTACACGGCTGCGTCCTCCAGCCAATGGACAGCGAGATGGAGCGCGAGCTCATTGACCGGCTTGACCGCTACCTAAAGAACTCGCATGCTTGCTCGGTACTGAATCTTCCCGTCGCGCGCGAGGTCAGCCCGTCGTTTCGTACGGGAGAACGACAGCGCGCAGGCCATCATCCAACTGAACCAGACCTACCGTGCCCTCCTAGAGGGGCTGCTTCCGCGCTTTCGAGACCTCTTGGATCACCTGATTGAGCGCTGGAGGTGGCAGGCCCGGTGACAGCCGCAGCCGCAGCCGCAGCGGAGCCCATGATCCGCCTAGAGTCACCCCTGGAGCCAACCCCGCACTACTGACGGTCCCCAGGCCGCCATGAGGCCTGACCTCTTCACTGTCGTCCGTCTTCGCGCCGAGGTTGCGCACGCTGCGCAATGCTTCCGCCTCACGGTCATTGAGCTCAAGTCGCTTGACGCAGCGCCCGACGTGGCGTTTGACGCGCTCGACGAGCTCGACGGCGCTCACAGGCTCGAGATTCTCTGGTACGAGGCGCCCTCGCCGCCCTCAACGCCCGGCCGTCCCACCGAGCGCCCCCCACCGCCAAAGCCCACGAAGCCCACGAAGCCCACGAACCCCACGAAGCCCGCGAACCCCGCGAAGCTCGGCCCACCGCCTCACGCGACCCCCACCGGCACACTGGCTTTCCGTCTGTGGTCGCCGCTTGCAGCGGCGGAGGCCGTCGGCCACGTCGACCCGGATGGCCTCAAAGGTCCACCTGGAGGGCCCCTCAAGCCTAGCCGGCCCAGCAAGCCGCTGCTGGTCGGCGCTGTCAACGTCTCTGATACGGCGGCCTACGCGCGTGGTCGGGCCTGAGCCGGCACACCCCACTCCTGATCAACAAGGCTGAAAAGACGGTCATGTTTGGGGCGTCGCGCGGGTATCGGCAGGACACCCCTGCTCCACACACGCGCAAGCACAAGCGGCTCCGGCAGACGCAGAAGCGAGGAACACAGTTGATTACATAAACAATGCACACAGCTGATTACATATACAATGCACTATACAATACTCATTTGCGCACCGGCGCGTGGTAAAACACGTCCTCGATGCTCGAGCGGCTGGGCCGGTGGTCGCTGGTGCCGGTGACGGCAGCATCGGTAGGCTGCGTCGAGGGCGTTCCGGTGCGGGTAGGTGTAGGGCCGTCGTCCTCACCAGTGCCACTGGCAGAGGATCCGCTCTGGCCCTGGGCCGACGGCCGCAGCGGAGTGTCGTTGCTGACACTGCTGTCCGAGGTGAGCTATGGTACACCGGCGTCCTCGTCGTCTGCAGTTCCGTCGTCCTCGTCGTCTGCAGTTCCGTCGTCCTCGTCGTACACCAACACGGCCTGTGCGAGGTCGCTCTCGAGCGCGGCCTTGTGCCGCACAAGGGGGTCGTAGACGCCGAGGAGCATGCCAATGTCGTCAGACTTGAGTAACGACAGGCGCGGGTTGTAGGGCCCTGCGTCGACGAGCGGCACCGCACGGAGGTCGAGGGCGAGACGGCAAAAGAAGAGAATCGGTCGGCTCGGCGGCATGCGGGCGCGCAGGGGGCGAAGCTGGCGGGCCGCGGCGTTGTAAGCCTCGAGCGCGTACCCGTCCGTCTCTACCTGCCAGCCAGCTGGGCGGGTGTTGGTGCGGCGCGGCCACTGCGCTTGGTTCCTGGGGTCAGCGGGAGCTTAGGGGTTAGTGGCTCACAACTCGTACGCCTTGTCAAACACGGCTAGATTGATCGTGTCCCCGTCGAGCGCGCTCCATTCCTTGGCCGCAACCGCGCGCGCCCATTCGGTACTCGCATCGCGCGCGGCCCACAGCATGCGCGCACTGTAGCGCACGTCGGGCGAGGCGTAATAGTTGAGGCGCAGGTACTCTGTGCGGGGAAAGTGGTGCGCGAGCGTGAGATCGGGCTCGTAGTTGAACTCTGATCCGCTGTAGATGCTGCCGGTGTAGCTGCTGCCGCTGAAACTGCTGCCGCTGTCAGAAGCAGGCGACGATGCGCGCGAGGGAAGCAGGCGACGATGCGCGCGAGGCAAGCGCCTGGGGCGTGGGAGGTGCCGGCTGAGGGACGGGGAGGGCCTGGGGCATGCTGAGCGACGAGGAGGGGTGCAATGCAGGCGCTAAGAGTGCGTAGAGGACGACAAGACGGGTGGATGCGTTGACGAGAGTAGTTGACGAGTGTTGTTATCTCATGATGCGGAATGTGAGCCCTAAATACAGGAATGGAGGTGGAGTCGAAATTCCAGTGACGGGACGGAATGAGGAATGATACAATGTGTGCCTGTCACGTGATCCGAGGATATGCGGGATGGCGTGTATGTGGCGGACGAGTGTGCACGTCACTCTTTGAGCGGTTGTCGCACCTGGCTGGGGAGTGGCGTGCTCCGTCTTGCTCGACTTAGACGCTAAGCGTGGAGCAGGCAAGTCGTCCGAGTAGTGGACGCTCGAGAAGCAGTGAGGGCATCCTCGTTGACTGAGATGTAAAGGTGTCTTGAGAACAAGTGTTGTCGAATGTATGTGTTCAATCAACCCCGAACAAGATGACTGCAGTTGTACATCTACCCCAGCTACTAATTCTGATTCAGCTTCTGGGTTTACGTCACTACACATGTTGCCACCCACCACATGGCCACGCAACCCAACCCCAAGTCACTCGACCTCGTCACCTTCATCCTCCCATCCACCCATCCACCCATCAGTCATTCTTCTTGCACCCCCCTCACCGGCCGCGGCAAGCAACTCCGTTCACCATTTCTCTCCACTCGGCGCACATCGCCCGTCGCGCTATGGACCAAGAGGAGGAGCGTCTTCCGTTTCCCCGCAACAAATGGCCGGTGCGGTCATACTACTCTCATCCGATGGATTGTGCGAGCGCGGAACGGCAGGTGCGGTTTGCGGCGCAAAAGGCCAGCCGGCGCCTGGCCAAGGCTCTTGATGCTTCCAGCGAGGACACCCGCTCAATGCCTGCGGTCGACCAGATCGACTTTGATATGAGCGTTCTGGATGTTGTGCTCGGTCTGTGAGTGGGATACACTCGACTCTAGAGCTCTAACCCTTTTAGGAACGACCAGATGGGCGCCGAGTGCTACAATGCCGGCACCCAGATCGATGCCACAGTCAAAGGCTGGCACCAGTGGCTCGTGGAACTCACGGAGGATGTCATTGAGGTGGTGGGTGCTTGCATGGCCAGTAGCTCGGACTGACGCCGCAGGCCCAACATGCTACCGCGGGCACCCGATTCCAAAGCCAGGTTTCCGAATGGTCGCGCTCCCCGACGCTGCCATCCGTCATCGTCACCTGCATGGATCAGATCTGGTCTATCAACGACTCGTTCGAGTACCATGCCCACCGCCGGCCCTGGAAAGACGCCGCGCCGTACGTTGACGACAGCGCGCGGTGTGCGCCCGACGACATCGACAGGGCAAGCACCTGGTATGGCCTCGTAGCGGATCCGTTTGGGGACAAGCCTCGCATATTCACCACTATCGTGCACGCCGACGGCCGACAGGTGCGTCATTACGGTATATGGGATTCCACGGCAACCGGGCCTGAGGGGGCTTGCAATGGCCCCAGCGACACGCACTGGACACCACAGCTCACAAAGTCCGAGTCGGCCTCGGCCCGTTCTAGCCCCTCGTCATCAGCCAGCGGAAAAGCCAAGGACCTGCATCTCGACGACGCAGACGTCCACATTGCCTCCGAGAACAACGATGAGGAGAAGCAACATCCCGTTGTGCGCTGGATAACGCCGCCGTCCGACAATCCTCCCCCCTGTCCGTGAGGTCGTCGATGTAAAAGGCCGGAGGGGCATGTGATAGCTATTGTGCTGTGTCGTTGGCATGTATGTAAAGACTGTTGTCTATGCGGACTGGTGAGAAGGAGCTAGCGCTGGGTGCGTGATTGATTTCGATGCCGCAGCTCGTTACAGTACCCTACCAAAAGTGTTCGGACAATTTGGGTCCGTGCCTCCACTTTGAGGTGCCACACTCATCTTTGAAAGACCGCGCAGCTTGAACTACAAGGGATAGAGATGCATGGAAGGACTTAAAATGAAGCTCTGCGCATAGTCAGTGACATATTCTAAGGAATAGACTCTTAGTTACCAGCGGGTTGAGTAACCATGGACCTTAGCAAGGGCCTGCCTCCTGTAAACCATTGAGTCCACCAGCTTGTTGATAAAAGATTGTGGAATCTGTTCCCACACTTGTTGAGCTGCTTCCCAGAGCTCAGCCTCATTGCGGGGGCGCCTTTCGAGTCCACGGATGCGCCTCTTGAGCTCTGCCCATACATGCTCAATGGGATTGAGGTCTGGAGAGTTGGGAGGGTGGAAAATGGTTGGAATTCCAAGTAGGAGCCACTCTGCCTCACATTTCTCAGCCAAATGGATCCTAGAGTTGTCTTCCAGTACCACAGGGTCACGCCCATACCCCCTCCAGCATCAGCGCACATGATCATAGCATGGTTTGAGGACTGGGTGAAGAATTTGGGTGATGTAAAGGTCACTGTTGAATCCTCCCTTTTTGCTCTTTGATTTTGCCATGTCTAACTTGATGAGAGGTGATCTCCCACCATGCCAGATTGCACCCCAAACGTGGAAGGAGTGTTCCTTGGCGAAGCGAGGGGCCAGGGCATCATTCTGGTAGTGCTCAGATCAAAGACAGTGGACCCAGATCTGCCCCTTTGGCATAGAGCACAATTGAGCCTCATCTGTGAAGATGACTGTCCTAAAATCGTGATGGCGTGTCTCCCTCAACCAGCAGTGGCGGGCTCGCAGGTGTGAGAGCAAGAGCAGCGGCTTGCGCTTCGCCAGAGCTGCCAAGCGGCCCATTTCGTTCAGTCTACGGTGAACAGTGGACTTTGAAACTCTCTTGGTATAGCTTGAGAAAATGTTTGTCACCTCCTGGAGAGTGGCACGTTTGTTTCGGCATGAAATTGAGCCAAGTAGCTTGAGATCGGCTTCTTTAATGGCTTCAGGACGACCTTTGGGGTACTTGGTATGCATGGGAGAGCAGAGGAGGTAGTGGGCCTTGAATTGGTACATCTGTGACCTTGAGACACCATGGGTGCGCATGACAGAGGCTGGAGACATCATGTGGGCATCAGCCCCAATTTGCTGGTGCTCTGGAGTTGTGAATCGCTTGCCAGGCATGGGGATATGGGTAATTAACAGTGTAGAATCCGATTCTGTGCTGAGATTGTGCATAGGCATCGCCATTCGGGTGGTATGGTATCGTACTCGGAAGATGAGATGGCAGGTTGCGCACGGACCCAAAATCAGGACCGTCCGAACACTTTTGGTAGGGTACTGTAAACCGCGCCACGTGAAAC
This sequence comes from Cutaneotrichosporon cavernicola, assembly GCF_030864355.1. Classification (NCBI taxonomy): domain Eukaryota; kingdom Fungi; phylum Basidiomycota; class Tremellomycetes; order Trichosporonales; family Trichosporonaceae; genus Cutaneotrichosporon; species Cutaneotrichosporon cavernicola. Next base: position 639 of record NC_083399.1, on the reverse strand, counting down.
CACCCTGGTGGGATGTCGCGACTGACTTTAGTCCTTGCCACTCAACCCACCATCATGGCCGTCCCACCACCACAAAGCCGCATCGACGCCATACTCGGCTAGGTCCCCCTCCCGGTCTCCCGCCTGTTCTACCTGCCCCTCCTCTCCGCCGGACCCACGACGAACCGGACAGCAGCAAGGTCGAGCTCGCCAAGCCATTGTGCAGCCAACAAGGACGTGATGGACCTGTGCCCCGTGTACATTGGGTTGCAGGGAGGACAGGTCCTCGGAGACGATGCTTAGGGGGTTAGGGGGTTAGGGGGTTAGGGGGTTAGGGGGTTAGGGGGTTAGGGGGTTAGGGGGTTAGGGGGTTAGGGGGTTAGGGGGTTTGGGGGTTAGGGGGTTAGGGGGTTAGGGGGTTAGGGGGTTAGGGGGTTAGGGGGTTTAGGGGGTTAGGGGGGGTTAGGGGGTTAGGGGGTTAGGGGGTTAGGGGGTTAGGGGGTTATGGGGGTTTAGGGGGTTAGGGGGTGGGTTAGGGGGTTAGGGGGTTAGGGTAGGGGTAGGGGTTAGGGGGTTAGGTGATAGGGGGGTTAGGGGGTTAGGGGGTTAGGGGTTTAGGGGAGGTAGGGGGTTAGGGGTTAGGGGGTTAAGGGGTTAGGG